>NC_138736.1:32539666-33139666 GCF_965113295.1 Leuciscus leuciscus | reverse complement strand
TGTTCAAAATTCTCAAAACTTTCAGATATGGAATATAGCGTGCGAGTCATACAAGTCGACTACTTTTTGTTCTTCTTTGGGTTTGGAACGGGTTTCGGAATGAGTAAAAAAAAATCTATTTTTATTTAAATTTGCTTTTCATTTGAATTATTTTAAATTTTAACGTGAACTATTCCTTTGACCACATACACTACCATTCGAAAGTGTTGGTTCTGTAAGATAAGATTTTTTGTAAGTGTAAAGACATTCAAATGTTACAAAAGACTTGCACTTAAAAAATGTTGCGCAATACATATTTTTTAATATTTTAAATTGTAATAATATTTCACAATATTACTGTTTTTACTTGGTACTAGTCTTGGTGAGCATAAGAGAATTACCATTAAAAAAAATCTTGTCAACCCCAAACTTTTGCATGGGCGTGTATAAACTTAAAAGGGTTTAACTGACATGTGTGTCATTACATTATCAAATACAAGTGCTAAACTAAGTTTTCAGTTTCATAACATGGACAAGACTGAACAATATTGCCACATTTTTAATGATGTCTCACCACCACAGTAACATCACTCTAAGAATGAAATTACACAAGAACGATTAACCAGTGGTTCCTGGATTAACAGAAAAATGACTTCATTTTGTGTTAAAGCGCCCCTTCGGTAAATCACAGTGAATGGAAAGAAATCGGGAAGTGACAGAGAGCGTCATATCCTCTCTGACAGTCATGTCTTACAACACACTTGTGTTGTCTGAAGGTCTGCTGATTGACATAGACATGTCATGTCTCATGTTACTAAAACCAGCCCCATTTCCTGTGAGGTCAAGTGGTGAAGTTATTTGCATTGTGCAATCAAGAACTGTCATTACCTAATGATTAGGTTTACACATCTGAGGATACAGAGTTGATAAATGTTGATTCCTATACAAAATAATTTTTCAAAGCTATATTTATATATTATATACTAATAATTTGATTTATTTGCTATGTGGTTTCATGCTAGAGTATGGCATCGTTAGCTTAGCAACATGCTAACTCCAAACTCTGGCCCAGTAGACTCTGACTTTTGTAGTATATTTTTGGACTATCATGTTAAAGGATAGTTAACCCAAAAATGAAAATTCTGTCATCATTCACTCACCCTCAAGTTGTTCCAAACCTGTATGAGTTTCTTTCTTCTGCTGAACATAAAAGAAGATATTTTGAAGAATGTCGGTAACCAGTTTATGTACCCCATTGACTTCATGTTAATTTTTATGCCCAGCAACTGTTTGATTACCCATATTCTTCAAAACATCTTCTTTTGTGTTCAGAAGAAGAAAGAAACTTGAGGATGAGTAAATGATGACAGAATTTAGATTTTTGGGTGAACTATCCCTTTAATTCACAAATGCTGTAGAGAAAGCTTAACTTGCATTGAACCCAGAACATTACTTTAAAAGATGGCCAGATCACACCCATATATCCAAAAGACAAAAACGATTGCTTTAAACCTTTGCAGCTATCAAACACATTATCCATGCATGTTTTGGATACTCAGTTTCCTGAATGTGACGAGAGGGGAGAGGAATGAATTTTAGACTCACTCTGTGCCTGATTTTCTCTTGCGCTTTATAATGCAAGCGATGATGATCACAGCCACAAGCACAGCAATTACTATCCCAGCAATGGCTCCTCCAGATAGGCCCTCGTCTACCGCACCGACCTCTGCAAAACATGATGAGGTGTTTAGCTCAACATAAATATATATATCGGTAGAGAGAGAGAGAGAGAGAGAGAGAGAGAGAGAGAGAGTGACTACAATTTAGCAGCAAATTGATTGAAAACATTTTTTATTTTTTATTATTTGAATTATTTGAATTTGAAATTTTACTCTGTATTTACTGCAAATAAAACAGTTCATAGATTTTGCACTGAAATAATAAATTAATATAACTGTGTAAATAATTCTATTAATCTGGCACATTATAAGTTATAAAATGGACAATGAGTCTAATTCTAGATATTAAGTAACACTCAAAAGTGGCAGGCACACTTAGTGGCCTATGCCAGTAATGTCAAAATTGCAAAAGATTGGATAAATATTACTTATATAATATTATACAATATATATCATGTTATATATAACAATACACAATATAATTAAATTATTATAATATAATATAAACTATTGTGAAATATGAATATTAACTTATTTAATTCATCATCATGCCAGTGTATGAGTATATAAGTAGTCAGTACAATTGCATTGTAAATTACAACTCAAAATTAGCATTAATTGGCATAATGGCCTATTTGTGAGGTGAAAACGGGAATAAATACTTGAATGAAAAATGCTGAGGCTCGTTTACCTGTCACTGCGAGTAATGTGTTCTCTTTTTTATTATTATTTTACAGCAGAGAAGTTAAGAAAATATACAATGTTATCATATGTGAAAAGCAATACTTATCAGTATGTGAAAAGTTAACAATAGCTTTAATGAGATGTTGGATATGTGTTGTAGGCCTATTGTGTGTGAGATTGGGTACCTATCTTTTTTAAATCATTATATTGACTTTTGATGAGATTTGTATCATATGTTTATGATTCTATTCACTATTCTCGACAAAATTGATCAAAATAAATATGAATAAAAAACAAAAAAAAAACTTGTTGTTAGCAATTGGTGGTGTTGGGGGTACTCCGGAAGATCTATAATGTCTCAGGGGGTACATGCCTGTTAAAAGTTTGGGAACCACTGATATAAACTAATGTGAAATATGAATATTAACTTATTTAATTCATCATCATGCCAGTGTATGAGTATATAAGTAGTCAGTACAATTGCATTGTAAATTACAACTCAAAATTAGCATTAATTGGCATTATGGCCTATTTGTGAGGTGAAAACGGGAATAAATACTTGAATGAAAAATGCTGAGGCTCGTTTACCTGTCACTGCGAGTTTGTGTGTCGTTTTTTTCATCATTTTCGTGATTGGGTTGAATGCCTCGCAGGTGTAGATGCCACTGTCCGCAGCTTTGGCCTTTTCAATAATATAGATTGCCCGAGTGAAGTTCATCACTGTATCGTTGAGTTTCCATGTGTACATACTGGGGGGGACAGACGCCGCAGAACAGGCAATCTCTATAGACTCTTCAAACTTCACCGCATTCTTTGCTTTAACCTTCACATCCTCTGGACCGTCTGAGAGATATCAGAGAGATTGGCTCAGTTAGGGAGGTCACATTTACATTAGAGTAAAGCAAACAAACTGTCGGTAACAATACAAGCGGAAAGGAAAACACCACCATTTGCAAACAAGAAAGGCTTATGTTTAGACGTGACAACAACAGAGAAGTGATACACAAATCACCGTGTCCTAAGTAGACATGACACGTGTCTCGGAAGTGAAATATTGAACATGCTTGATTTTCACAATGGATATAACAGGTGGATTTTTTTTATCAATGAGATGAAGTAATGGAAAAAGAATATAAAAAATGATTGAATATAATATTAATTAAATCATGGCCCAGTTTCATAGACAAGGTTTAAATTAAGCAAGGATTATGCCTTAGTTCAATTCGGACTTTTATAAACTTTACTAGTGTGCATCTTGAGACACAAAAATGGCCCTGACATATTTTAGGATGCAGTTTAGTCTGGGACTAGGCTAAAGCTTTGCCTGTGAAACCAGGAATATAAAATTAAACATTAATTATATTAATATAAAATGTAAAACATTTGGTAATTTTGACCCTTTTTGGTTCACGCATTCTTTGGTTTAAAAATAAAGCTTTCAAAAGGGGCTTTTCACAGCGACGCCACAGAATAACCATTGGTGATTCCCCAGAGAACCTTAGAGTGATCAGTTATTTTCTTAGTGTGAAGAATATTTTATAATCTAAAGAACCTTTTGGGCATTGAAAAGGTTCCATGGATGTTAAAGGTTCATCATGGAACCATCAGTACAAATAAAGAACCTTTATTTTCAAGAGTTGTATGTAAGCTGCACTCAAATTTACTGACCACATAGACAGTATTTCAATGAAACTATCCTCTCTTGGACACTTACAGTTGATCACCATCTTATAGCTGGCTTCATCTTTGCTCACTTTGTTCTTCAATAGGCACTTGTACTCGCCCATGTCCTCTTTAACAACTTGAACAATCGTCAGAGATTTCTTGTCGACTGAAAGGATGACACGGTCACCGGGAATCAAAGGTTTGCCGTCCTTCAGCCATTCCACGGTTTCAGCTTTCCCGACGGCTGCCGAGCAGGTGAGGTTGACTGTGCTGTTGCCAGCGATGAGAAGTGATGTGGAGTTGGAGATATTTGTTCCAGATAAGGCCTCTACAAGAACACAGCAAAAGAGAAGACAAATCATAAGCGATGCTTTCAGAATATGGACCCCAATGACAGACATAATGTCAATTATAAGTTGAGAACAACGTTGAAAAAGTTTAGGGTTGGTAAATTTTTTTTTTATGTTTTGAATTAAGTCTCAAGTAATTTTAATAAAAATGCAGCAAAAACAGTAATATTGTGAAAAATATTTGTAATATAAAATGCATAAATGCATTTTAAAATGTAATTTATTCCTGTGATGCAAAGCTGAATTTTCAGCATCATTACTGATTCTTCAGAAATAATTTTAATATGCTGATTTGGTGTTTCTTATTATTATCAATGCTGAAAACACAATAACAACAGAATATCATATAATTTTGTGTAAACTGATACTTTTCTTCAGAATTCTTGAAAGTTCCAAAAAACAACAACAATTTATTCGAAATATTTTGTAACTTTTGATCAATTTAATACATCCTTCCTGAATAAAAGTATAAATTTCTTTAAAAAAAATATTTAAAAAATACATGTATATATATATATATATATACTGACCCCAAACTTTTAAATGGTAGTGTAAATGGTACAAATCAATCTGATTTGTGATTGGTGTTTTTAAATTTCAGTCAGACAGTAGTTTTCTGTGTGAGTGGGCGATTCTTGGCTAGAAAAAAGCAGTAAAGTGGACCATATATTATGTCAATAGTCACTCTAACCACATAAGATAATCTCTCATAGCAACTTCATTCACCACAGCACTTTTCGACGATCGCTTCTTCTCTTGTGCCATTCTCTTGTTTGTACAGACATCATTACTGTGGAATGCACCAGTCTGAATCAGACTCGTTGCATTCACCAAATACCTGACACACTATCGTTCAGCACTGTTTGTTTTCCTCCTCACGCCTGTGTTTTTAGTTTCGGGTAAGACGCATTTGTAACAGCTGCAAATGAACTCTTTAAATTCATCTTGAGTAAACTTTGAGAAAAGCATTTGTAACCCGAGAGAATTCTTTGCATTAGATCATCTCATTAAAGCTGTTTGAGCTTTTTTGCATGAACCGTTCAGAATTTAAATTTTATACAAAATAAATGACAAAAATACATTACGGTTACACCTTTAAGACGATCCTCCAAGCAAAAGTCGGTATTCTGCGACTGAAACCTTAGCCAAGTGGTGCTTACCCCAAAACGAACGTGACGTCAGACAGTTTGTATTCTGCTTTCTATAGCTTGCTGGTTTCACACACATGGAAACACCTCAGGGGAAGACATGTAAGCCGTGTACAATCAGTCAAAGAAAGCAGAACATGCCTGGAACTTCTACATGAACCAAGACTCAGAGTAAAGCAGAGGAACAGGTTCATTTTTTAAAAGCACTTGTAAGTCAGGAAGCCATTTTGAATAAAGACAGACTGACATACAGCAGTTGCTATGTGAAATTAAAGAGATACCTTTAATAAACCTTGCAACTTTTTCAGTGTAAAAAACAAGAAATTTTGTAGCGGCCGCTCTCTTCCATGCAAATACAATTAATGGGGACAAAAGATTTCAAGCTTTACGTATGAACTGTTTTCATATGAACTGTGCATTATATTCAAAGTCTTCTGAAGCCATATGATAGAAGACTGATATTTGAATATCATTCACTGATTTAGTGAATAAAATATTCAAATTGGTTTTATGAACCAGATCAAGTGATTCATTGAAAAGGTCTATTGAACACACTAAGGAGAGCTAGGGGAGATACCAGCTTAAATTTATATTTGTTTCTCTCTTAAAGCTATCATATGATTTCAGAAGACTTGGAATATAGCGCATGAGTCTTATTGACTACTTTTATGCCCTTTCTGAAGTTTGAAAGCCTCAGTTCCCACTCATTGTAACTTCATTGGAAAAATTTCAACCAGCAGCAATTCACCTATTTGTGCTCAACGGAAGAAATGTAGTCATCCGAGTTTGGAAAAACATGAGGGCGAGTAAATGATGTCTTACAATCGTCAGTTCCAAGTAAACTAATCCTTCAACATTTAACACAGAAATCAAGACCCTTTTCAGTTTTGTTTCCATTGTCCTTCTAGGCAAAGGTATTTGTTCCTCTTCTCTGAGAGCTAATTTTTTTTTTTAAACCCTTATCTCTCTTCTTGGCAACGAAGTCACCATGGCAAAGCATGTCTATCTCTGTGCTGCTCCACTGCTAATCAAAAGATTTCAACGGATGTTTTTACTTTTCAATGGTGTATTTTTACGTATGTGTACGGATACGTATGTATTTGAATATATTAAAACTTCTGTAATAGTAGCACTAGAAATACTACACTTAATGGAACTTTGGTTTGTATTCGAAGCATCGATACATGTCTTTAGGCTTTTGACTTACCCAGCACAGTCACCAAAGCAACCGGTGAGACAACGTTGCGGTTGGTCTTCACGTTGGTGGCCACACAGCTATAGTTGCCACTGTGTTTTTCCTCTAAATTGCTGATGGTGACGTTGGCCTTCTGAAGCAGCTCTGCCCCGTTAAACATCCACTTGAGCTGAGCGGGAGGGTCAGAATTGGCAGAGCATGTGAGTGTTAAGTTGGAGCCTTTCTTAAGGAATGGATCAGTTGGAGTCTGCGTCGTGACGATTTTCTCAGGGCCATCTAGACACACAAGGACAAAAGGAGATGATGAAAAGAAGGTTGAGTAAAGGTTTATTAAAGTGCTTGCAAGGCAGCTATGCTTTTAGGATTTTTGATACACTTAAGATTAAAGTCTTAAAACCTCCCATTCCATTATTTTTTTTGCGTGGAAATTCTAGTTTTTGACATAAAAGGCTCAACATGAAATAACCAAGAATTATGTTTTCACTAGAAGAAAAACATCAAACGGTGTGCCATGTTAGTTGTGCAATGTGCAAAAGGAGGATGTATTTTGAGGATGTGGATATAGTTCAACATTAGGCCAATGCATTCTATTTCAAATAAAAAAATTATGTAAGGTTACACTTTATTTTAAGGAGTCATTGTTACAGTGTAATTATATATTTAAGTACTGAGTAATAATAATTAACAACATGTACTTACTAGGGTTAGGGTAGAATTAGGATTTGGTTGAGGGTTAATTGCATGTAATTATGCATAATTTACTCTTATTACTATGGTAAGTACATGTAACATATGTAACAAGGACACTGTAAAATAAAGTGTTAACTAATTTAAAAAAGTGATGATAGAGACTGTGCTGCAGTGCATTTACTTTCATGACCAAACCATGCACTCGCAAAGGCTTTAAAAAAGGTTTGATCTGTTTGGAATGTAAATGCACACACAAACACTATTTTAAGACGTTTACCGTCTTCCTGCTGTTCACAGGCTCATTCATTCACAACTATATTTTATCTAATCTCAGCACTTTTTCCAACACCTGCACCAGAACCTGTCTAAACTAGAAAGTATCTTCAGATCTCTGCGGTCATGTGTGCTTTTGTGCACACCATCTGCAGAGACAAAGACTGCAGGCAGTAAAAACAAAAGACAATCTAAACTTATCTTCAGCAGAACCAGTACGGCTGTTAATTTTGCTACTTATCTGAGAGTAATTGTATGTGCAGAAATGTGTGAATATTTGTGTGAAAACACAATTCCATCATACTGTCTAAATAGAACAGTTCAGCCAAAAAATGTGACATTATTTAAATTCATGTTTTACGAATTATTTAACATTCTGAACAATAACATGAATAAAGAAAAAAGAAACTTCTGAACTGATACAATAGCAGAGTCATAACCAGGTCTTTACCGCATTAATAGGTTTTAAAATACATCATATGGGTTTGCAACAACATGAGGGTGAGTAAATAATGACATTTTTGGGTGAACTGTTCCTTTAAGGCAAACAGTGCTTGTGTATTTCTGTGTCAGACTATGCATGTGTGGGTGTGATCAGGTACGTACAGCTCACAGTGAGATTGAAGGGAGCGCTCTTCCCTGACTCCAGTTTATTCTCTGCTAAACAGATGATGGGTCCTCTTAGATCTGTACGGCGAACTAAGGTAATAGTTAGCTCATTGCCGTTTTGGTTCAGCTTCATACGCGTGTCATCCAACACCAAAGCGACCGAACCATTGAACCACTTGTAAGTAAAGGAGCCTTTGGCAGAGCAGGTCAGAACCACGGTGCTGTTGAACTCTACAGCTTCAGGGATATTGGACGAAATCATGACGTCAGTTATAGGCTCTGGAGAGAAGAGAAGAAAAACATGGATTGAGTCCATTTAGAAACATCTTTTGCTCTTGCTTAGAGTTTCCCAAGTCATGAAACCTTAAAGAAACCTGGGGTTAAGTGTCTTGCTCAAGGCATATAGTAACAGGTCCTGACTTGCTTCTTGGGAGAGCCAACCAACAACTTTTAGATAACCAACCCTGAGATTTGACAACATACACTTTACATCCAAATCTTGATTTCCAGTCACTGGATGAATGTGTTTAAAGTTAGTCATATTACAATCAAAAGTTTAAAGTAAGTCACAAAATGACTCATCATCACTATCCACAAGGGTTGATTCAATCATATCATTCATCCTTCTATAAAACCAAATGCAAACTCCATATTATCCACCCTATGAATCACTGATTGTTTGTGAGATTAACAGTTTTTTTGTGTTATTCAGTGCAACGTTGTTGGCATGAGTCTTTAAGAACTGCTAAAGTTAATTTTAAGTATTCAGTAATGCTTTTAACATACTTGTGCAGGACTTACCTACAAACATTCATCCTTCTAGTAAGACCTTCAACCACTAGTCTTCACCACCCCAGTTTTTTTTTATATTTCTTTAAATACCTGAAGATTGCAGTTGATATTCACTACTTACCAAGAACCTCAAGAAGAATCTGTCCTGTCTGTAGCGTTGCCTCAGAATTGACTATACTGAGAATATATTCCCCTCCATCCTCCTTCATCAGCGATCGGAGCTCAACCTCGCCTGTTGTCGCATTATAGCTGATTCTGCTGGCGTATTTCGCATCAATTTTTGTGGTGTTCTTTGCTATTACGTGTGACAGTATTGGTGCAGTGCTTTGACCATCGTTGAAACTCCATGTTACGGTTACAAAATCCATTGTTGAGGTGATTGCTGTTTTGAAGGTTACGTTTTTACCTGGTTAAAAGTGGTGAGGAGAAATCTAGTTTAATACTTCTGTGCTACATTTTTAGACATGTATCTAAGCATTTCATTCATGGTTTCATACCAAAATAAAAAAAGATGATGGTGCAACCATCTATTTAAAGTACAAAAAAACTGTCCTTGCACCTTGAATACCTGTAAATGCACAACATGTTTACTTGTCACATGACAACAAAATGGCTTAGTTATGCCACACTGACTTTGATTTGGCAGACATTTTTAAATATCAATATCAACAATAAAAATGGCAAACTTCTAAACTACCAAATTATACTGATAACATTTAAGCTCTCCAGACAGTTGCACTACCTAGATATGTTTCATTTTAAGCCCAAAATGATTTTAAATTCGAAAACGAAAACATGGCATAGGCTATATATCGCAGTAGATCCACTCACACACACACACACACACACACACACACACACCCCGACTCACCTACAACGCCATTCGTTTTGTCGGTCAGAAGCAGACTGCTTTGGGAACAGCATCTTCCTACAAGAGGAACGATTTTTAAGTCAGGACACAGGCGAAATAAAGGGTTAACTTACACATTATGTCCCGGCGTAGGATACTACTTTAAAGTAAGACTTAACATGAGATTTATTACATCCACAATTTTAGTTTTTGAAATACAAAAAATAAAAATAACACGTTTGTCTTTAATTTTTTAACTTACCGAGAGCTGCCAAAATGAGCAAAGGAACCCTTAAGTTATAGAAATCCATATGGAAAGATGTGAGTCCCAGGAGCGACAGAGAGGAATGTGAGACGATGTGACTTCTCCGTAAGAAAGAACTTGAGGAAATTCACGCGGACACACCCAACCAGTTTATCTGAAAACCCGCCCCGTTCTCAACCTGTACTTTCTTCTGATGTCATACCTACGACTGGCAGAAACTTACTGTAGGTGATCACATTCATAGTCATATTTGTTTGGCATTGATGTATCGTGTATGCCAGATGTAAATTTACTACATACCTACTGCAACATTACCCTCATTTCATGGACATTTTTATTTCTTACAATAACAACACACAGCATTTTACCTGTATGTGCATAAAACATACTTAATAATGAATAAAACAATGAATATAAACAAAATGTTTGTGTAAATAGCCTAATTATGGCTCAATTACTTCTCCAATACAAAGGCACGTTTTTGGCTGTTATATTAAAATTGACGTTGAGAAAAAGAAAAGAAAAAAAGAATGATCAAATGTGATGTGGGAATGAGGATGTACTTCTGGTTTTTACTGACGCCTAGCGTCAAAATGAGACATTTCATGCTACGTACTGCGTAGGCCACTGGCAAGCAAAGGAACAGCAGCCAATATTAGGAATAGAGTTAGTAATTGGCAATACCGTATTTGACCGTAACATCATTAATGGAGTTCAACAAAGAGACTGGTTTCTGTAGATCTCTTAGATCAGTGTATTTATATTCACTAAAGCATCATGAGAGAAAGTGCAGTTCTACTGGTCTCTTTGAACATGCTCTCCAAGATATTAATAAATGTAGTGCTTATAGGGACTTAAAAGGATAGTTCACCCAAAATTGAAAACTTTGTCATTTAGGCCTACTCACCCTCAAGTTGTTCCAAACCTGTATGAATTTCTTTCTTCTGCTGAACACAAAATACATTTTGAAGAACGTCAGGCAAAACTTTAGTTTAGGGTCCAACCTAAAGTTGCATATTAGCATGCATATTACAAGGATATTTGCTGTTTATTAGTACTTATAAAACACATATGTTAATGCTTTATTCTGCATGACCATATTCTACATCCCTAATCCAATACCTAAACTTAACAACTACCTTACAATTAATAAACAGTAAGTATAGGAGATTATTGAGGCAAAAGTTGTAGTTAATAGAGAGAATTGGACCCTAATCTAAATTGTGACCGAATGTCATAATCAAACAGTTGATGGGCCCTATGACTTCCACCTGGAAAAACCATGGAAGTCAAACGGGCCCATCAACTGTTTGGTTACCAACATCCTTCAAAACATCTTCTTTTGTGTTCAACAGAAAAAAGAATTTCATACAGGTTTGGAACATTAATACAGGTTTTCATTAATGGGTAAACTAACATTTTAAACAAAAATGTTAATTTCTCAGTCTTTGTGTTGGAACATTTGAGGGTTCATGAGTGAATTCTGTGTCCACCTGCCATATGCCGTGGTTCTTCCTCATCCTTCCTGCAGTCAAAGGACACGGCAGTACTTCTGCAAGAACACCTTACAGAGACAGATTCCTGTGAAATACACGACCATCTATAAAGGTTTACAGGTGTTCATGCTTCTTACAACGATCCCCCGGAGAGCTGAATGACAGTGGAACAACGCTGCTGGCAGTTGGTCTGCTCAAGAGTGCTTCACTGAAAACAATTACTTTAAGATAACACATTTTTCTACCACTTTCTGATTTATGTGTACCCCCAGCTAATAGCTGCCCAAGGGTGTTGCATATGGGAACTGAGTGAATTGACGTGCCGTCACATGTTTTCTTATCTAGCACAGGGCCCCAAATTAGACATTTTTACCCTTCAGGGGAAAACAAATCAAGTTAATACATATTTTGAAATATGTTACTGTTGAAAGCTGTCAATAGTGGACAATTTTGTCTGGGGTAAAATTCTTGTCCAGCTGAAAATTGTCTATTTTTGTATATTGTCTATATTAGTTATTTTAATTATTTTATTTCATTTTATTATAATTTGAAGAGCTGGTTTAAGGGGTAGTAAGGGATGATGCAATGGCATCATTTTGGGACAATTTATGGGAAATGTTTTGTCCAGGTCTCAAGAATCACCGTTTTGACTTCGTTTTTTATTCAGGATCATTATTCAGATTTACCATGTTAAGATTTCAGTATAAAGGAATGAACAAAACAAATCATGACAGTGCCTTCTGTTAGAATTAGAAACTTTAACTACCGAGATTTTTATAAGCAAATGTAAGATTTCCAGCAGTCCAGTGAGAAAATATAGTTAAAATCCCATCTTAGGTCTATTGTTTAATTTTGTAAAAGAAATTGCAGCTGAAATTGGCCGCCAATAAATGTTTCTGTCCTATGGGAAAAATGGACCAATATTTACAGTGGACCCACAAATATTGGCACCCTTGGTAAATATTAGCGAAACTGACTGTGGTTTTTGTTGTTGCTATTTCTCCTCTTCGTTGTTCATTCAAAATATTCACAAAAATCGAACCTTTTATTAAAGTCTTAAAATAAAACAAAATTTTTTTCCGTGAAATATTCCACAATTATTGGAACCCCTTGAAATTCTAATGAGTAAAATTATAACTTAAAAGGATACTTCACCGATTATTAAGCTTTGTATCAGTAGAAACTCGGTAGTATTTTCGAATGACCGAGCTTCCCTCCCTCAATGCCCCCTGAGACGAGAGATTTCTGTATTGTGTGTCTGGAAAAAAAAACTCAGATGACGCAAAAATCGTCATCTTGCGTCATCTGAGGCTTTTTTGGCCAGAGGCTAGAGACTACAGCCAGTAGTAGGAGCGAGTTCCACATGTTTTCAACCGGCCAATGGGGGTAGGATCTCACGATAAAATGGCGTCTTTTCAGTTTCGAGTCAACTAGTAGTCTAGTTGTATCATTTCTTCCGATACTGTCCTCTGTAACTGGTAGGCGTGGCTTGGGAGTGTGGCCTCATAGGGCAGCGAAGCAAGTGCATTCTGGGAGTTGTTGTCTTTCATCCACATGCGCCAAAAATACATTTTCTGGCTTTTCTCAGTCTAGAAGGCACCAACTTCAAAAAATGTTTTCACATTTCTACAACATAAATGAGCAAATTTAAATACACATTCATCTTTCCAGCGCTGAAATATCCCTTTAAGTATATTCACATTCATGTGGTAAGTTAACCTTAGTATTTGGTTTGAGCGTCAAACAAACTAAAGCTCAAAGTTGGAGAATTGCAGTTGCTAGTATTGGGGTGAGAAATTCTTCAAAATATGATCAGACCTTATAACCACAACTTGTTTGGGAAGGTTGCAGTAAAAAAGCCTTTGGTGATATCAAACAGCAAGCTCATGCACCTACAGTACAGGTTGCCAGGTGTTACCGGGTTTTAAAAAAAAGATTAGATCAGACCAAAATAAAGCTTTTTGGAAAAACACCAGAGGTGGGGTTGGCATCGTCAGAAACATAGCCATGTAGAAATGTACCTCATCCACATTGTGCAGTATTGTGGTGGATCTTTAATGCTGTTGGGATAATTTTTTTCCAAAGACTATGGACAGCTTGTTTGGATACACAAAATCATAAATTCCAAGTACCAGGAGATTTTAAAACAACACCTGACTGACCCTGTCAGGAAGCTTAAACTGGGTTGGATCTTCCATGACAATGATCCAAAGCACATCTCAAAATAAACAGAATGAAGATTTTGCCGTATCAGTCCCTAATGCAAACCCCATAATAAAACCCTGTGGGATGAGTTGAAGATCATGTTCATCAACCTTGTACGCATTATAGGAGAAGATCCAGAGCTGTCATCTTGGCAAAGAAAGGTTGCACCAAAAAATTAAATAAATAAATTGTATATTACTAGGATATTGGATGTTTATTAGTACTTTTAAAGCACACATTAATGCCTTATTCTGCATAACCATATTCTACATCCCTTAATCCTACCCAATACCTAAGCTTAACAACTACCTTAATAAGCAGTAATTAGGAGTTTATTGAGGCAAAAGTCGTAGTTAGTGAGAATTAGACCCTAAATGTGACCAAAGTTTCATTTAAAATCCACTTGACTGAAATGTTAGGGATCTCATTAGGGGCATGACGCATTTTTAAAAGCATGCTTACAGCATCTCTTTATTCACTGTTCTGTCCCTTCCACGAAGACTAGAAGACATTTTTAAAAATAGATTCTCATTTTGTTTTCTGCTTTTTTCTTTAAGTCAGCATTGCTCATTTCACTTGAACTCACAGCCTGTGCTTTTTCCCAAGTCCTCTCATTTTGCTGCCCTCATTTGACCTCAGACATCCAGAACATCACGTAGGTAGGATCACTGCATTAGCCTGAGAACATCTCAATGAAAGCATTGTCAGTGGGGTAATGCTTCTGTCTACCACTGGAAGGCAGTTTTGAACAATTATTTCAACCCCTTTCTCTCAGTTGCAAGTAAAAGCACAAAAATCAGGACATCTGCTGTTTAGTCATCTTATCATCTCCCCTTGGCTGCCCTTATGTAATTCATAAGCAAATGTCAAGTATCCTTTAAAATATGTGGAAATGCTTTAATATCGTCTTTCCTGTGGACATCTGCAAATGTGTTGAACAGGTCGGTGACATCTGGCTAGTGTATATATTTGGTTAAATAACGTGTGAAGTGTAGTGTGACTCACCTTGACTCGCATGTGCTTGTTCTTCTAAGAATGCATAAACATTTAATTGTTAACATAATGAATACCTTCGATTACAGAGATGCAACAATTGTGCCCTAACCAGGCGTGACGCAAGTAATTTGTGAATCACAATGAAAATGAAAATGCAGCACTGCATGACACAAACATGGGCAATCAGAAAATGTCTGACGTTTAAGCTGCTTTCACGGCATGTAAAAGAACCCACACTAGCGACTACCTGCAGGTGCACGAGGCTCGAGCTGTCACGAAAGTAGAAAGAGAAATAAAAGTCTTTAAAAAAAACAAAGGCTTTAAAAGCCTTTGTATTTTTATACTTTGCATTTTGATAAAAGCCTCTATATTCTTTGCATTTTGATATGGCAAAATGCAGCACTGCATGACACAAACATGGGCAATCAGAAAATGTCTGACGTTTAAGCTGCTTTCACGGCATGTAAAAGAACCCACACTAGCGACTACCTGCAGGTGCACGAGGCTCGAGCTGTCACGAAAGTAGAAAGAGAAATAAAAGTCTTTAAAAAAAACAAAGGCTTTAAAAAAAACCCAAAAAACTCAGGCACTATTAAAACATCATCATCTACTACAATATTTTGTAATTAAATATTTAATGTTTAGATCTTTCTTACAAAGGATTCAATGTTGTGAAGAAAAATTACGTTATATGGAGTGGGATTTTGGACCAATGAGATTTCACTATGGGCGGGGCCATACAGCAGGACTGCACAGGGATTGGCTGTGTGCTGTGAAGGTACGACGGTTGGTGGAAAGGGATCATCTGAGAGGAGAGTGTTTGTTTTTATGAACTTAGTTAAATCAATAATTGAATTATAACAATAATACAGCAGCTACCTTCTTTATTAAACGCAGCCATAGAAACCAAGTGGCCTATACAATGTCCTCTTGTTTATCGCTCTGATTTATTAAATTCAAGCATTTATAGCAGAATTAATTAACTTATCGTGTCACACCCAGTTAGGAGACAGTGTGAGGATTTAATATCCCCCTGTAGTCAATCATTTTATCCTTTAAAACTCATCTTTGATCACCAAAATGACATATTAAAAAAAAAAAATCCTTGAAAAAAAAAAAAATCTTCATGCCTTAAAATAGCTTGAATGTAACTCTACAGCCTTGCCTCATTAAGTATACATGGTTCTAGAAATATGCAAATTAGCCCCGTCTCCACTCACTCACACCAGCTCAGAGATCCACTCGCTGACGATCACACGTTGACATGATTGGTTACAAGGTAGTTTGTGACATCAGAAACACCAGCGATTTCAAACCGCGTTTTTAAGACTATCTTTGGTTCACTGCAGTTTTAAAGAGAAAATACTCTGCAATGGTGTTGACTTATGAATTTGCACACGGTTTGTCTTAAAGCATATTAAAAACACCACATAGACATATAAACAACATTAAACGCTTGATTTTCACCACAGGGGGACTTTTAAGTATTCCAAACAGATTATGCATGATAAATAATATAGTGAGAAAGCTTTTTTTTCTAAATGATCAAATTACTAGAAACATCCATCAAGGGCAAAAGTCACAGTTTGAATCACTCTGTTTTATTCCAAACATGTGTCTATATATTTAACGAAAGAGGGTAACACAGCCCTCCTACATAACCCCACAGTTTTATTGGAATATTAATAACAATATAATCTGAATCATTTGCCTCATTTTCTTAATTGTGGGTGTGATTCTTCAAGCACTGGTATAGAAATCTTTGAAAATGAATGAGAAATAAAAAAGAATCAGCTTTGAATAAAAAGAAATTACGATTACATTTCCATCTCTCTTTGACACACACACACACACACACACACACACGCACGCACGCACGCACGCTCACACACACATTCATGAAGCACCAACATACGAATGCTATAGCGCTGCAGATTCTAAACAGGGCTGCTATGTTTACACTTTGGATTTAAATGGATATTGGCATCTCACAAGCACCCAGACAGCAACTTCTAGTGCGCTTCAACAAACCATTCATGACAGAGGCTCATTTAGTTCTAAAATGAAAAACATCATTAATTATCCTCTCACATAATCAGATAAATGCCCCTTCAGGTTCACAAAGGGGTTTTTGTCTCGTCTTGATGTGGTTGTCCTTGTTCCAGGGATGAGAAGTATTTCTCTGTGTACTTACGAGTTGCAAATATTGATGGACAGCTTGTTAAAATCAACATGAAATCAAAACTGATCCTATTTAGTTTCCTAACACACATTCTTGGTCTTATTGTGAACGATTCACCGGTACACGCTACTCAAAAGAAACAAAAAAAATGCTTGAATATTATAATGTTTCACAAAAATGTAACTTTCTCACTTCTGAAAGGACTTTTCTGTTTGGCTGACAGCATCTGTGCATGCTATTAGTTAATGTTGACTAATAGACAAACTGGCATTATTGTAGACCACTGTATTAGGTACAATAATGCAGCCTTTCTAAAATCTTGCCAATAGTAAACGCCAATAATCCCAGTTTATGTTAATACAATAAAAGTTATGGCAAAAATATTAAATAACAATAGATTTGAAAAGGCAATGTTACCACCGGGATTTGCTGAGATGGTCTCGAGGCTGAACGCGATCTTCACATTCCACTGACATTCATGTCTGGAACGCTCACTTTGCGCGATCCGATCAATTCCTAATGAATAAAGTCCCACTCTACATTTTCATTCTTGAATATCCTGTTTTATCTGGAAATGTATTACATTTTTTAAGCAAACTGCTTTTTTAAATTCCGTTTACAGCTGGTGTTTTAATTAAATAAGACAGAAGATGAGAGATTGAAACCAGGAGAGTAATCTTAGAGGTTGAAGAACCATAAAACTTCCCCTCAAAACTTACAAAAATCGATATACTTTTTCCTCAGAGTAATTAACAAGAGGAGAAAAAAAAAAGGTATTTAAAAAATTAAATTAAATTAAAAGAATGAATCCAAAGAAAAAGCTAGAAAGGAAAACAACCAAGTGACATTCAGGAATAAAAATGAATTGTAACCCTTCCCCCTTGTTTAAAGAAAGAAAGAAAAAGAAAAGAATTTGCACCAAAGTCCTTTCAGTTCAACGTGCACACATTTTAGGTACAGACTCTCACAGGAGTGTATTCAGTCCCCCAACACAAATCATGGAGAAGATTCGTACTTCTATGCAAAACTGATAGTTGTCCTTATAGTTTCCTTCCGTGTTCCCCTTCATGACATGTTGCATAGCATACTTCCACGGGATATGCATTACATAGTCTCAACAGCGTGCCAAACCTCCCTGGCTCTCCGAGTGCCACTGAATGACGTGGTGTTAAACCAGACACTTGGACAGGAAGCGGTCGGCTGAATCATCTTTCTCTCACTCAGTGTCCATTAATGTAATTTTGCATCCAAAAATGGCCTTTATTTGCAGTATCCCAGAGGTCACTTTGACTGGAGGTGTGGACAGAGTTGTTCAATCTGTCCTCCAGCACTCATTTACATTAATTTATTGTCCAGATGAAAGGCGGCCTCAGTCCTGCTTGCAGAGGAGATCAGTGGAGGGGGTTTTAATGGGTGGGATCGGTCTCGGAGGGGGTGTGGGTTTGGCCCTGCGTGGGCTGCCCGACCCCCCACCCTCACTGTCGGTGTTTGTATTGGAGGTGGAGGAGGGCGGTGGCGGTGGCAAACGTGGGAGAGATGATGTGGCGGAGGCCAGTGGCGAGATGCGCGAACAAGAGGACGTGGAGCGAAGGCTCTGGATCCGCCGGCACTCCTGGCACACCCGTACGTGTGTGCAGCCGCGGGGCGCCGCATTGGGGAGCAGAGCCGGTGTGCTGCTCGGGACACTGGCACTGAGAGGGTCCTCCAGCAGTCGCTGAGGGCCCGGGCCCATTTCCGCAGCGCCCACACCGGGTCCTGGTCCTGCTGCAGCACCGGTTAACGGCCCCGTCCCACTGTAGAGTTTGCCGTTGCTAAGACGCATCTCCCGCACAAGGCGTACGGGCCGGGGAACTCCTAAAGGGAGACGGGCTGGGTGCCGAAGAACGCCCTGGGACGAGAGGGGTCGGCGGCGCCGCGAACGAGAGTTCTTTTTACAGGAGATAACATTCCTGAATTCAGTCATCATTTCCTGACATACTGAGACCTTAGTGAGGAGGAAGAGTGAAAAGAGAGTCAGGAAGGAAATATACAAGAACGTAAAAATAAAAGACTAAATGAAATGACGGGAGACAATTTTCAAAAAAGACATTTTTTCTCATTTACCTAAAGTGGGCATCACCATTATTACATATCGTATTGAGAGTTAGGGCAGTGGTTCTCAACCTCAAAGCAATTCCTCCCATTGTCCACAAAATTATTTGAAGGCCCCATTATTTTCTAATGGAGTTTTTTCTTATTTTAATCATTTTAAGTCATCTTGAGGCCCCTTTGGAAATTTGCTGAGGCCTCACAGTGGGCCCCGCCCCCCTGGTTGAGAACCACTGAGTTAGGGGTTTCTCTAACAGGTGGACTAATGAATGAGTGTAAAAAAAAAAAAAAAAAAAAAAAAACATCAATTGAAATGTATGCATTCGGAAGATAATTTTATCGAAAGCGACGGAAATGCATTTTAGATATATATATATATCAGTAAATGTGCTCATAAATGTGCTCATAGGGAAACATAACCTATGACCTTGGCTTTACTAGTTGCTTTGCCACTTGACCTACAGAAATATCCTGCATTGAATAAAAGTAAGTTTTTACTTTCCCATTTGTCTAAAATAAAATAAAATAAAATATGTTTTCAAATATTGTGAAACTCAAAGTCTATGATTCACTATTATGCATGTAAGTGCTGCATGGGCAAGCATTTTCTTCTAAAAAAAAACCTTCTAAAAATATTACATTTTCCATTAAATTAAATGAACATGCTAAAATGGTCTACAGTAGCATTCATTCAAACTCAAGCAACCTGTCCCTAAATTTACATACATGAATCTGGCAAATGCTTTTATCCAAAGCAAATTGCACACACTGCATCCAAGGGACATATTTTTTAAGATGCATTTCCTGGAAATCGAACCAATGACCTTGTTTTTTGCTAGCACTATGCTCACCGTTTGAGCTACGCTAAATAGAAATCTATAAAACAGTTACATTACGAACACAGACGGCGTGACTGGTTGGCGTTGTGACCTACTCGTGCATGTCTGTGGTTTCGGGCAGGGCAGTACCCAGTACGGGAGTGAGGGCGTACCTCATCTGTCTCGGCTGACCGGCGCGTGGACCACACAAACTCCATAATGGCTACAAAAACAGCTATTATGAGCCCACATATCAGCACCACGAATATCCCGCCGATATTCTCCATACCTAGACCTGGAGGAAAAACATGGCAATGTGAGCAACACACAGAACTGTCCTTCTACAAACACACTGTGGATCTGATTAGAGATCTGCATTCCCGTAGGATTCCAGAGGGATCCTATTAAACTACATTTCTGAGGTGTGGGCGGTATTCCTAAGAGTTATCAGCGGAAAGAATGAAGACTGAGACTGAACGGATTTGTTTTAATGAATTGGTAAAAAAAAAAAAAAATTCCAGTGGTCCTTTAACATTACTCAAGTTTAATTTCAGCAACGGAAGTAACATCTGTATTCTGTGGTTTGAGATTTGTTTTTTTTTAATGATATTAGGAAGAATAAACTGCATTATGACACCTACAGAAAAAAATAAAAAAAATCTGGAAATGGAGCCTAAATTGAGTCAGGAGCCATTGGGAGTATAACAAAACAGGAGAAATATCTTCTTAATTATATATTAATAGAAATACATTTCATTGTTTAATTTTTGTATGATAATCTATTTTTGTTCTGTGTTGCCAACACAGAACAAAAATGTATAATCTTGAAGCAAAAACAGTTTAGAACAAACAGGAACTGACCAGGAAGTACCAGATCACAAAAACACACTATTATTTTGAAGCTCATATTATTTGACATTTTCTTGTAGACCTGTAAATAACCATGAGAGACTGTAAATATCACTATCTGGTAAAAGTACAAGCTTTGCGAACCACACTAGAGAAATTACACTCATAGGCACACGTGTGTACATGCCTCTGCAACAAATTACATGCCTCAGCTACTATTTTCCCTCCATTCCCACTGGGCCAGTGTGAGTCTACAACACATAGAATGCAAATATCACCAGACCACATAAATAAACAGTCACAGTGTTGGCAGAACTGTGAAGCATCTGTCATTTGAAACTGACGGATGAAGTACATCCTATATAGCCTGGTCCTACCAGACTCTTGTACATTTAATTTGTACAGAGAGTCTGGCCACTCCCCATTGACAAGCGTTAACTTCCTTGAAGGCGGGAACTCTGTTGAAGTTCAAAACTGTTGGATCTGCCCAGAGCCACTCTGGATCTGCCATAACCAATCGCTAACGTTTAGTCGTGACGTAACCCTACAACTCAAACTAGCGCACGACCTCAACGTCATCGTTCTCAGCCACTCCCTCCGTTCGCTGATTGGACCGGTAAAAATTTGCCCGGAGAAAACCCACGAATATACCGCAAACCCAGAGAGAGTACTGAAGGAAAATGAAAATTGAGTGGAAGTACGTAGGAGGGCGGAGCCAGACTACTGTACATCCTATATGCAATATTACAACAATATAAAGAACGGCAGGAAATCAAATATCCACACTGCCAATGTTTGTGTGATTTGAGTAAAAATATATATATATATATTAGATTTAACACAAACAGGTGTTTGTTGAAGAGCAAAATATATACTTGGTTAGGCAAAGTAAGGTCTACATCTACATTCAGGATTCCCACCCTTTTATGACCAATGAATTTCCATGATTTATATCAATGTTTATGTTCATAAAACTAATTTTTACACTCATTTGACACTACACTCACAAAAAGTAATTTATAGACAAATAAAAACTTTATAAATTAGAAAAATTATATATTGACTTTATATATAGAAATTTGGCTATCTGTGCATTCATACAGTATATATATATATATATCCCTGATCCAAAAATACATCTATTGGTATTCTTAGACATAACATATGATATAATTGAATCTCTTTTTGTAGGTTAAAAGGATAAAACAATAGGATAAAACAAATAGGATACATTTTTTGTCCCTGTGAGAATAGCTCACTAAATACACACACACACATACTTGAGATTATAAACATCCAGGGTTGTACCAGACCCTATATATTAAAGTGCCAGTACTGTCGGCATCAAGACGTACAGTAACAGAACAGTACATTATGGTGAAGTGCTAATGAGTATAATCTTCACTCACCTTTGGCTCGATGGTCTTCTTCTTTAAGACACTTTCCCCCCTCCCACCAACGACGCTTTAGGATTTCTAATCTGTTGTTTTCTTGGAGCTGCAGCACACCTAACGTGATCTCATCTCTGAATGGTGAACCTGCAAGAGAGAGAGTGAAATTAGCTAGTTTAGCTAATTGGCCAACTAGACTCCCAGGGATACCAGCTGACAAGTGTTCAAAACCATCTACTGTAAAACCTTGGCAATGCTGGGAAACTAGATAACTACTGTACCTTAAGATAACAGTTACAGAAGTAAACACAGGCTATGGCTAGCAATGCTACAGGCATGTTAAGACCAGCAGTGCTACACAGTAAACAATTTTTGGCGTTTTAGACAGTTCTACTGACAGGGACAGTGATAGGAAATGACCCAAACTAGTGTTGCCCTCATTAGCACTATGGTTCAACGTGCCAAAACACATACGCTAACTGCTAAGACGTCCCTCTGAATGTCTTAAGTCAACTGATGTTGTGCAAATGAGTTACATTAGCTAGTGTGTCAGAATGAAAATGAATGTTATGATAGGTTAATTCCAAATTATTTGACTTGTTAGAATAACATCATCCTTCATTAGACATTACTGTATCACAGCTAATCATGTCCCGCTAATAACAATGTGACGTGAAAGGATGTGTTCATCAAATTAATAGATGTTAATTTAAATTAGACACTGCAGATCTGCACTGGAATGGATCAGCTGTCACCGAATGTTATTTTATTATTCATTCAAAGGCTGTGAAAGTGAAGTGTCATACAGGAGCATGTTTTTGCACCTCAGTATAAGCACAAATATTTTGTATGTATATTGTGTGTCAATATCACTTATCAAGCGCTGGATTTAAAGTACATTTATTTTCTGTCATGTAGACTAAGAAATATGCAACCTTTTACAAACCTTGATTTCTAACCAACCTAGACAAAAAGTGCCTGTGGCCATATTTCTACAAATTGATAGTACGTTGCTTCTTGCACGTTTCATTCACGGTTTTATTAGCAAAATGACCTGATTGAACATCACTATTGAACCTGACTATTTACCACAAACATACAAAAACCTTAAAGATGAAAAGATATTCAAATATATTTTACTAATGTAACATAATGTACTTTTTGACTGAAATAGAATATTTATATAATTATATATTCTGCTAAATTATGCACACAAGAAAATGATTGTGTGTGAACTTTACAATGAGGTTCTATTTGTTAACAATGCATTAGTTATCTTGAACTAAGAATGAACTAACATTATTTATATTTTTCAACTTTATTTAATATAAACTAATATGAATGAAAGGTTCAGTGACTAAAGGACTTCTGAGAAACGCTGTTGAAAGTGGATTGGACCGAGCACCAAAACACACTTGTAGCCAATCAGCAGTAAGGGGCGTGTCCACTCATGTGGGGGGAGGTGCCTGTGTTGCATAGCGTGTTCTTAAATATGGGGGCGGGGCTATCAAGATAGGGGTGTGAACCTTTTTGGTAGGGGTGTGTTTGTTTGGGTGATTTCAAATACCAATAGAGTTTCTCAGAAATCGCTTACTGCACCTTTAAGTGAACAATATTTTCGAAAATGATTTTATGCTAGATCAATAAATGCTTATTGATGTTACAGAAAGAAGAAAAGTAATTAACTAATAGTTGCTCAAAACAAAGGTCATTCCATGTTTTACAGTCTAAGGGCCGGGAGTCTGGACACACCAAGTGGATGATGGGTGGCTGTCGGCCAACGTCGGGCAGTCGTGAGAATCGGTCAGGCTAGTTTTTGAAGTGTGTACAGTTCTACACAAAGTAGGTGCTTATAAATGTACCTACATCTTTATCTTTTTTGGAGCATTCCAAAATGCGAAAAACAACATAGCCGTATGTAGCTTAATCAATATAAGTGAAGATAGACTCATTAGCATGATTCATATTCAAAATGGAAAGCAAATGCTGCTTTGTTTATTCACATTGCTAGTTCACGTTCCCTTTTTTGAATGACGAATATAGAGTATTGTCATCTGCTGTTGTGGACAGTAACAGTTATTATCTCTCATACATGCGCAGAACATTCATGCTTAGCCATAGGCTGTAGTTTTTGTGATGTTCAAATGCAACTTTTTTGTCCAGTCAAAGTCGACATGAAGCCTACTAGTTCTTTGATGTTGGTTTGGTGTGGTGTTTGGTTCCTTAACCCAGTCTAAGGACGCCGTGATGACATCATCTGCACTCCAGGTAGCTATGGAAGCAGATGGAGGGTGTCCATGGTGACCAACCTCTTCATGAATGAGTGGATGAGAGGATTTTATCACTTGGCACCAGAACTTTGGAAGGCGACCTTAAGAGATGTGTTAGAACTGGGAGGAGGGAATGAATGTTTGAACTCCTGGAAGACATTCTATGACCTGGAGATAGACTTTGAAGACGGATGCTGCTCCTGCAGGTTCTAATTTCAAATCTAGTTACGGGTTCATGCGATTATGATTAATGGTGATCCTTTGGAGGACAGTTTAGCCTAGAGGTCATGAGGTTGTTGGACTGATCTTCCTGGAGGACAAAAGATCAAAAACAGCAAGCAGCACTGGTAATTTCCTCACCGCATCGAAGTTACCCACCTATGTTTGTGAGCATTCAGAAGCATCCCGCCTTCATATGTCCTCTCTCTTATTTTCAAAATCTTATCTGCTAAAACAAGACTATACTCATTCCTTCTTAAATTTTTGGAGCCATCATATCTTTTTCAGGGACCAAAAATAAAAGGCTTTAATTATTCTTCATGCATCATGGGAGTCTACAGCAGCCCATAATGACACACAGATTGGGCATGTTCTTAATATCCAATCTGCCCCTCAAACCCTCTAGCAACTAGGGGTGATTCCTCAGTCCAAAAAAACTCAATGAGAAACTAATCAATATTACAAAAATAAAACCCGCAAATATTACAAAATGTGACAGTAAAAAGTGTATAAATCACTTGTTTTTCTAAGTAACACGGTCCAGTCTCTCTTGCCTCCTCTGAGTCCATTGAGTTTTAACAGACCCCCTAAAGCATGCAGTGGTTTTGGTGGGGGTTAAGTGAGAATGAATGGGGAAAAGTCACTTGAGAGGAGGCAATGTCTCCATCACACTATTATTGGATATGATTGGTTATGATTGGTTAGTGTGATAAATCCCACCTCTTGTTTCCGTGCATGTTCGCGAATAGGTCTGATATTTTTTTGATGTAATGTTTATTTAACTACAAATGTGTGATAACATTAAGGGCCCTATCTTGCACCCAGCGCAAGTGACTTTGTACACCGACGCATGTATCATTCCTATTTTGCACCCGCGCAAAGCGGACTTTTCCCTCCACAGAAGCACGTCGGTTAACTAAGAAATACACTTGCGCTCCCGGGGGCGGTTCAGCGCAAAGAGGAGGCGTGTTCCGGCGCAAACGTTCCTTCTTGCTATTTTGCAGGTTTAGAAAACAATTGCGCCACTAACCAGGAAAAAATAGTTTAAAGTCAGTGGCGCGTTGCGCATGTTATTCATAGGCTATTTTAAGGGCGCATGCTTGGCCATAATCAATGTAGCGTGTGCACAACGCGCACTTTGATTCTCTCATCTACACAGAAGCAGCAGTTTTCATTTTTGCAAATCATACATTATTACGATAGATAGATAGATAGATAGATAGATAGATAGATAGATAGATAGATAGATAGATAGATAGATAGATAGATAGATAGATAGATAGATAGATAGATAGATAGATAGATAGATAGATAGATAGATAGATAGATAGATAGATAGATAGATAGATAGATAGATAGATAGATAGATAGATAAACAATTTATTATAAAAGCATACATCTAGCTTACACATTTACCCAAATTAACCGAAGTTAATTTGGGTGGGTTTCTCCATTTCAATGTAACTTCTCTCTTTTACGGCCGTGACGAGAGCGTTGCTCTCCTTGGCTGTGAACCGCTGCTGGCGCGCGCCTGGCAAATCCGCCGTTACAATAGCAATCCGCTATGGAAAAAGCGCATCTGCTCTTAAAGGGAATGTGAGATGACGCTCTGATTGGTTTATTTCACGTTACGCCCAAACCACACCTATGAATAATGAAGCTACTTCAGACCAACCCATTTTAGATTTGCGCCTGGCGCAAGAGTCATTTATCCCGCCGGGAAAATAGCAACAGCGCCGAGACCCGCCCACAAAGTTACTTGCGCTTTGCGCTTTGACACTTGCGTTTCAGATCGTTAAAATAGGGCCCTAAGTGTAACTGGGACATGAATTTATATATATATATATATATATAATATATATATATAATATATATATATATATATATATATATATATATATATATATAAATAAAGACAAAAGCTCATAAGAAAATTAGTAAGAACTTGCTATAATATAAATAATACTAAAATAACAGGACATGGGGATATTTTGGGGATATTTAATTTAATTTTATCAATCAATAAATTCCTCTTGAAACAAACTTTGTTGTATTATTTAAATTGAATACTGTGAAGCTGCTTTGATACAATCTGTATTGTGAAAAGCGCTATACAAATAAACTTGACTTGACTTGACATGTCATTCCCATGTATTTTATTGCTTCCAATGTTTTCAATTTCTGTCCCATTAGATTTACACAATTTTTAATCCTCCTTCAGGTTTCACTAAATCCTTCCCAAATTTCATCAGAAATCTCACAGAGAATGTCAGTAAAGAGCTATTAAAAGGTTTCTGATATACTACACTGTTCAAGAGTAACACATCAAAGACACTAAACAGGAAGCTCTGTTGCCAAGAGCATTTGGTGACCGTTTAACCTATCAAGACTTCATAAAATAGAACTTTAGATTTTTTATTTAATAATGTTTATTTTTTCGATTTGCTCTTTTCTTCCCCCTCATTAATATAATCGACACTAAACACCCTATAATGAAATTGCTAGAAAAGATGCCACACAGGTGAGGCTGTTATTAGGCAAAACTTTTTCATATTGATTTAGAAATGTATAAATAATGGAAAATCTATACTATTCAAAGTTTTTATTTTCATAATCTACTAATGATAGATTTTATTATAGAGTCCAGAGCATTCACATTTTAAGCTCTAGTCTCCGTTCTTAAAAGCCAAAAGTAGCAAGTAGGGATACAAATTCCAGGACAAAAAGCAATACAATTGCTAAATATATGCAGCCTTTTGATGAATTGTACACTGAATAACATTGGAGCTAAACTTAAGACATTTTGCATTTCAGAAATCTGCCGATCAGCTTCAAAAGAATGTTGAAAAATATAAAAGAACTATTAGCTTGCTTAGAAGTCTTTGGGAATTGGAGTAGTAGGCATACTGTGTGAAATCACCACATGACGCCAATAACACTTTTACGACCTATTTCACTTTCACAGCTGGATGTAAGCTTCTTAAATCTTGACTTGACAAGCCCCTTTACACTCAAGTCCAGAAAACCCTTCTACATTATTCCAGTGAATACAGTGGCTCAGTGGTGGTCATTATCTCACCCAGCCCAATCCTTTAGCCATGATTAAGACCCCATGTTTTCTCTTTTCCTGCCTTCCTCATTGTAACACCCATTAGTGAGTATTAAAGCCCTCAAAGCAAAACACATATGCCATAAATTGTTTCTTTTCCCTCCCTCATATCTCTGTCTGTCAAAGAATAATTGCAGGAAATGCCAAATGTCAAAGACAAAGTCAGAAAAGCTATTTATCAAGCTTTGCGGAAAGTGCCAAGCAATCTATCCAGGAGAAAAATTAGATAGAAATGTGCAATATCAGAGCGTGAAGAGATGCTATCATTGTGACATCTTGTCTGTCTGATGTTCTGTGAGCAATCATCATGTTTATTTCTGACAGAACTAAAATGTTTTTTATTTTACTTTTGGATTATTCTTTTTATTCATAGGGATAATGGAGAGAACAAAAAAAAAAAAAATTATACTTTCTACTAAAAGTCACATCTCACACAGAACTAAAACAGAAATGCATAATAAATAAACAAATAAATGCTAATGTATATTATTTGTATATTTACTAGGCATATTTATTGCCAAATAAATACTGTTTGTGTTATAAAGCGCGTAATTTCTGTGCCACAAGTGTGTTTCTACAGAGCCACATTGATTATACTCTTGTGAGGAAACAACAAAATATATTTTAATTGTCTCTGCACATTAAACTGGGATGGCTGTCACTAACGATTATTTTGGTAATCAAGTAATCAGTCGATTATTTTGACAATTGATCGAGTAATCTTTTTTGATTCAAATGTTTGATTAGGGTTGGAGCTAAACTCTACTGGACAGCGGCCCTCCGGGACCGAATTTCCCCATCCCTGAAATGAAGTATCAAAAGCAAGTAATCATTTGGTTTTATTGAACAACACTGTTAAAATACATAATGTAATATACATAATATAAACTTAAGAAACTTATGAACATTATACTGTATGTATTGGTTTCAAAAGCGGCCAGTCAATTGAGACTACCCTGCTCTCGGTTATTGAAGCTGGCAAGAGCAGCTTCCAAATCATCAGTACTCATCTTGCTGGATCTGTTTGCTGCTTTTGACACAGTTAACCACCAGTTCCTCCATTTAACCTTCATTACGAAGGGCATCTCAAAAACTACACTCCAATGGTTCAAGTCTTACCTCTCAGGTATGTCCTTCAGGGTGTCTTGGAGGGGTGAGGTGTCTAAATTGCAACATCTAGCTAGCTACTGGGGTGCCTCAGGGCTCAGCGCTTGGACCACTTCTCTTCTCCATATACATATCATCACTAGGATCATGTGCCATTCAGAAACATGGTTTTTCCTATCACAGCTATGCTGATGACACACAACACTACCTCTCAGCCAGATGTTCCGACAGTAGCTGCTTGCATCTCAACATGCCTGACAGACAGACATTTCTTGCTGGATGAAGGATCACCACCGTCAACTAAACATTGCAAAGACTGAACTGCTTATGGTCTTAGCCAACCCAACACTTTGCCACAACTTTTCTATTCAGCTAGGTTCGTCAACCATAATTCCATCCAGGACAGCCAGGAACCTTTGAGTTGTGACTGATGATCAGCTAAACTTCCCAGAACACATTGCTAGAAGTGCCCAGTCCTGCAGATTTGGCTTATACAACATTACAAGATCAGGCCCTTCCTATTGGAGCATGCTAAACAACTCCTTGTCCAAGCTCTTGTTCTAACCAGACTGGACTATTATAATGCTGTCTTGGCAGGTCTTCCAGCATGCACTGTCAAACCTCTGCAACTGATTCAGAATGCTGCATAAAGAGTGGTCTTTAACAAGCCGAAGAGAGCGCACGTCACATCTCTCAACTTGCACTGGTTGCCAAATGCTACTCGCATCAAATTCAACGCACTGATGCTTGCCTACAGAGCAACCACTGGCTCTGCAGCCCTATACCCTATACTACTTCAGACTTGCTGTAGCATGAAACACAAACGACTTTGTGCGTTCCCAATTGCACATTATTGGAAACCCAGACAAACAGCACATGCAGAGACTGTGTTCGTGTGGAACAGCATTTACTGTGAATGGAAACTCATAACCTGCACGTATGTAAAAAATTCAAGTGATACGCTTCCCCCTGAAATAACTGAATCGCATCACATGTGGATATCACAGTGTGAAAAAGGCAAAAATTATTACTTTTCCTTAGTTTGCTGCTTGTACCACTTAAAGCTAACGTCTGGCTTTCTTCAGATATTGTATTATAGACCTCCTAGACACTCAAAAGTATTTCTAGTCTACAGTACTTATATAAAAAGGTTAAAATCAGACTTTGGTTTCTCATAAACCTTTATATCCCATCTGAAGCCTTTCTCTCTCTTTCCCTTTATTTCTCTGACACTTCCACGTCCGCCCTACTCACCCAGAGGCATGCCGATGCCGTAGCCCTTGGTGTCCAACAGGCCTCCTATCTGTGTGAGGTTGCAGTTGAGGCGTCGGTAGTACTCGTTCATAGTGCTCTCCAGAAGAAAGGCGTATTTGGAGTTTAAAACCCGTGCTATGCCCTCCTCCGTGCTCTTCACGAACACACTGGGCTGCTTGGAGTACATGTAATTCCACATGCGCTGGTACGTCTGATAGCGCGAGTTCTGAGAGCGAGAGTGCAGAGTGGGTTTGTCATCACAGATGAAAGTCATTGGAAAAGACAGACAGAGAGAGAGAAAAGAGTGGTGAAACAGACATAGTATTGAAAGGTGGAGAAAAATCAAAGACGAAATTATAATTTGCGGTGACATGAGGACAGGTGAATGAATAAAGAGACATTTTATTGGCAGACATTGAGAGTGAACTAGATTAAGGTAACATATTGAAAGAAAGGGAAAATGTAAGGGAAAGAAAGATGGATAATACATTATTAATGTAATAGGGGAAGTGAACTTGGCCTCCAGTGTGAATATAAATGTAGCTGTGAATCACTAAGCCAACTGCTTGCTGCCATAAACAGGACATGATGCATTATAACATCATTAAACCACATGCACAAACTAGTCGATTAGCTCTACTGCTATTTAAAGCATTGGATCCATTTCGACTAATCGTGTATCACATGATTTCGGCTCCACTTGTTTTGTTTTTTCATCCTGTATTTTAAATTATTTATACAAGGTAAACACTGACACGCACACTAGTCGACTACTTCTCTGAGCAATTAGCCATAATGAGTAGTCAAGAAAGTTCCATATTGTGAACAGATCTATCTACAAGCAAATCCAGAAGGCATGATTTAAATAGAGCTACATTGAAAGTATTATACAATTAGTAAAAATTATATAATTATAAAAAATATAAATATATATACACTCACTGGCCACTTTATTGGGTACATCTTGCAAGTACCAGGTTTGACCTCCTTTTGCCTTCAGAACTGACTTAATTCTTCATGGCGTAGATTCAACAAGGTGCTAGAAACATTCCTCAGATATTTTGGTTTATATTGACATGACAGTACTTCGGCCTAAATGCATTTGTTTCTGTCATGTGATTGGATAAGATACTTGCGTTAACAAGCAGATGAACAAGTGTACCTAATAAAGTGACCATTGAGAGTAACTGCTCAAAAGTTTTGGGTCAGTGAGACTTCTTTTTTTAAAGAAGTTAATACTGGAGGCATTAAATTGATTAAAAGTGTCAGTAAAGGCATTTACAATGTTACAAAATATTTATATTTCAAATAAATGCTGTTCTTTTGAATTTTCGGTAACACTTTACAATAAGGTTCATTAGTTAACTACATTAGTTAACATTAACTAATAATGAACTGCACTTATACAGCATTTGTTAATCTTTGTTAATGTTAATTTCAATATTTACTAATACTTTATTAAAATCTTGTTAACATTAGTTAATGCACTGTGAACTAACATGAACAGCTTTATTTTTATTAACTAACATTAACAAAGATGAACAAAAACAGTAATAAATGTATTGCTCATTGTTAACATTAACTAATGTTTAATAAAGGAACCTTATTGTAAAGTGTTAACCGAATTTTCTAATAATTAATGAATCCTGAGATATATCGATCATGGTTTCCAAAAAAAAAAAAAAAAAAAGCAGCAGCACAATTGTTTTTTAACATTGATAATAAGAAATGTTACTTGATAATTAAATCAGCATATTATAATGATTTTTGAAGGATCGTGTGACTATGTAGATTGGAGTAATATTGCAGAACATTCAGCTTTGCCATCACAGGAATAAATTACATTTGAAAAGTTATTTTAAGAATAAGAGACTTCTTTCAAAAACATTAAAGTAGCACTCAGTAGCTTCGGGACTTCTTCGCTGTATTCTCGCTTTTTGCTCGCAGGTTTCTCTCTAGAGCTCCCCCACAGCTTCGGAATAGATATTTGACAACACTGTCGTAAAAACTCGTTGTTGATTCTCAGACACCAGAGGCTATAGATCAACGACATCAAAGCAGATGGGACGTTCTTTAAAACGTCTTCTTCATTCGGGTTCGAACAGCGTGAGGGAGCGCAATAATGACAGCATTTTAGCAGATTTCTTTTGGCCGTAAAGCAATTGTTTACATCGCGAGACCTGATATCACGCGAGACTTCCTGACGCAGCGGCCGGCGGCCCGCCGGCTCAAAGTTGCAAGTGCGTATTTTCCGCTCACTGGCACCAGGGGGGTGCGAAACGACCACCATTCAACCCGAAATAAGTAATATAACCATTCCAATGACTCCGAAGCTGTTCAGTTAAGGTAAAAAAAGTTACTTAGTTCACCTTTAAAACACCTTGCTGACCCAAAGCTTTTGAACAGTGCTGTATAAATATTGTCAGTATTATTAAAAAATACACTGTACATGCAAAAGGTGGGTCTTGTATATAACTTTGTGAATGAAGGACATTTCAATTTGTGGAAATCTGAAGCTTTCTGTGAAGTTCTGCCAGCACAGATAACGCGTGGGCCTGTATATGAGTCAATAGTCCAGTCACCGCCATAAACAGGAAGTGATGCATTATGACATCACATGTACACACACATGGAAGGCCAGTGAAACAAATCCAACACACAAATTTCACACAAACACATGTTTGCACAAACAAGGACCTACGTACCATGAAGAAGGTCATAGTACTTCCTCCTTGAATAGTCCCGTACTGGATGTTCGTCTGATCTGCCAAGTCATCAGCAGATTCGATTGGCACCTCCATCCTCTGGACCGTCAGAAAAGCTGCAAGGTTTGCCGTGTAGGAGGAAATGATGATCAGCGTAAACGCCCACCTGTCCCGTACAAACAGGAACACAGCGTTTTTTCCACCAGAAATATAAATGCACGTATATTAGAGAGAGATTTTTACATTAGACACAGGTGTTTGCACATAATGCTTACATACAAACATCACTCAATGAAATATTAAAAAGACACCCACAGCTGCAATGTCAACCAAATTAACCTGGTTTAATCAAATGCAAAATAGCAAGCTAAAAATAAAGATCAATGAATAGTGTTTGCAAACTCTGTGGAATTATCTGCAATGTGAATGATTGATTCATGAATCAGAACATGATGACAGATTCGCAACTCAATGTTAACACATTAACCATTTAACTAACACTCTTATTCATGCCAGATGTTCTTCTAACCAACTGTAGAAAAAACGAGTTGGTAAACTGGTTCACACAATGTTCAGGAATGCTGTTAACCAGCTCAACCAGTTCCCCACCAGAGCCAATGTGGTCTACTAGCTCTGGTCAGAATGGTCTGCCAGGTTGACCTCAGCACTACTATTTGGTAGTCCAGTTGGTCAGACACCTAACTAGCTTTAACCAGGTAAAAAACAAGCCATGTTCTTGTACACAAATAATCAACATAATATTCCTAAAAAAAAGAAAGAAAAGTATTTATGCTCTGTTGAATCTGAAATCAGAAATCCATCACATTATGAAAGAACACTACCGTTCAAAAGTTTGGGGTGGGTAAGTTTAATTTATTTTTTTATTTTTTATTTATTCAAATATGCGCAACAAGGCTGCATTATGAGATAATATTACTGTTTTCTATTTTAAAATATTTTAAAATGTCCTTTATTCCTGTGATGGCAAAGCTGAATTTTCAGTAACATTACCCTTCAGAAATCATTCTAGTATACTGATTTATTATTAGAAATGCTGAAAACAGTTGTTTTTTTAGTTTTTTTAATACTTTAATAATTAAAAAGAACAGCATTTATATGAAATAGAAATCTTCTGTAACATTATAAATGTCTTTACTGTCACTTTTGATAAATTGAATGTGTCTCTAGCTGAATAAAAGTATTTATTAAAAAATAAAAAATAAAAAAAACTCTTACTGACCCCAACCTTTTGAACAGTAGTTTGCATTTTTGTATAATAGCAATTTTTAGTAGGAAGTTTGAGAGCCCTTCCAAAACACATGGATTGTGCTCTTCGTCGCAGTAAATTAATGCTCAGATGAAAGGAAACTTCTCAATTCCTCAGAGAAAGAGCTTTCATGAGACTGGTGAAGCATTTAAAACTTTTCTAAAGAGACTGGCCTCTAAAAATGCACAAACAGGCAGATTAGTTACTTGTTATTTAGTAAAAGCTCTTTATCAAAAATTAAAGTGCACCAATTGCAGACACGCGTCCCCCTGAGCATCACAGAGTTTCGCGTTGTGCTGAGGGAAACGGTGGAGATAGACGGGAGCTCTCTGGTTTCTGGGTCACCCCTGTGTGGGATTAAAGTTGCATCTATTGTGTTTATTCACACCACAGATGTTTAAACATTTGGCTTCCACTGCATGCACATATCAAATCATTTCAACTCCGTTGTTTGTCTTCCTGAAAGTGGTTGTTCAACTTAAATGACCTCAACAGCAAGGCGCAAGACTGAAATTGAAGAGATGGAACACAAGACAGCTTGACTTGATATAGCAAAATGAACAGAGGTGGGAGACTAATCTGGAAATACACTACAAAAGAACAAAGCGCACAATACATGTCTGCACACAAAACAAACATCCCCATACAAACTTCAATACACTTTACACTTTCAATAAGTGAGAAAAGACACACTCTTAATGGTCTCTTCACACAGAGAACAGATTTTCAGTGCATGTTAAATTGAAATAACGCTTTCCCTTGTGTGAAAATCTGCCCAACAGAAAATGTTTACACCAAAGTAGGTCATTTTTTTTGGCTTACTTGGCCACAAAAAACAAGACCTACCAACAAATACGATATGAGTGATTATTCACTTCACATGAAATCTTGAAAAATTCAAATTCTTTCAATCATTTCAGTTATGTTTAAACATGCCCTGGAATAAAAAGATGATCTTGATGTTGATTGACCTTCAAGTAGATTTTGGTAATATGCTAGTGTGGATTTTTGTACTTGCTCACACCACCAAGTTAGGCAGCAGTCAATGAAAATACGAATATTTATATAAATTAAACAATTAATTTACATTTAAATATGAACATTTAAATATGAATAGATATGAAAATAAAAAGAGCTGTTTTATCTGTCCCTCTTCTCATTTTCATCATGAAATTTTGGCTTTTTTGATGGGAAAATGTTTCTCAAAAACGTTTGGTGCAATGGTAATATTGGTGACAGTGATTCTTTGTCATAAAAAACAGATAAAATTAACTGGAAATACTTTTTAGGTTCCTTGGCAAAAGTGCAGTATAATTAACTCTTTTTATGCATTTATTATAAGAGAAAAAGAGAAGTTATAAAGTCTGGGTTGGGACAAAAGCACACAATAGAGAAATTCTGGAAAATCTAACCATTTAACAATCATATTCTAACACTAGAAAAAGTAATTAAAGAGAAACAATACAAAGTTTAAAGCTATTATAATCTATGCTTTAAAAATAGGAATGCATTAAAAAAAGTCTTTAAAATCCTCATTGGGTACAGAAAAGTTCCATAAACTAAAGATTTGTTTAAACAAATAAATAATATATATATATATATATAAAATATAATTTATTTATTAATTATCTATCTATCTATCTATCTATCTATCTATCTATCTTGAACATTTATTTCCGGTAGTTCAACAAGGCAACATTTCTCATTTTAGTTATTTTAGGTTTAGGTTTTTCATCTAATATTTATAGTTTATTTCATTTCAGCTTTATTTCAATTACCAAATACAGTTAATAATATAGTGTTAGTTTTAGTGAACAATAACAACACTGTCACACAAGTACCGTAAGCTTTCGGGTCATGTGTGCAGAACCAGCTTGTGTCTTTAATACTCACAGATGCACATTCACACTTACTGCATGGTCTCTTACACCTCAAAGGAAGTGTGAACCATCCCCACACTTACCAAACACCACTGACACAGCGTGTGGACAGGGCCCGGGGCATGATCTCTGAGCCCTGCTGCATGAAACCACCAATCGGAAACCACAGGCTGTTCCCTAGTGTGTACTGATTCTCCAGTAGGTCCTTGCGGTCCCGCCAGCACGGGAAGGGGTTGTACCACTCATATGGACTCAGCCTGATGGAGGGAGAGAAAGAAACAAACAATGAAACCGGGAAAGACTACTGTTACCTCAAGAAGAACGCTGGACTGTGAATATAATGATATTCAAAATAGATCTGTGTGTATTGAGTGGCAGTGTGGCACCTGGCAGCCAGGAAGAGTACACAGCTAACGGCCAGATAGGCTAAAAGCATAAAGAGCCAGACAGCTGGCGAAAACGGATCCAAGAAGGAGAAATAACCTGGCTTCCTGCCCTGTAGAAAGCACATAAACAATACAAACAATGCTTTCACCACTCCTACAGAATCTCAAAACAGCTGAAAGCTTTTCCAGATACAATTGCTGTTTGTTATTGTTTGGTTTAGTGCACCTTTTCATATGCAGAGATTTGCTAAAAGTTTGTTATTGATACGGACAAAACATTATATACAATTTTTCATTTATGCATTATGCATCAGACAGGTGCTTTCATCCAAAGCTACTTACAATGCATTAAAGATATGCATTTGATCAATTCATGTCTTCTAAGGGATCTGACGCCCTTACACTTTTGTAACATGCTTTGATGTTTAAGCTACAAGAATGCAAGATTTTCATGCAAGATTGTTAAATGTGACATAATCCACCTAAACAAAATCTTATGAAAATTCTTTACTAAGCGCTGCCTGTTGCTAACTCAGACAAGCGTTACATAATGTCCCATTGGAATGTCTTACCCTGAATCACTATGGTAAGCCTATTAGAAGCGTTTATATTTTAGACCTGTCTGGATGGTTTTTACGAGAAATTGCATACATGCGTCACTCGCCCGTGTGTGTCATGTCATATCCGTAAATAGAGAAATGTTTCTCCGGCTACTTTGACGCATGTATGGTGTGGAAGTGGCAGAGGTTAGTGTCACAACGAGCGAGAACGGTTGACATAGAGCTGTTAAATCCCCAACCTCCGGGGAATCACCCGTTTTAAACATACGTCGAACATAATAGAGTCTGCTGACAAAAAGAGAACGTGACAGAGCTCGTAATAAAACAAGAATCAACATTGGCTTGGCTTTTCGGAGATGGCGAGAACTGAGGGATTTGAAACGTTGTAAAAGCGACACGGAGATGGTGTTTTTATTACTCAACAAGTGAGTGAGGTATTTTATTGAACAGATAAATTGCCATATGTAGCTCTCTAACAGAGTTGATTGTAAAGCATTATCTATTGTGAAGGGTCATATCATTAAGGTTGTTGTAGTGCTGTGCTGGAAATTATTTTAAAGCAATCATCTATTAATGGGTAAAGCTACAGTAACGTATTCAGCTAGTCAGCTTGAAATCCTTTTCATCTAAACTGGTTATATCTCTTAATACTAGTAGTGAATGTATTATGAGTAGTTGGATAACCATATTAATCTGCACAGTCACGCCGAGCCGAAGCACAACCAAAACAATGTTCTTCCGCAAAATGCATGCAGTTTTTAACCGCAAGAGGGACAAAAGTTACATAGTGTACCTTTAATAATAATTGATGAAAAAGAATAATAATAACAAATATACATTAATAATAATAAATATTTAAAATACTAATAATATATTAGTAATATAACAACAATAATTAATAATTATCTTTATTATTATACATATTTTTGAAAGGTTTTGTGAGATTCACACAAGAATATTACATAGTCAATGAAAGTAACAAAATAATTTCTGATATAAAAATAGTATACAATCTCAATTCAGCGTATTATAAATGCGTCTTACTATGTGGACGCGGTACAGGATACTGATTCCAAGGTTCATGAAAGGTTTGGAGAAATCTATGACCTTTTCCCTCTCTGATGTGATTGTAAATCCAGCCACTGCCAGATCTGCTTTCTGTAACAAACAGAGAGAAAAATAAAGAATTAGCAATACAAGTTTGATATTGTACTCAGTAATTTTTCTGACTGATGCAACATTTTCATTAACCAAAATTACATTCAAGAGGTATTTGTCACCCATGATTTCCAATAACAGGGAGTTTATTGAGATAATGTAAAACAGCAAATACAGTGTAAATGATCTCAAACAGACATTTCTTAAACACAAAGATAAGTTTGTAGTGCCCTACTACTCATGGATTAGCTTATAGAAAAAACCTTTAAAGGGATAGTTCACTTTGAAATTAATTTTTGGTATGTTTTAGCTTACCTCAAGGGCATCCAAGATGTAGGTGTCTTTTTTTCCGCAGTAGTTTCAATTTTGATATTTTTAGGTCAAACCGTTCTTGTCTGTCAGTCATATAATGCAGGTCGATGGTCATTATCTCAAAGAGCATGCACAGAGTCCAAATTAAAACAATTCCCCGTCATACAAATTAAACAATTCCCCATCGTAAGTACACATTGATGGCCTAAGACACGAAACGAGCGGTTTGTGTGAGAAAACGAATAGTATTTATTTCGTTTTTACCTCTTATACGCAGCCATGTCCGAGTGATCTGATCTGACGTGTGCGCAGACTGGTGCATAGATATATACACTAGATGTCGCCTTAAAGACATTCGTTCCAATGAACTGCCGTAGACAAGGCGACATCTAGTGTGTATATATCTATGCACCAGTCTGCGTACACGTCAGATCAGATCACTTGGACATGGCTGCGTATAAGAGGTAAAAACGATATAAATACTGTTCGTTTTCTCACACAAACCGCTCGTTTCGTGTCTTAGGCCATCAATGTGTACTTACGATGGGGAATTGTTTAATTTGGACGACGGGGAATTGTTTTAATTTGGACTCTGTGCTTGTGTTTTGAGATAATGACCATAGACCTGCATTATCTGACTGACAGACAAGAACGGTTTGACCTAAAAATATCAAAATTGAAACTACTGCGGAAAAAAAGACACCTACATCTTGGATGCCCTTGAGGTAAGCTAAAACATACCAAAAATTAATATCAAAGTGAACTATCCCTTTAAAAGAAATGGCTAGTAAAATCAGGCATACATGTACTTCCTCTATAATTTGAAACAAATTAAATTCAGCCAAGTTCAGTCACTGCTGAAATTTGTGAAGACCAAAAGCACAAAAAACAAAACCTATAATCGTCCTGATGGACTTCTGGTATAGCTTCAGGTTTCAATAACATACTGTAACTTTTACTGTTACAGTATGTGAGTTTCACTGACAGATACTAACTACCAACCCCCTCGGTTGTGGTGATAATTCAGTGATGTTTCTAAGTGCTCATTAGCACACCGCTGTGTCAGTTGTACAGTGTTTGACTCGCAGTAGGCATGCAATTTCGTTGCATGTTGTTTGTGCTCCACGTGTGTTCCCCTGCTAAACATTGACCTTGGTTTCAAGAAGCACTCGAGAAGAAAAGCGTTTGACATTATCTGGCACTGACACTGGCATGTTTTTATTTATAGATCTATCCTGGGTCTACTTCCTTCATATCTTTATACCTACATCTGTAAAAAGTATGTTTGTAGATATAGCCTACGATCCTATGAATTATTCTTACTGTCTGTTCCAGTGGTACGTACTGAATTGGGGAAAAAGGCATTTAAATTTGCTGCTCCCTCTGCCTGCAAAGTACGTTGAAACTTAGGGAGCCGAGTAATTTTAAACGATTTGGAGAATGAAACATCGGGCTGTAGACTAGACTAGATATGTATTGATATTGAAATTGGATTGGATTTGCTTGTGTGTGTGTATATGTGTATGTATTGATGGATGTTATCTGTTAAACTCAAACGAGCGGTGTCTGTCAGTCTTGGCCAGGACACTATTGTACTTAATCTCAATGTGCTTCTCTTCCTGGTAAAATAAAGGTTATAATAATAATAATAATAATAAATTATCTGAGGTTCGCTTATAAAGACAAGGAGTGGCAGTGGAAAGAAAAAGGATATTTAGCACAAGGAGAATCAGCACAGAATTGAAAAAGGGAAAGTCAAGGCTGGACAGCAGGATGGATGAATGGACAGATAATAAAGGGATGTAAGTGCACTGGGTTGATGGAAGAATTTGATATGAGAGTCCTTGGGTAAAAGCAAAGAGATTTATTTATTACGGGGATGGAGAGAGATAGAAAAACAGGGCTAAAGAGTGGAAAACAGAAAGAGAGAGGGGGAGAAATCGAGTGACGGTCCTTGAGAGAAGAAACAGATACTTGTAGGGGAAGGGGTGATGAGGAATGGTTAAGAACAGAGAGTTGGTAAAGAGAAGGCTTCCAGCGAGGACACGGGGAATATTGTGCCCTTGTGAGATGAAGGGAACGAGGGATACGGAATGAAAAATGAGAGAGAGAATATAAAAGCACAAGAGTGAAAGTTCCTGAGGAAGGAAATGAGCGATAATGAATTAAAAACCTCGGTGTGGCATTATTTTGGCCTTTCCATTTTCCTTCCTCCTCGAGGGAGGAGGGGGTGACAGTGCTAGGGAGTAACTATTGTAACAGCAGTGACAAACTTAACTAAATTTCTCAGTAGTGCGACAGCTCATATATACACAAAATAATCTATCCAAAAAATAATTATTGGACTAGTTGCTTATTTATAGAAACTTTCATATTTTAAAGTTTTATTAGTAATTTTTATTGCAAATTGTTATAGTTGTATTAATAGTATTTGTTGTAAATTGATCTGTAGAAATATTGAACATTTTCTTAAAAAGAAATCCCTTATAGGAGTCATGAAATGAGAAATCAAATTTGCCTTGATCTTTTGACATATAGGAGGTCTTTGTACCATTAAAACATTCTACAGGTTTCATAGCTTAAAACTTCCTCCTCATTATAAACAAAGCATTTATTTAATCAAGCTACAAAAACGGCTCATTAGTATCATAATGTGGGATCTGTGATGTCACACAGGCAAATACAGTTGCATATGACTGCCTCCAGAGCAAGACATCGATGAATAATTATACATCATCGCACCATAGGCCGAGCCCACTGCCATTCACTCACTTAAAGGCTGACATTTGCCGTAACTGGATGTGAGCGTAGCGTCAAAAGTAAATAGAGCCCATTTGTGGCAAGCAGGGCAAGTGGCGTGATTGATGAGCGACGACAGTGAAGGATGAGAGAGGACCAGGCCTGGACAATTTATGTTACGTTTTGTGTTTATTTATATATTGAAGTGTTAAACGTTCGCAGGTTCCCGCCTCCTTCTTTCCTTATCAACATACCTTGTTGCACCATTATAATCACTTACGCTGTCTACACTGGATACAGTATACAGATGCGAATTCAGTTTCTGAGGTACTCCACGCACTTGAGTCTGTCGACAACAGGACAAATGGAAGAGTGAAAGAACGTATCTGTACAAACTCAAGAATCCTAGCGTTGGATACAAGTGGATTTTATTTAGTAAACAAGGCACGTTGAAAGATGAAGCAGCCAACTGTATTGCATCCAAAACTGCAAGATAAATTTTTTCATAATGCATTGTCTTTAAATTATGGTTTTATATAGATAATGTTTTCAAAATGTGCAATAGCAAGTGGGCGTTGATACTTTTTCCTATGCAATGACGTTAGCCAATCATAACGGTGGCCTTTTACTGACAAGCCTTAAAAGGAGCCGCCCCCAGGGTCAGAAAAATTAAGAATGAAAAAACCTTCAAACTTCATATAGATATACACATATATATATTTGTGTGTGTGTGTTTGCAAAAAACCTTTATAAACATTAAGTGAACCTCAAGGAACATATCAAAATAATATATATATTTAAAAAAATCCATGTAATGCCCCCATAAAAACGTTGATATTGACCAAAAAAGCTTTAATGTAATTAGCTACATTTTATTAAAAGATAACAGTCAACCTTTGTCAACCTGAACGATTTAAAAATCACGAGTAGCTTGTCAAGCAAAGTAATTTCCCTAACACTAGGGCTGATCAATAGCAGTTCATTCTTCTTAAAAAACCCAAGTGTACCCCAGATATCTCTCCATCTGCTTAATTACTCCCTAATTGATTACTGAGAGATAGCTTTGTAAACCACATTCAAAGGGTGTCATCAAACGCTGGTGTCAAGGAAGAGCTGAATTGTGGGTCCATGGAGAGAAAAATGTGTGCATACACAGTTTACATAAACAATGCGCCAACATGTGACAACTGTGCACTGGATTCAGCGGCTGTAATGGTATAGTGTCACGGAATAATTAGACACAGAAGGAACTGATTAGTATGTGTGTGTGTTCAAAAGGACTTTGCCGAGACCTGCCACACTGGGGTTAATAGAATGACATTACCGTTCTTATTACTGCCGCCATTATTTTTAGCATTAGTGTGAAAAGCGCTAATATCTGTAATCGTTACTCTAATGGAAACATCAGCTGGCAACGGTCCAGTGTTGAAATCCTGCTAGCTGCATACAAACATGCGAACATATAAAAGGCTCTAACAAATTTTAATAAAAAGCTCATTTTCAAAGACAATGCTTTAGAAGATTTAAAATTAATTATCAGGTGTACAAAATTATTAAACATGATTAAATGTTATATTGAATATTATGTTTTAATAATGTTTGGAGGTTATTTCAAATGTTTTGATGAATAAACAACATACAATTACACTACTGTAAAAGCCCAATTGTTTCATTGAGGTTCAATGTGACTAGAAAGCGTCTCTGAATTTACATAACGTATCCACAGAGCTTAATTATGAACGTGTGTGCAGGCATGCATACCCTGTTGATTAATTCCCCCACCATGCCAGTCCATGACCCATTAGGTTCTGGAGCTCCATACAGGCCGTCATCCACCAGCTTGATCCGGAACGAAAACTTCAGTATGTCTGCCAGCTCCCGTAGCATATCCACACAGAATCCCTCATACTGATCATTACCATGGAAGTTCTGGTAGTTTGCCTTGCGCATCACGTATGGATTCTCCTATAAAACAGGATGAAGGTAACATTTAACGCTGTAATATTCCACTCTAAATTTCCATACAGTGAAGCACCATAAACTCAATGAAAGTCAATAGCCTTACAGTGGAAGTGGCATTTTGATTGGTGTTAAGCCATGAAATGGCAGTAAAATCCAGTGAAACGGTGATTCCTTGGCCTTGACATGTGAAAGTACTTTTTGGCTGCAGCTTCTTGGTTTGAATGCATTATATCTTTTGAATGTATTATATCAGTAAAATGTGGCCTGTGGATAGCAAAGCTATTTTCTTCTTTTTGCAAGCACATGATGCAAAGAAGATGGTTAATAATGAAGGGATGACTTGTGGTTGTTTTGAATTATTATTATTTTTAACAGAAAAAAATACAAGCAGTAAGCTATTTTAAAACCATTATAGTCAGATACATTTTTATGTTATAAAGAATTGCTTAAATGTGTTTGTTGCCTGGAAGCAACATTGTATGAAATTGGAATGAATAATGATGCAGTGAATATGGATGCAAACAATGAAGGTGCTATCTAAAATATTGCAACTAGTATATATTTTTTATACACTATACTTTCATAATGGGACAGAGTAAAACAGGACATTCAATAAAAAAATTTAGCACTGTTCTTTATGTTATCCATCTAAAACTGACTGAATAGTGAGAAATAGGCATTCTATACCAGAATGGAACCAGACCGAAAGCTGGTGTAGAAATCCGGGTAAAATCATCCTATAGCGTGAGCTAGAACAATGTGCACTGATGATTTTTCACAGTAAGAGCAGGAAAGTGCATTAAGAAAATAAAAAAAATCAATTTTGATTTGATGTTGACTCATTCATAATCGCATTCAACAGAGGAATGTAGGTTTGCTTAAACTGTTAGGCCAATTTCTGATAGCAAAAATGAGCCTAGTCTGAATCAATTTACGTTTTGAGATTGTCAAATTGGAATCTACAAAGCTCTTCTTACAATTACAAACTCAATAAAACAACATTATTATACTGTATTAGCTCTGTGTAAGCAAGCAAAGCTTCAGAATTCCCTCATATTTTCTCTACTTAAAATCTTACAAATATTTGTAGCGTCCATAATAACATTCAAGACGCATTGGGTTTGGAGAGGTGCTGTTTGAAAAGACTTTTGCAACCTTTGAATCTGCAATGCTTGTACCAGTGAGTGCCAAATCCGTAAAAGCCCTATAATTCACATTATCTCTTACATTCCGGTCTGAAATGCTCAAAAGTTTTTTTATTCACGTGCTGCCAAAGCCACAAATCCCTAAGCATCATGGAGTCATAACTGGAGAAGTTCTTACCAGTATTGTGGTGACTGTGAGTGTCTTATTGGCTAACGTCTCAGATGCGTTGATGTCTAAAGACGTGGAGTTCATAGCCAACGTGTTATTGGAGTACCAGACACCAATCTGCACATGAAAAGTAAAAACGTTTTTTTTGAAGATGCTTTACTACAAATATTTTGCACAGTTAGAACTACTTGCATGAACAAATCTGTGTTAAATGAACTAAATAATATAAAATCATTTGTGCCCCATTTGAAAACATGTTTGATCTTGCAAGGGGGAAACAGGCAGGAATAAACAAGTTCAGTGAATAAGACGAGGGGATGAAGGAGAGATAAAAGAGCATGAAGCGAGGGATCAATACTATGATCAATAAGAGAGGAGTGAAGTGGTGATTACTCCAGCTACCACCCATTCATTAGACCTCACAACCTCACTCGTGATTCCGGATAAAATCCGGAGTTAGTGTTCATGAGAGTGTGTTTGTGTGTGAGTGTGCATTACCTCTTTGTGACCCCCCTTGAATTTCTCCAGAATACGCAGCGTATAATTGGTCCTCTGGCCTTTGCTGTTAAACTCCACGCGGCCTGTTAGGCCATCGTACTCTACCTAAAAGGAAAAAGAGAGAGGGAGAATTTAAACCAAGGGTAACAAACAAGAATGACGAATAGCATTAATTTTGACCTACAATAGAAATTATAGCACAGGCGGAGAGAAACATAGAGACAGCCAGAGGACAAGTGAGAGGAAAACTTTGAGATGATTAAGAAAGTGTCATTTCTGCTCCACCGGCATCACCAATTGCAATTGCAAAAATAATGACTGTTTATATTATTATTGGCAAGTGAGGTAAACACTTGGAGTTATGGAGACAAACCGAAAACGGAGGACGAGAGGAGGTGTGGAGATGGTGCCAAATGGAGTGAAGAAATGATGGAGTGATGGGCAAACTGCAAAACAGATGGAGGGACACAATGAATGAAAGACCGCACTTGTGCCTAGACAACACAAACATAGTCTAGGATCTCACAGTTTATAATAGCTGCATTAAAATGATAAAATACAAACAGGCCTTCAGACAGGTTGTGATAAACAATGGACATCTGGTGTTAAGGGCACAGTTGTAATTGCTCTGAAACTAACGGCAGTTGTACAATTACTATGGCTGAGTATAATCATAACAGAGGACGTAAAAGTCATTCTGCATTGGTCACCTGATGGCCGTCGATGGAAGGGACAATCAGGACTATGCACTGTGACAAAGGCGGCACATTAAAGTACTCAAGCTACTTGTGAAAAAAAAAGAGACATTTATTTGAAAATGTACATTTATTTGTGGTATAAATTAAATTACGTTTTGGAGTTTCCTATAAAAAAAAAGTCCAGGGGCCTGTGAATTGAGTCAAATAACATATTTTATAACCATATTTATTTATTTTTAAATATATATTATAATAATTTTATTAGCATTTTGTCTTATCTAACATTTTGTATTTTTTTTATTATATTTTTTTCCTTAATTTATTTATTACTGTTTTATTTATTTATTTTATATATATATATATAGGCTATATATATATATATGTATATATATATATATATATAAATTTAGATTTTTACATTGAATTTGGTTCATTTACTGTTATTGCTGTTTTCTGCATAGTTTCACAGTGCTAAAACAGTGCTAAATGTTTCTTGATGGTGTTAAATGATGCACAACGATACTCAATGCACAATAATGCATTAGTCAAGGTTTAAAATTTATTGCGGAGTAAATTGAAAAGCATCCATCATAAACTCTCTGTCTCTTGTATATCGACGCCAAGGGGAAAGATTACAGAGATATTTTTCCTTGGATTAACACGCACTGATGAATTCTGCGCAACGAGACCAGAACGTATTTTGAGAAAGTAGATGTGCTCAATTTTAATTTCATGTTGACTTTAACAGAGCCTATAAAAGCCAATAAGCAGTTGCATGCAGAATCCCATCAAAATCAACCAGATTAAAACGGGCTTCTACAGCTCATCAGAGAAGACAGTAACAACAGCCGTAAAGACTTATCACTAAAGTCATCAAATGCATAAAAAAAATGGCTGCCAACAGGGTGACAAGTACCATGCGCAGGTAGTTCATGAGACTGGTGCCGTGCTGCCAGATGAGTGAGGAAGTGCAGCTCAGAGGCTTCACTCCGATCTCCTGACTGCGGTTCAGCTCTCGCACTGCTCCGACCACCACATGAACGGCGTCGAACATCAGCGCAGATGACAACTGCAGGTGGAGAGAGAACATGAATGAAACGAGACGAGAGATATGCCAAAGCCAAGACAGAAAGATGGTGGAGAAAGAAGAAGAAAAAGAGAATAAAGGAATGTAGAATTGAGAAAGACAGCAAATGAGGTCATTAGGGGGACAAGGAGACTTCACGTCTGCTAGGGGCCCTACAGCAACTGTCTTCCTCCTAAATTATGTTGTGTGGCGCACATCCTATTTGGACACATTTGAAAAAACCTTCTGGCAGAAATAACATCTCATTATTCCATTGAGTCAGTATTACTACGGTTTACGTTTTTTTTTTCTTTTTCCATTTAAGCAAATCTCAGTAATGCAGTGAAATGTCAATCAAATGACTGAAATAGGCTCTTGGAATCTAAAAAGTATTTTTAGATGCTAACACAACCAAACAGATCACTGTTATTGATATCTCCTGACATATGTGGTTTTAATTGTTTGATTTAAAATAAGTTAACGAATAACCTCTAAAAGTACCTATAACCGATAATAACCTATAAAAGTAACACAACACAAGTAAGTCTGCACTCTTTACCCGGATTGGTTTAATTGCCCCTGACCCTGAGTAATATCTTTGTGAGTTGTAATGTTTCTCATGTATTGGTAATGGCATGAAAGTATTGTAAGCTCACCGCTGGACCAGGGTAGGGACTGAGGTCACAACCTTCCCTCCATGACAGGTTTAGACTTCTAATGAACTCCAGGTAAAACGGATGACTGCTGTTCAACATGGAGAAGCCAACGATATTGGATTGATCATCTACCACGTCATCCAACCTCAACAGAGGGAAATCCTGAAAGAGAGCGATCGAAAGAGAGCTATTTACTTAAAAAGTACCATGGGCATACAATATTGTGGATTTGGCGCTAAAAAAAACCTTTAATCACTTAAATTACCATCAAGGAAAAAAGCCAATTCTTGATATGAGAGGACACGCGAAAGCCTTTTTATGCGCATGCGCGTATCGGTATCCTTTTCCTCATTATTGAAAACAGGCGCGATGTAGTTACAACGGTGCCGCGAAAGAAGTGTTAAACAGTTAAAACATACAAAATACTCAGTTTTTTTTCACACAGTATTTGGTATAAACTGTATTTTCTGTCGAACAGTTAAAAAGTACTGCGAGGCTCGCCCAGTTTGGCCGCTGTACCGTGAACTAAGGTAAGTTTGACAGAATTCACTACTCTAGCACCTTGTCAGAACTGCTTTAACGGTATACATATTTAAAATGGACAATTTTACGAATAAAAAGGGGTGTATGTTATTTAAAAGTATTATTAATATAGTAAAGGTACTGTAATATTTAAGAATATAGTTTATTTTTTATTTACTGACGTTCATAGTTAGCCTATATTTAGTACTGGTGAAAACATAAGAACGAAATCATTGAATATTAACCATTTATGGATTCAGACTATTAAAACTGCAACGCATTAAATCTAGGTAAGTAGTTAGAGGTCTTAAAAGTAAAATGTAAATAGGTGTTTGATTTATGTAATGGCATGATCACTGCATTTCGGAGGGTTTTGTTTTATCTTGGTTTATAATGATGTAGTGTGACCATAGAGTAGTAGACCGTAAAAAAAATATGGACATAGCAGGGCTCTCAAGTCTCACGCATTTCAACCCATTCACACGCTCACACGCCACACCTTGTATTTCTCACGCAGAGACATTACGAGGATAACGCCCACCAAGTTGCGGCGCTATTTTTTAAACCGTGAAACCATGAGTGAAACAAAATATAGCTACCGAACAGCCAATCAGAAAATAGCATTGCTGTATCTGGGTAAGATTTTCACAGGCTCGTGCGTGCGACACAGATTCAGATGCTCGCTGAAGTAAGTAACGTAACGGTTACAGAAGAGGACAGCTGCTGTCACATTTTAAATGATTTACATCTCGCCGAACTAATTTCTACAGAGTACAGACTGATCAATGTGGGAGAAGAACATCCTATGTAAGTCATCTCACCATTGCTGGGGAATATGTGTCCAGACAGCTGGTAACGTTATGTTAACTAACAGTTTGACCAGACTATCGTGAATTAGCCTATCTAGTCTGTTGAATCCCAGGTAGTTTTATTTTAAGTAAGTTAGTTCACAAAGCAGTTGAGACCATCTTCTAGGAAGGACATTACCAACTTAAAGGGTTAGTTCACCCAAAAATGAAAATTATGTCAGCAATTAACGTTACTCACCCTCATTTTGTTCCAACCCCGTAAGACCTTCGTTCATCTTCGGAACACAAATTAAGATATTTTTGATTAAATCTGAGAGCTGGATCACTCCTCCATAGGCTTCTATGTGATTTGAACTTGCTGGCCCAGAAAAGTTATTAAAGAGATCGTTAATATAGTCCAAGTGACTTCAGTGGCTCAATCTTAAGTTTACGTACAACACAGAAGCGTTGCGCTAAAACACTACGTGAATTCACTCGAGGCCCACAAGGAAATCTGAATAGTAGAATAAAGTCGGGGGTGTTTTTTGCGCACAAAAAGTATTCTCTATAATAATATATGGGTCAATGACGTGGCGTGTCAATTCTGGTGTCCCAAGCATATTCATAATATAAAAATGTATACATTTTTAAATGCACTTCATTAAGTGACTCAACTTCCCCCTCTTTAATTACTCATGTGAGAATTCATTATAAATAATTAATCTTTAAGGAACTATTGAGCTCAAAAGTCTCAAAATGTCATTCCGGGTAACTGTCCCGGCTTAAAATCTGAATACAAAAATACAACAAAAATTTAAAAAATATAAATAAAAGTATTTAAAATCTACTTGGGCATAATTGTATTGATGTTTTCAATGATTCCTACAAATATAGTGATAATACTAAGCTTATTTACATTTTTATGACAGAACGACTTTTGTCCCCAAATTGTGATTTCTCTAATGTCAGTCCTGGATAACAGACATCAATGACCATTTTGGACCATAATGCATTGTGGTATGTCATGTGACATAATATTGTATCAAAAAGAAGACCCTGAAGGAGCACTAGAACATGTGCAAAGGTCAGGAAGCATCTCTTAAAATGTCGATATTTTGATATTTCGGTCACTGGTGCACTTTGTAGCAATATCATGTGACCTTTTGGATAACACTAATAAAACATTTATAATGATTTTATATTAAAAAACGATCTATTTGATCTAAAAGGTTACCTTAAGTGATGATAGCTAAGTTGTAGTTTTCCATAGGTGGTTAAGTTAGTGCCTGATTATAAAGAAAAAATATTGGTTTTTGTCATTCCTGGATAACAACATGTCATTCTTGTATAACAAAAAACCTCTGTTAGCCAGGACATGTCATCCGTTATCCAGAATGACATATGCACAACAATCTAGTTTTTAATTAACATTTGTAAACTTTTAGGCAAAGTTATTATTGTTATATTATTAACATTAACATTATTTACATAATTGTATGTTGTCATTCATCTTGATTTCATATGATTCAATGAGTCACATGGGTCATTATCAATGAATTTAACTTTTTTAAATCATTAAAAACTTGTCAGTGTCTCTTACTTTGTTTCAAGTTTGAGTGTTGGAAAGGAAAAAATGATACTGAGGATGGTTTTTATGGTAATCCTGAAAAATACTGCAGAATGTCCTTCCGTCTAACAGTATGTCATTCCGGCTAACAATGACACAGGCAATTCATTTAACCCCTATTTGTGTGATAGATTACACAATTCAGTTTTTTGTTGAGTTAATGATAAAACAAGTCTTATTTACTTTATTGGAAAACATTTTTAAACATTTTCCAGCTTTTTTTAAAATTTGGTTCTGAATTTTGAGTTATCAGCAGCCAAAACTGAGCCCATGTCTATATGAAATCCCAAATTGATTATATTAATTGTGATTAAAATGTAGTTTTACAAGCACTAGTTGTTTGTTGAGCTCCAATTATGGATATCAGTACATTTGTATATGCCAACAATGGTAGAAATGTAATTAATTTAAAAATTAATTACGTTACCCAGGAATGACATTTTCATGGGGAAAAAGATATGATTCACCAAAAAAAGTGGTTAATTACATTCTTGAAATGTGTACATGTCATTGCATTACATACACAACACTCTAATAAGTATAGAAAGTCCTAAAATTAGAATTTTTTTGGCAGTTTTATTTTTTTTCACATCTTAATCCTTATCCGTCATTCACCCATATATATATAATAAGTATTACACACACACACACAAATAAATGCTGAATTAAATACATTTTATTTTATTTGTAAGAATATGTGTCATTTATGAGATCAGACACCCGTTCGCCGCCAAAATCTCACTCTGAACTCAGTTCAAAACTTGAGAGCCCTGACATAGTGTCCGTGACGTCACCCATAGGTTTCTGAACATAGACAGTGAAAGAAATGGACACAGCGACCCCATTGGATTCAACGGAGAAAAGTGAAGTCAATTAGAAGCACTCACTTCCTGATGGCCGAGCGTACTGTGCAGACTCAAACTGAGCTTGATGACGTAGATGTGACGTGAGCAACCCGTCTGTCTTCTAGTAGCTATGCCAAGAGAAATCTGAATCATTCCCTTCCGAAACTTGCAGAGACGGAGAGTGTGAGTAGGAGGTGTCCATGAGCTAGGAGCAGGAGCAACTTTTGCTAAGTATTCTGATTAATTATTTTGTCATTTTGCCTCCATGTCCCCCCGATTGCCTGCGAGCTTCTCCTCCTGTCCATACGGTAATTTCTCTACTGTGTGACAGAGAGTCGCGTGGTTCTGACGCAATCGTTAGCCTATTTTTACAAAAACGGTTTCTACGGGGCCATAACGTAAGATACCAGGTAATGGAGCCTTTTATACATTTTCGTGTTTCTTTAGAAATTATGGAAAAATGTTGTCTTTAAACGCCTCAGATGTAAAGTTATTCGCTGTCAAAGTGACGCCAAAATGAATGGGAGTCAATGGAATGCTAACAGCAGGTGATGGTCTGCTAATCAATGGCGGCACCCGGGGAAGCTTCGGTGTTTTCCGAATGATTGCCCCCCTGTTTCTGAAGAGCATTTTTGAAATGGGCAAAGAGGCGGGGCGTGGGTGGAGCTGAGGGGCCTGGTTAGATCGAGTTAGATCAGGGCTAATGCTATATGCTACTGGCAGTTCCGTCGCAAGTGCTGTGCCAAGTGTGCGACACACAGGGCCTCGCGCTAAAGTGACACCTGACTTGATGATGTAAAGCCAATAGTTAAAGTTAATGTTTTTGCCCTTAGAAATACTTTAATAGTTAAAAGACATAGCTAAAAGTGAGACTTTGTGTCGTGATGTTGTATTAAGGCCAATTTATACTTCTGCGTCGAGAGTACGCCGTAGTGTACGTCGTAGGCTACGCACGTAGGCGACGCCGTCGTGAGCATTTATATTTCTGCAAATGTCTGTGTTGCTCTGCAGTTACACCGCCGAAACGCTAGTTGGCACGGGTGGGTTTTAATGTTCCACTGTGTTTACATTCCTCGCGGCTGTTTTGAGTTTAGGTTTCTACGAGCAATGGCGACTGAAGGAGTCATACAGATGGCTGTATTTCCTCACTTCTTCAAGCAATCTCTCGGTCACTTGGTCTATTTCCATGGCTCTTCACTGATCTTCGGAATTTAAAAATGGCGGGCGGGCGGTGCAGAGTGCAGAAGATCATTCCGGAAATGCGTAGGAGGAAACGCGATGCTATCCAGCCGACCAATCACAGATCTTGTGGTCCGCGTCGCCGCGTCGCGTAGTTACATTTTTGAGGAGGTGCGCGTCAGGGTACGGCGAAGGGTACGATGTATGGTACACGTCAATGCGTATGCTACGCCGTACCTTCTACGCGCACCCGACGCAGAAGTATAAATTGGCCTTTATTCTGCTAGTTAAAAATGTATTATGCAGTAACTTACAATACTGATCTGAGTGTGTACGTGTGTGACAGTGATTAATGCTCATACATGGCCACATCGCACGTGAAGTTCGTAGAAAGCTTTATTCAGTCCATTTTAAATTCTCATTTTGGCCGCCTCTCAAATGGGTCAAACCATAGATATTACCTCAGAAGTTCAAGTAAATGCGCTAGAAATTCGCGCTCATTCAAGGGTGTGCATCTATTGCATGGACGGAGAGAAAGCACTGACACCTGCAGGATTTCATCTGACGGTACTTTTTTTTTAAAGGAACACGCCGACTTTTTGGGACTTTTAGCTTATTCACCGTATCCCCCAGAGTTGGATAAGACCATACATACCCTTTTCATCTCCGTGCTTGCCGCAACTCTGTCTGATGCACCTACCGCTAGCCTAGCTTAGCACAAAGACTGGAGGTAAACGGCTCCAGCTAGCATACTGCTCCCAATAAGTGACAAAATAACGCCAACATTTTCCTATTTACATGTTGTGATTTGTATAGTCACAGCGTGTACAAATATCAAGGTCACATGAGACACAGCCATCTTCTATTGTAAACATACTGGGAATTATATTCTCAGAAGGCGAAGCACTGCTGTTTGGGTGGAGTGATTTGCTCGCAGCACCTGAGAAGCCCCATGGTGAGGAGCAGAGAGTTCGCTCAGAGCTGGAGTACCGTTATATAATAATATAACGAGTGCAGTCTCTATATCTATAGAAATTTTTTAAATCTGAAAACTCCAAAAAGCAACGACATTGTCAGACATCCATGAGTGCATGTTCACAGAGGAAAACAACTGAAAAACAACACTGGTTGTTCTCTCGATACTCTGCGTGGGCGAAGGTATAATGCGTGTACTTAATTCTATGAAATAATCCCAAAAAAAGCACAAACACGGCAGAGATGCCAAGTTCAGTAGCTGGAATTAGCTGAGGTGACGTGATGCTAACAGACAGCAGACAAACGGCTAGAAGTGCTCCAGCCACACTCCACCTGTCACTCAAGTGGCCACGCCCCCTTAATTATGCAGAACTTTAAGGCTTAATATAATTTAAACGGATGAGTTATAAAAAAATTCACCCCCTCAGAGTTGCCATGAAGCGCAAAATTAGCTATATAGACCAAACCCAATTTTTGTTCCAGGCTGCAAACAGATTTTTTTCTGCTGTAAAGTTGGGCATTTTAACATGGGGAGGTATATGGAATTGACTCCCTTTTGGAGCTTGTCTCTAGCGGCCAGTTGATGAATTGAAGTTTAATTCACTTCCGTGTTGGCTTCACAAGAGAGACTTGATGGTTGCCGCTCGATTGTGACCTGTACTATATAGTGGCCTTCACCATATAACATTTCAATTCTATGAGATTGCAAACTTAAATATAGGTTTAATACATTTTAAGTGAAATCAAACCACGTTATTTAACAGCAGTAATTGAATTACTGATGAACTCACTTGACAGTTTTGAAAATATTCTAGAAATGACAAAAAGGGATGCAAGAGTGACTTCAACATAATAATGAAACTATTTTTACAGTATAAATGGAGGCACCAATAAACCATACATAACATCACACGTTTAGTGATTTGGTAAATGTGTGCTTCACTCATAGCTACATTTGCTTGGCCAGTTTTTTTTGCAAATAAATGCTGCTCCCCATGGGTTTGGTAAAACCCTCATCCATAAATAAATAGTAATTTACTGAAGGCAATATTCAACCCAGCTAGAATTCCACTCGACATAAGTGGTGCCCATTGGGAATGTTCAAGGAAAATATTAAAAATGGGCTCAAATTGTTTTAGAAAAGGCTTTTTTTTTTCTGTCCTTGAGTATCATGGCTTTCACCTTGTCTGCCAAATCAGTCAGTCCTTGTGCTTTCTCACCTACAGGCAAGTGGATAATCCCAAGAGGTACAGTATGTTTGTCAATGGTACAGTCAACAAAGACTTTTTCTATAGCTGTGTAGAAGCAGTGGAAAAGCTCTTGGTGGATCCATCAATTGGTTTTAGATTATTTATCACAAAACATTTGCTTTCTATATGGCAGTTGAAGGAGGATCTAACTCCGCCTATGAAGACACCCATTCAGTTTTTCATAAAAAGCTTCCCGTATGTCTGCATTGATTCCCAAGACTCTAAAACCTTCTGAATTCCAGGTGCATTTCAAGTGAAGCCGTAGAATGTTCTTATGTCACTGACTCCTTCTGCAGCATTACATCCTTTTGCTTTCTCTTGAGGATGCTCCTAGTACAGTTTATAAATGGAGGTATGACAGATACTGTGACTGTTTTTGAAGGGCTTGATAATGGCAAGTGTCTTTCATCTTTAGTTTGCTCTCAATTAGATTGCTGACAATGTGAATCTGACAAGATGATGACCTTATTCAAGACGCAGACTTCATTTTAGAGACTGCTACTGAAAGCCATCACTCAACAGCCACCAATGAATCTAGCATACAACTGCAATATTGCCTTGTGGTTGTCTGCATTATTCCCTGAACTTGGGGAAAAGCTTGCCAAAGTCAGATTAATAAAAGGCTAAGCTTAAACTTGAATGTTCAAATGAGCTGTTTCATAAGGAGAAGAAAAAGACTGAATTTAATTTAATTACACTTTATAAGATATGTACATCAAAAAATTATTTATGATGCCATGACAACACTTAAAAATGGTGCATTACTAAATTAAAAAAATCACACAAAAATGTAATTCAACTCATCTTCTTTCACACTCCTATTCATGTATCTTTAGACCTTTTTCAGTTGGCATGCTCTTAGCAAAATTGCTGCCTTACTGCAGAATGAGCTCTGGCTTCCTCCCAAATACAAAAATAAATAAAAATTTCATAAAAAATGCATGTTAAGAAATGTAATCTCTAAACGTTTTACATATCAAATATTTGCCATTTACTGAGGCCATGTTTGGACAGTCTCAAATCTCATCTTCCACGATTCAATTTGCCTCTCAAGGTCAAATGATTTAGCCTTCCTCACTTTCCCCCAGTTTCACAGAAAAGGCTCAGGCCTAGTCCCAGACTAAAATGCATGTTTGAGCTGTTTTAACTGAAAGCAACTTGCACTGACATATCTTAACATATGTCAGTGCCATTGTTTGGTCTCAAGATGCACATGAGTATGTATTTTTTCTTTCTAAGGCACGTTTATAAAAGCTACTTAAATGCCCTAATTGAGCTAAGGCCTAATCCTGGCTTAATCTAAGCCCTGTCTGTGAAACCAGGCCTTTAACTTGTAACAGTGGTATTAAAATCCTAAGCTCACATCAGAAGCATGTGCGACCTCAAAACAAGGACATAATCCACCTCATCCACGATGATAATGATAAACGGCATTGATGTGCTGTGCATCTGTGATGAGCTGGTTAATGGCCAGCCCTGCCATCGTTGTTAGTGGAAGAAAGTGGGTTAAGGGGAGAAAGGGTAGTGTGTCATTTTTCAAAGTGAAAAAAGGGGGTTGTTTACCATTGTGGTGAGAATATACTTGTAGAAGGCTGATGTCATGCCTAATTCTGAGGCCTAGAGAAAGGGAGAAACAGCAAGAGTTGTATGTCAGAAATCTAATTATAATCATAATTCATTCTACATTTGCACAGTTGAGTCATGTCAAGTTTTTATCTCTGTCTGTCTGTCTGTTTCAGTTGTGTTGAATACAATAGTCTGAAAATGTGAATTAAAGTCCCATTTAAATTTAGAATCCCATATAAACTAAGCATAAGTATTAAAAAAAATTTACACAAATAATTGATCTTGTTTAAAAAAGGTAAAATTCTCAATAAAACACCATATCAGCTAGTTTGGCATAATCTTACGTTAAATAAAAGTAAATGGAACCCCATTGTTCTGAATATTATAATTAATTTGGGGAATCATGTGAGTCAAGTCAAATTGCTGAAGTGTCAAGGGTGATGTAACCACCATTCAAGGAGTCATTTTGTTAATATTAAGAAGACCATGTGACAGGAAATTATATCACAGAGACGGACCCCCGGTGAAACTAACTGCTGCATGCAAATGTTATTAACTCTCTTTAAAATGTGAGATAATTTGACAATTTTAGAGTATGGTCAGGTATTCTTAAGTATAGCCTATGTCAAATGGTATGACTCCGGGAATACATTGATAATTCATTATATTATAAAAATGATTATTAACTTTAAAAATTACATTTTAAATATTACCACCAAGGCCACATGATTACATAGGTGTCCATGATAATGCCTGTCAAATTTGATTTTAAACTGAAATGTCAAATGGTGTAACCGGTTACACCTATTGACTCTTATTACAAGCCTTTCTGTTAGGGGCCAACTTAGTCAAATATCACTTGTTTATGATGCTGATTAAAAATGTAATATAAACTAACCTACTATTTGGAACTCTTTTCAAATGTTCAATGTAACCAATGTAACCTCATTGGTTCTTGTGGAAGCTCAAACGTGCGAGAATGAACCTCGTTGGTTCTTGCGGAAGCTCAAACCTGCTGCGTAACACAAGTATGAACCTCATTGGTTCTTGCAGAAGCTCAAACGTGCTGCTTAACACGAGAATGAACCTCATTGGTTCTCGCTGAAGCTCAAACGTGCTGCGTAACACGAGAATGAACTTCATTAACTCTTTTTTTTTTTTCAGCATTAACAAAAATAAGACCACCTCTGCTGAACTTGTTGACTGTCATGCTTGATTTTTAGTCACAATTTCTTCAACAAACAAAGGCCTTTGACTCTAGAAGCAACATGGGTAGGTGGTGTAACTGTTTTTTGTCAATTGGCGTAACCAGTATTTTTCATAAAAATATAATTAAAAACAGGAAAATTAATGTGGAATAAAATTTAATAATCTAGTTTAGTGTAACAACATGGTTTTTAATTTTTTTTTGATAATTTGTCAAAGATTATTTAGAAAACAGAGGTGTTTTCAGCATATGTTCTGCTAAATATTGCAACAACACATTAAAAAATACATTAAGAGATAACTCTAATAAAATCTATTTTCATAAATTAGTATTTTCAGTATATTCAAGTATTTATTTCATATAGCTGGATAAAATATTTAATATTTCTCATTCTTTGGCAGTTACAGTACACCATTTGACACATTCAGGTACATTCAGTCTTTTTTTTTGTAAAAAATGGTGCAATTGTAATTTTTAATTACATAAAATCAACATAATACACTATGCACATTTTAACATTCCTGATGCATGCTTTTAAAACAAGTTTTTACAAGATTTTCGAATTTCTCATCTTGACCAACCTTGTTTGTCACTGACCCAAATATGAAAAAAAAAATGTCAATGCAACTCATCAAATTGTATTTAAAAAAAGTACCGGAAAAAATTAAATATTCTTAAATCAGAAAAAGTCAAATGCGTTAGTGGCCTCTGATTTATGGACCCCTAAATAAGCACACATACCTTCTTTAATATTAGTATAGACACTGATGCATTAGCATCAATGATAATAGTTGCAACTTTGTCATCACGGATTTCCTTCAGCAGGGGGGTGGGGTCCAAGTTTTCATCAAGCATTCTGACTGAGAGTGTTTCCCGGGATATGAGGAAGTGACGCACAAGCTCCTCCAATCGCAGCAGGCCTGAGGGTATAGCATAAAAACCCCAAAATACTTTATACTACTCCTTTGTATAAGCATTTTATGAAAACATTCTCAATATATATTCACAATATATAACAATACATATATTTGTGAAAAATTAGTAAAGCTCTAAAGTAAATATTATAATTCTTTGTATATCAGAATGGCCGTTCAGCATAAATGTCACGTCGACACATTAAAATAAATGTCATGTAACCATCTAAAACCTTTTAACAACTTTCATAAACTGTCAGTTGCAGTAAACCTTACCTTACTTTCCACCCCGCTCCTCCATATTAAAGTCAGTGACTATCGAATTAAGTGACTTTGAGAGCCAATAAAGTTAATTCTGTATGTACATAAATTTGTGCTCTAAGCCACCACAAAATCTATATGGTGAATTCATTGATTTTGGACTGCAGTCAACAAGATGCACAGCTAACGATAACAGCAGGGTGAAGTGATGAAAGGGTGCTTTCTCACTGACACAAAAACAAACAAAAATCACCCCACCACTGTGTGGTGGTATCCATGCTCTCTCAAACATCCACATTAGTAAGAAACCAATGTGTAGATGGGCACATCCATGCATGCTAATGTGCACAGAGAACTCAAACATGCCTGCACAAACACAACTGCCTGCATCTTAAACAGAACAACACTCTCTTACACTTGAACATGAGCACAGGCTGCAGTAATTATATGGATAAGCATGGGATAAGCGCAGATATGCAAACAGCAGGAAACCGTGGTACATAAAACTGTAGCACCATTACCCAGACCATACCAATCAAGTGAGAGCTGCTCGCATCAGCAAGTCACGAGAGATCAACTTGCACTCAGCATTGTAACAGCTCACATACGTTTCACTCTAGTGCACCAACTACTACTCATTAAGCTTAGTCAATAAAGTAACAAATACAATTAATATTGCTTCTTGTTTGTCTGCATGATTACACAATCCTCAATGCGACGTCCCTCAAATCAGAGTGAATATGGACAGCACTACTCATGCGAATTACATTGGTGCAGTATTTTTTATATATCAGTGATAATCACCTGACATCACCTGAAAGCCAGGTGTGCTTTTTTTAATTGAGAAAAAAGTGAAGTGCCTCCAATTGTGCCTATATTAACAGTTAAACATATTAAATAAGGTAAAATCGGATACAACGGGGCTAAAGGCACACCCTAAGAATAATTTGCTCGTCACTACTCCCATAGTGTATGAATGCAGAAGAAATATATGTTTTTATTGAACATTAATTCAAGTTTGTTTAAAGCCCCACTGTAGTCAATAACTTTATCCCTTAAAACTCATCTTTGATCACCAAAAATGACATATATAAAAAAAAAATCCAGTTATTTTTTTTTATTCATGTCTTAAACTAGCTTGAATGTAACTCTACACCCTTGCTTCATTTACTATACGCGGAACCATCAATATGTAAATGAGCCCCGCCTCCACTCACTCATACAGGCTCGTTTACAAGTCGACGTATCAGAATGGTAATGCGTTTTATGTATTGCTCTCTACATCGTCGGACACATAACGGTAACTAATATGATTAGCCTTTTGCTTGACTACGTTATCAAACAGCTAATAATGTGTTGCTAATGTTAGGACAAACCATGTTCCCATTCACCACCTCAGAGTCAGGCAGCTGCCTTCTGAAAATCTGAATCCTTAGAAACGTTTAGAACAACTCAGAACGTCAGTGGAGAAAGGCATAGTTCATCATAACATCGTAACATACATCATATACATAATTCACCTGTTTTTCATAAAAATATACTGGGATAACCTGGCTTCTCTTGAGACTCCCCTGCTTCACAGTTAATGATATGCTAAAGCCCGCCCCCACATATTGACATGATTGGTTACAAGGTAGTTTGTGATGTAAGAAACGCCATCAATTTCAAACCGTCTTTTTTCACTGCAGTTTTAAAGAGAAAATACTCAACAATGGTGTTGACTTATTAATTTTCACATGGTTTGTCCTAAAGCATATTCAAAACACCACATGGACATATAAACAACATTAAAAGCTTGATCTTCACCACAGGGGTCTTCAACAATCTTATAAATGTATGAGGTGCCAAGCTGGGCCAATTATTACCCCACACAAAAGGCACAAAGTATTGTTACAAATACTTTAGCTAAAATAATATGTTTTGCATAATGTCTAAGTTAATACTTGTTCAAAACAATCACTTTAGCAAGTTTGTACTATTTTCGGTTTAATTTGATAAATAAAATAATTCACTTTTGTTTAAGGGACACGTCAGGCTAAAACATGGTTGTTGTTTTTTTCACTGGTCAATTTTGAGATTTTGGACTATTTGTCTTCAATAACATGTCTTCTTTCAGACTTGTGGTAAAAAAAAGTCCGAAATACACATTTAGGTCTTTATTTTACTACACTTTACTACACTATTTGCGTCTGTAGATTTCTCCTAAATTCAACAAAAGTTGGCGTTCTAAATCATCCCGCTGCTCCGCGATCGCTGTCTGCACCCTGTCATCACATATACCGTTGGAAAGCTCTCTCTCTCCTGGACAATGCTGTCAGATCCAAATATGGTCATTTCCTTTTTATCAGCAACCAATCGTGAAAGTACAATGGGGCATTTTACTCTAAAAGCGAAATCTCATTGGCTGATGTCAATTTCTGACAACGTGATTCGTTCAGATGCATCACGTGACGTGCTCTGACATTTCCAGAGTGTGTTTTTGGAAACTGGGAAAACTGGATTTTTTTGGCTGTTGACAGTCTTTTCTGATTAATGGAGTGATAAAAAGAGATATCCAAAATTTGACCCTAATATGTCAACAAAATGAAACAAGAATTTTGAATCCGCGGCCGGTTGCATAAACATAGCCATAATGTTAAGACAGTGTCTTAAGTTCTAGTATGACCTACTAGCAGTTAGTCAGGGGCAGTCAGTCTTATAGTTTTCGGTATCAAAGTAGGCTTATCTACGTTTTTATGTAACTGATTTAAAAAAGCTATGAACCGTCTTAAAGAAAATAAATTGATGTCTAACTTGTAAGACTAGTCTTAGAGGTTTATGCAACCGGCCCCTGGGCTTTATCCAATGTTCAGATTTCTCTTCTGGAAATATATGTAAATTAGCGCATTTTGAATGAGATAATACCTAATTTGCATATTTAAACATAAATATTCAAAAAACTTGTAATACAAAAGATATTTGTCTTAATGTCAGTAATCAACTGGGGAAGTTTCATGCTGATATCTATTAGTTAATTTTTTTTTTTCCTATTCACCTGGGGTTCTCCCCTTAATAAATATATTGTCATTAAAATGTTCATTTTAAAAATACAGAAACAAATTTATTTAGTAAAGATTCTGAAAGAATTAAATGAGATTCCACAATAATTTAATAAAACTTTACAGTAGTAACAAATAAGTATGACATTTTAATATATGATTTATATATGATATATTTTTAATAAGATGGTCTCATTATAAATATGGTGATTATTTCTAAGGTGGACACCCCATTTGATATATGATATTTACTATCTGAATCTAACCATGTCATGTCAACAACTGGAAAAGCCAGCTATTTCTTATCATGTTAGCCTAATTATTGTGCCTTTAGCCTAGGGGTGGGCGATCTTCCCAAAATGTCATACAATGATCTTATAACAAACAATCACGATCTACGATCTGAATCGCGATCTTTCCAATTATGAGATATACTATAGAGCAGTGGTTCCCAACCTTTTTTTGTCTGAGACCCCCTTTTTCCCAAGAAAATATTTTAGGGCCCCCCTTCACATTTAATGATATTTTCGCTCTTGTAAGCTGGCAGCAAGGATGACAAAATATGTTGTTTTCAAACAAACGGTATGTTTACTATAAACAGATATGTTTATGCACAAATAATAGCCTATAATATTGAAAATGCAATAACAAAAACATTATTAGGCCCTTTGTAACTTAAAAATGTAAGCCTAGGAGTAGCCTATAAATTTGTCCTATTTTAAATGCAATAACAAAAATATCAGTATTCCCACTTGTGTGTAGGTAAAAAAAGAATGAATATAGGCTATTACTAAATTACTTCTGTCTGGGGCCTCAATACTTGCATGTTATTTGTGAGGCTTTATCAATGTGAGGCTTTATTTTTTAGGCTTTTGTCGCTATAGCGAGCGATAATAAACTTGCGTTTATTAACAGAACAATGCGTCTTTCGGAAGAACATTGTAGCCGGAACTACTTCTCTCTGTGTACGTCTATGACGAGTCACGCAGGTACTGGGCTACTCCGCAGCGGCAGCGATCCGAACCAGGGTAAAATAGTCCCAATGTAATCACTTATTATAGGTGTACCATAGTGATTCCGGATAAGACAAAAACACGGTTTGGAAAATGGATTCATGATGAACTCGCTCATTATATAAATTTTGAACAGAAAAAAAGTTAAGGACTTTTATTTAATGCAAATTGCTCAAAACTTTTCAAAATATGACGCGACCCCCCACAGAGCTCGCTGAGGCCCCCTTGTGGGCCGCGACCCCCCTGTTGGGAACCGATGCTATAGAGAATATCCAGACTGGAACAAGCCTATGGACTTTGGAATACTGTGGAATGCATTAAACAATCATGCGTCAAAATAGTCATTAAACCCTGTTAAACTTTTTAAAACACTGCATAGTCTTCATGAATTAAATTTACATTGAGTCTTATTAAAACTACTAAAAACTACAAAAGTGATTCAGTCAAGAGCAGTAAGTGATTTTGTCTTTGTCTTTTTGTTTAACATTAATAACACTGACTGCAGCTTTAAGACCGAATGCATGGATCTAATATAATGGCACGCATCCGATTTCTTTCACAACTGTTTATTCACTGAAAACATAACTAACTGTAAATACTCACCAAGACGGACATTTTGACAAATGTTTGTGTATGTTTGACCATTTAGGCGTTTATCTGAAACCCCAAGTATTCTTTGCTCGTCCATCTTCCGCTCCATCTCGCAGCTCACACAGAAAGAGTGTGGGGATCAGTCTCTTTCGCAGTTTAATGCGGTTTAATAAATCTTTTTAATATAAAGCCTGTCCCGCAGTAGACTGCATTTTACGACATTCACGTTACGTGGTTTGACTGATTTGGACGTTAAGTTTAGGTTATTAAGGAGGGGCGAAAGCACACCCCTTTAAAGGAAAGGAATGGCATGCGGCACAATGATCATTTTATCTTGTTATCATGTTTTCATCATCGTTGGAAGCCAAATTGAAAGTGAAACTAAAATTTGATTGATCGCACATCCCTACTGCTGTTGAATTGTTTTTAAAATGCGTCACCACGCATGAAAGACACAAGATAGTGACGCATGAAATAATTTGGCCAGTCAGCACAGCCATCTAGTAGGCGATCTCATCAAGGATCAGCCAAATTTCCACGTGTATCATCAAAATGTGGTTGTTTAGAAAACTGCTGAGGTGACATTTTTTTTTGCCATCTGGTTTAAAAGAGAATAAAGTAAAATGCTTATTTTACCCCCGTGCGCCTTTAGCCCCATTGGACCATACAGTTTGATAATGTTACTTTGGCCTTTATGCTACTTTTACTTGTTGGGACAGTGGGATATAGAGCGAGATAGGTGATCAGGAAATATAAATTGTTCATTTTAAAATGTTAAATCCAGATTTGAACTTGCACTACTGTATGAAGAAATGCATGTGTGCTAACTGCTAGGCCACAGCGACAACATTTTTACTGAATATAATGTCATTATCATCATCATGCAGAAAAAATGTATCCATAAGAATAAAGCTAATGAATGGTTTAATCTTATAAAAATATGTAATTTGCTGAAGCAGTGGCATCGTCGTTAATAACATAATATAATAGGCACCAAGCCTAAGGATAATGCACTTATGTAAAAAATTAAATGAATTGCATTGTGAATCGGCTACTGTGAAATGAATTGGAAAAGGTGCTGTGAACAATGGACAATTCAGCTTGATCTATAACAGCTGAATGAAAGAATGGGCAGTTCATAGTTGATGGTGCCAACACTTTCCCTGCAGACTTACATTCTGCTTTGGCACAGATCAGGCTGGCCGTCGGGTAACTGAAAGAGTGCAGAATGGCACCGATGGCCAAGCTTAAGTCCTCGTTGCTAGGATACAGCGTCACTGAGGCAAAGCGCAGATATGGCAAGCGTGGAGTCTCCTCTGGACCGATCTTGATGTGCGGGATCTGGGAGGAACAGACAAAAATAAAGACAATTTAGAAGAATAGATTGTGTCATTGACCCACACAGGTTTTTCATTGGCTGATGCCAATATCTAAAGCAGCGGTTTTCAATCTTGCTCCTGGGTACCCACAGCACTGCACATTTTTTTATGTCTACCTTATTTATCGCACCTGATTCAAATCATTAGCTCGTTAGAAAGGAGCTCCATGAGGTAAAGGTGCATTCATGCATTATTGTCGGAATTACCGTAATTATGAGATTCCCACTTGTAAAAAGTGTTCACGTCCTCGTAGAACTCATAATTGCAACTTTTCTGAGCGCTCCGACTAGTACCTTGTGACCGTTGTACCACCTGACCGCTGCAGATTTATTCTGCCATTGGTAGTGTTGCTATAGAAACGCATAATTCTGAGGACGAGTAGCTCAAGAGTTGAAAGTCACGTCACAGGTTTTTAATTACGGTAATTACGACATGCCGTGAATGCAGCATAAACTGAGCATGTCAGATAAGAGAGACATATAAAATGTGCAGAATTTAAGATTAATAATAATAATAACACATGAATCTTGCGCACCGAATAAGCGTATTAGAACGATTTCTGAAGGTAGTAATGGCTACTGAAAATTCTACTTTGCATTAAATTACATTTTAAAATATAATAAAATAGAAAACAGGTATTTTAAATGGTCATATTTTAGATCAGATTAATGCAGCTTTGTTGAGCAAGAGACAGTTTTCAAAAACATTAAAAAAAATGTACAGACCCCAAACTTTTGAACGATAATGGCAAGATGTGTATATACTACCAAAGTTGTACATTTTCATAATGAAATGTGTTTTTGAAAGTAATCACTTTATAAAAAATTTTTTTAAAGTAAACAATTATAATGTTACAAATGATTATTTCTATGGCAATTCACTTTCAGCAATGAGAGTATGGGTGTGCGCTATTCAGAATTGAACTGAATGCCTTGTAAATTCCAATTCAATTCCAACATTTAAATTGAGTCAGCGGACAGAATGTTGATGTGCAAAATTAACTTTATTTTTTAAACTTTCTAAAGTCTTGACAGTTTAACAAGTTTTAAAGCCTTGAAGTGTTTATTGGCCTTACAGACAGAGCGATAGAACGACAGATAAACTATTGGATGATTGTCTCCTTTTTCTTTAAAGCGCTATCTAAAAAGCCAGCATTGTTTAATTAATTTTTTCTTTAGTAATTTCCAGGTTTAAATTATATTGAAAATCTGGAATGGAAAATGCAGACCACACTGTGTATAAATATAATACAATTTAATGATAGTAAATTAGGTGTATACACAAAATGACTGAAATGAAAAGCACGTTCATTTTACGCAGTATTAAATTGTTAATTGGCTGAGTGGGCACCAAAACGGCCAGATATCGGCCAATTAATCATCCTGGCTGATATATCATTCTCTCTAACCGTAAGGAAGGAAGGAAGACAGAGAAAATATGGGAAATTAGGTCAGAGGGAGAGATGCTTTTCAAGCAGCAAAGCAAAGGCACACAGGAAATAATGGCCTGTGGCTGAGGAGCAGTGTAAATTTATCATCTCAGGAAATGCTCTCACAGACACATACGCAAATGCACTTCCTTTCATTCTCACCTCTTTTTCCCCACATATATGACTGACAGTGGATCCAGAAGCAGGACTAGAGGCAGGACCAATGACAGAGACCACTCCCTTTGGCAAGATCTGACACACTTGGAGGGGTAAAGATATATTATTAGAAAGAGACAGATAAATAGAGCTACCATGAGAGAGCTAGAGAGCAGGGTGATAGAGCAAGACAGTGACTGAATGAGAGAGGGACAGGGTTGAGAGAGAGAGACAGACATTGCAGTGAGCAGAGAAAAAGCCAACATCTTGGATGCCGTCCAGTTCTGTGTCCTGTTCCTAGATGATATATCAAATTAGGAGTCAATGCAAAGCTCTTTTTGATTAATTACATCAATAAGCACAACACAGATTTATGCTCTGCCTACAGGAGATTGCTGCTCTAATTCTACAGAAGAACGAGTAGAAGAGAGAGAGAGAGCACAGGGTGTATATTTAGATGAAAAGATTTTTTTCTTGCTTGCTTTTGAACTGTTGCATTGAAATGTTCAGGGCACTGTGCATGTGTGACAAGGGTATGTAATTCATTTTGCGACAAATTAAAATCTTTTATCCTCCTGTTATATTCACATGTGGTGAGTGTGTATTATCAGTCCAATGGTTAAAGTGCACCTTTTATTTTCCTTTTTATTCTTGGTCTTATTGTGCACAATTCAGCAGTGCACATTATTCTAAAGAGAAAAAAACCCGTCTTTCATCAACTTTCTCCACTGAAAATATTGTTAACCAGCAGTCGAATGAGTTAAATATTAAAGAAAAAAATTGTAGACTACTTGCCATAAGTAAAATTTTGGTTAACAATAATGGTATAATGTAATATAATATATCAGTACATTTAAAAAAAGAAATCACTCAAACTTGACCTTTAACCTTTCCATTCAAAAAGCATCCTGTAAACTCCATTCTGTTATGGAACGTACTCTTTTTATGATCCAAAACATTTCTAATGAAGATTAAAAAAAGATTAAAGAAAGAAAATTAGAAAACTGTTCTTGGTAATAAAACCTTAATAAAATTAAAGTAATAAAATCTTGGTTAATTAAACCTTTGACAAATACAATCACAGCGAACATTCAAACATATCATCGCTGACCCAGAGAGAGCAGTTGTTATGTATAGGTATGAAACAGCATCACAAACAGTCTTTTCATCTACACAGTATCAATATTTCTGTTACAATACTGTAATTCAAATGATCACCGAAGTACTGGGATAAAGGTTTATAGTTTGGATATAAACACTAATGTCTGCGGTAGTGTAATAGAGTAAATCTCCTTTTAAAAGTAACTTGACGCTTCAAATAAATATTGTATCAATTAAAGCATTACACCAGTAGGTGGTGACAAATGATTATTAATTTTTTTCTTTTTATTTGTCATTGAATTATTAATTTGAGAGATTTGTTCAAAAACACTGATTCATCCAGTAATGAAACAAGTGAAGTCGTTATGAGTGAGTCATTGAATCATTCATTCATTCAGACCGATTTACAAAATGTTATAAAAATTAAATCTAATCTAAGATTTCAGCAATTTAACATGGGTGAGAAAACATGATCTCCATTAAAAAAAAAAAAGTGTGTTCTCAATTTATCCAGAATTGTGCAGCTGTATCTGATAATATAATATAGGCCTAAATGACAAAACATTTGAAAAAGATATAATCTCAGGTGATTTTTCATAATCAAATTCTTATATAAACATGCCCGACCCTATCATTTGTTCTTGTTGAATTTTCATTCAAAATGTTGAATTTTTAGTCAAAATACTTTACATTACATAAGTAAAATTGTGAATGAGGTTTCATGTGACTACCTGTGTGTGTGTTGTGTGTGTGTGTGTGTGTGTGTGTGTGTGTGTGTGTGTGTGTGTGTGTGTGTGTGTGTGTGTGTGTGTGTGTGTGTGTGTGTGTGTGTGTGTGTGTGTGTGTGTGTGTGTGTGTGTGTGTGTGTGTGTGTGTGTGTGTGTGTGTGTGTGTGTGTGTGTGTGTGTGTGTGTGTGTGTGTGTAGTCATTTAGTTAGACTCACTTGTGTCTGTAGTCTCGTATTGAGAGTCTCTCTGCAGCTCAAAGATGTCGACCTCCACGCGGGCTCGTGACGAACCCTCCATCGCACTGTTGATGTTCTCTCGGGCCAGAGCCAATGCCAACCGCTCTCCATGTCCACATGCTGACTGATCATCTAAAATAGCAGCTGAAGAGGAACAAAAAAAAAACCTCTGTGTTTTGTTTTCTGCTCTGGAATTTAATTGACTTTTTGATGTTGAGGATTGAAGTTTCATTTGTTATTGCAAGAAGATGGAGTTACTCATCTAGATTGAACAGAAACAAGCTTGCAACGAACGTCGCATGTTGTGATGTTAACTGATTAGACTGTGCTATTGAGCGCATTTCATTTGGAGGCTTTCCAGAGATTAATTGATGCTTTATTGTTCGCAATAATCAAGATGAACATGCTGATGCTTGAAGCAATCAGTCACATGCTGTGAAGTAACAGCCTAGTACAAGCGACTTTGAAAAAGGCTCCTGCTTGAATCCGATAATATTGCTTAATTTCGCCTGAACTCTGCTCTAAAGTCAGTGGTTTAATCTAATGGTTAAATTTTAGTTTTTATAAATCGACCAAAAAAACAAAAAAGTCCCAGCATATTTGAGATTATTGCTTCACACTCTCTCTTCTGTGTAAGGTGTTTAGTTAAAAAAGATTAAGCCTAGTAGGAGGTCAGTACTTCAGAAGATGTGTTTAAACATTGAATCAAGAACAAGCTTTGTAGTCACTATAAATGTGGGCTTCACGTTGATGCTTGCTGCCTCCATTACAAGTAAAGCATTTGGGTTATCTGGAGACTGTAACAGTGCAGCCGATTTGCTCATTCCAATTAAAAAAAAGTTAATTTTTTCACAAAGCCTCTGTAGATAAAGCTGGAAGAACTGAGGCAGAATTAGAGCTCTTGATGGGTAGAAAGTGGACTAGGTTAGTAGCGTAGGCCAGCAGCACAATTACCCCTGACACTAAGTACTAACATTTCCTCACACATGGATGATACCTCTAATTATGTTACTTTTTGTGGAGATTTCCTCAGCGATGTAATATTTTTACTGCCTTGGTGTATGATAAAACAGGCCAGTCTTTTGACTTGGACCAAAAGCAATCACCAACACCCTAGTACCCGGGAGATAATGTGAAGATGCGCTTTTGTGTGTCGTCTAAAAGGAAGTGGTCCATGGCCTCTCACCCATCCTGACAGCTGCGAGAGCGGGTGCCTGGCTGTGAGAGGACGGGGCCATGGTCAGCAGCAGCAACAGCAGGAGGAGGAAGAGGAGGTGAATCGACAGCAGCAGCGCTGGCAGAGCCGGCATCTTCCACTGCTCCTCATGGAGAAAGGTCGTCTGGCTGCCTGCACCGCCACCTAGAGGACAGGTACAAAATTACACATGAGAATTTTGTTTTTGTAGTATGTATACTGTGCACAGTATGTCCATTTCTTTATGTATGCGTTAAATACTCGGATGACCTATATTATCCAATATGTGCAGTGTACATTTTTACACAAAAATGGATTAAAAAAAAAACACGAAATAACAACAAAGATAACTAGATGCTAGAATTTTAATTAAAAATGCAACATTTTAACATTATTCAATATAAAAATACAACATAATGAGGTCATGTGAAAACAATGCAAGGTACTGTTTTTAAAAAGTTTAGCATTAAATAATGCTAAATAATATTTTTTTTTAGAGATAAAAGTATTTCGTATACAGTATATAATGCACAATGTGCAGTAAGCAGCATGCTATTATTCAATTCTAAACATAGCCCTTGATTTAGTTTAACTTCGCTGTTGTCCACACCACTCTGTCCATGTATTGCATCATCCACTTAAGCTATTAAAGGGTTCAGCGTTGAACATTGTGGTTCTCAAGCAGCACAAACATGCCACTTTTATACATAATATGCCTGTTTTTTCCCCAATGCCCTTCACTAACACACACACACACACACACACACACACACACACACACACACACACACACACACACAAGCACACACACACAAGCACAGGCATATATTACCATCCACACATTGAGAAAGAAGATACCCACATGCATAAGATGGCTTTTTTGTCCCAGTGGTGTAATATGAGCCATACACAAGATGCTTTGGCTATAATGTGATGTGATAAAATATTCAGGACCATTGCAAAAGTGTATGTTGCTGTTTATCAGCACCTGAAAACATATTTGCATCAATTGCAGTGACTTACTGGCAAACGAAAACCAACATTTAAAAACCACGATGGATGATTCAGAATAGTCTCTTTTTTTTACACATAAAATAGAAACATTGATTCACATAGTAATTCTGGGATATTATATAGTTTACTAAACAATAACATGAGCTTATGGGTGGTTTTCCAAAACTTTTCAGGCAAGGAGGAAAGTTTAGACTTTATGCAAGCATAAAAATGAACAGACCTTTCATATTAAATGTGTTCATGTCACTATAGGGCTGAACAGGACTGATATAAGCCTGAATTATTGCCGCTATAGCACATGAATAGAATAACGTGTGATGGGTTACTTCACATGTGCAACTCGCAGATAAAGCAATCCCAGAAGAGGTGAATGTGTGGAAAAATGGGCATGTACACAAATGGAACAATAAATGAATTACCAGGGGAATCAAAAATGTACTAAAATAGACCATGAGAGAAATTTTACTACCCAGTCTGTCAAAATGACGTATAATGATTATTTGTAGCGCAACCTCTGGACATGCCGCATGCGGCAATATAAAACAATTCACCACAAGAAAACCCACAACATAATACAGAGAAGCAGAGAGAATTGAATGCAGCCAGAAGAAACAGACTCAGAAATGGCTTTGGGAGACAAAGAAGAGAGCGAGAAAGATTGAACGCTTGACGAATGCAGCATAATAGAGCTGAAAAGACTCCGGTCTGTTGTGTGTGTGCATGGGCCGCACAAAACAGAGACACAAGTCAAGCTAAAGATCAAGAGCCTCATCCCTAAAGCCGCCGTCAATCCTGGACTGCCTGTGTTTGAGTTTGTCAACAGCTTGATTTGTATTGGCCTTCCCCAGCTCTGTGAAGTAAATGTTTATCTTTCCTGCCAATAAGGCCCTTTGAATGCATTCAAATTGAAGTCTGAATGGAACCAAAATGAAGTGAGCGAACCAAAAAGGGAGGAGAGGACAGAAGAAAGACAGCTGGGATGAGATGGCATGCAAGAGAAAGCAGAAATAGCGTGGAGAGAAAGATGAAAGTAAACTGAGAGAGATGGTGAGAGGGGAGAGAGTAGGAAGAAAAAGAAAGTATTAACACACACAAGTAAACACCACATAAGGTGACAGCATGCTGAATGGGCAGAAATTCAAGCTTGGCTGTTTCAGTTATTTAACTGTTAGCTTTCCTGTACGCCAGCATTGAATTTAACAGTCAATGTAACCGCCTGCAGGCTTGCTTAATCAATGGACTTCGGCTTTCTCTCTCTAATAACAATATATAATGCATTTAACACATCCTATGACTGATGCATGAGCATTCACAACCGGTTAACCTTTACAGGTCTCTCTGTGGCCTGGGTTCCAGAAGTCGGTTTCCTTTTTCTTTTTGCATTATCACACAAGCTGTTGCACAGAATATCAATACAGCTGTGCATGCAGGACTTTAAACATAGTTTAAACATCCGTTTAGAAGCACATTAAAAAGCACTTAACCCTAATTTCAACTATACAATGGCATTTAATTACATAATGGTATATGTGTGTATATTAACTAACCTGTAAAAACACAGTCCCGTTCACATTTCCATGGTAGTAGCAGTGTCTGTGATTGGTGGATCTCATTATTGCATTTTTTGTAGTGTAGACATAAGCTTCAATTCTGCCATTAAACACGCTTGCTATTAAAGCATTTATCATTTTTTAATAACCTTATAGCTCATATTAAATCTCCATGTCATTTGAATTACATTTTTACTTCAGTAACCCATCTGGTACAGTGCGCGAATGCCTAGAAACAAATCCCGTTCTTAAATGGGTGCGTGACAGCATAAGCTATTCCATACATCTATATTATTGACCTTAAAGAAAGTCGCTTTAGTGCCGCCTCTAGATGCTTTTTTTGAAAATTAAGAAGAATGAAAGGCTCTGACCTTGCTGAGCTTTTGATCGAAGGCAAAGATAGCACTTAAGACCATGCTTTTAAGGCTTTTGGGAGTCTTAAGTACCAAGAGACTCAAACAAAATAAAACTACAAACATTGTCAGGTATTGAAGAAGACAGTTTTTGACTAAACCACAGAAAATATTCCAGCCAGACACTGCTCCCATGCTGTCAAATCCAATATCCTAATTCTCACATTACACCGCAAACGCTGTCCTGCGGTTTCATTCGGATTTACTTTGGAATAGCCACTCTATGCCAACTGGCTATGATCCTTCTCCACAGGCTGTTAGAAGAAGAAGATGAAAAAAAAAAGGTAAAACAGTGTTCCTAATATGCCTGTCACTCTGGCATAATGCGTCTCTGTGTTTGGGACATTAGTGCGGCTCATCCTGTGAGGTTGAGGCAAATAAAAAGGTTTGTTTGCCTCAGAGGCAGCTGTGGCATGGCATCTCTGCTGCCTCAGATACTATAATGAAGGGATAATCCTCTCATTTAGCCACAGACGGGATATATTTTGCTGTTTTTGTGATGGGTAAGGTGTGTGTGTGTATAACGGTGCATTACACAGCAGCAGAATAAACATTAAAACACTATCAGGATGAAGGGGTAACTGGGATGAACAGCTTGGGATGTTTGGACGCGTGACAGAAAAAGAGAAACTCACAGCGTCATCTGAACAGAGGGTGGATGGCGTGTAGGGGTGATGTAAAAAAAAGTCTGATGCTGCATTCACACCGAACGCAAATTGAGCGTCTGGAGCGAATAATTTCCATGTCAAGTCAATGTAAAGACGCGTTGACGCACGTCTGGAGGTCCTGCGGCGCGTTAGACGCGATTTCGCCTCATTTGCGCAAAAGAGGCGTATTGAGGTCTGCCGTGTTACGCATGAGTGATTTTATTTGGTGCTTTTTGTGCATTCACGCGTTTGAAGCAAATTCGTGTCTGACGCACGGGTTTAAAAATCTGAACTTTGGCGCCTGTTCGCGCCTCGTTAACCAATCCGGAGCCTGCTTGCTGCTGTCACGTGGTGAAGAGACATGATTAACGGGGGCAGGCCCGCTTTTCAGTTTATAATGTTATTTTATATGTTTGGCCTCAATCAATTTTGTAATATGACTAAATTCCTGGTGTGGCTCTTATGCACCACAAAGCATATCTTTTATCACATAAAAACTTGATTTCAATAGATGAGACAGATTCATTTTGTATTGAATGCTATTTATTCCTAGCCTGGGTTTCCCCATGCTGCCTTGTGCGCAGCACGATTTTATTCACGCTGCTAGGCAGCCTGGATTCCATGGACTATATTTTCGCCTCAGCGAGGGGACCAATCACAGAACGGGGAGGGAGCAGCAAGACAATGACGACGTCTATGCAACACACCGAAACAGTTTGTTTATATCTGTGGATCTAACATGGCAGCAGACGCGAAGTTACCTTTCGATGCAGCCTTAGATAGTGTTCTAAGCATGGTTCTAAGTAGTTTAGAACGCAAGTTTATTTCATCTTCTTCCTCGTCGAATTTCTGTCGCTCTACATACGTCATCTGGTATAATTGAAACGATTGGCTATGAGCTACGTCAAAGTCCTTTAGGCAAGTCGTGCCACTCGGCCGCCATCTTGGCAACGCCTCCGGGCAGCTATTTCGGACTAACAAGACCAGGCTCCTATCTAAATGAATGGGCAGAGAGTCAGAACTGCACTTTCACTGGTCACCGGGACATAAAAACTGCATGTATAGAAACAGCAGTAAAATATGATAAAAATCGCTGAAAAAGTTTGATGACTTTGCCCCAAAATAAGGTTTAAAACGCCTTTTTCCCCACATGTTATACTTTACTACGCATGCGCAAGGGTTCACGACACCAACTTCATTTACGTCTCTATCCAGAATGCCGGTGTTGTGCAATAATCAATGTCAATATTGTTCTCCATTATTTAAATATAAGCAGGTTTGCACTTTATCAGTAATAACAATGTATTGTATAGATCAGTTGTTTTAACTTATTCATTAACATGAATCGGTTCAAAGGAGTCATTAGTTCGCGAATTGGACGTGTCATACGGTTGTGTGATTATCCCAGCAGTTAGGACATGGACATCCCACAAGGTTAGTGTCAACACAGAAAACATTACATCACTGTATAGGTTTTTTCGTTTATTTAGAGAGTAATTTTATGTCAGCTGAATGTGCGGAACGCATTTCAGAGAAGATAATGCAACGTATTTTAGCACAATTCACACCCAGCGGTAATTCAGGAAAAAAAAAATCTCCGAATGCTCCACATGAAACTTTGGTCTTCCGACCTTTTACCATAATGTCGTTTTATTTTGATTAATGTGCGGGAGAGAGAGGAAGACAGCGCTTAATTTGGAGACGGTGAAGTCTTATTTACACTTTCGTCTGGCTCTGAAGAGAGAGAGAGAGTGCGCGCGCGCGACCGGGGCTCTCTCTCTCTCCGCTGTCGCAAAACCTCAACTGTGCGCATGCATCAGTGGAACCAGACGATAGGCTTAAATGTTTCCCGGCTTGACTTTTAAAAGCAGATGATTGGCTTTCCAGCGGGAGGGGCGGGACATGTGCATACAACCGCCATCTTTGCCGTTACGGGTTTTCCTTATATAGTTGTATTGAGGATTGAGGAAGTGGCATGTCTCTTATATAAATTGTCTCTGGCTACGTACAGGCGCATTTGATAGACATTTGTAGCGTCCAATAAACGGCTCTGGGCATTCGTAAACCACGCCTCAAATACGAGAAAATGAACATGTGGTTCCCAGACCACGTCTCAATGAGAAAGAGGTCTGACGTTAGCCAGGCTAATTTATTCCATTTCTAAATCTAGATTATATGAAACATTATTATTATTCTAATGTAAGGACTAACCTAGCTTAATGCACCGTTAATGTCAACATTTACTAGTACATTATTAAAATCAAATGTACCTGTTAACATTAGTTAACAGCTGGATTAAATCATTTCTTATTGTTATCAATTGTTTAAAACTATTGTACAGCCTAATATTTTTGTGGAAACCATGATACATTTTTTTTATACAATATGCTGATTTGGTCTTAATGCAAAGATTTTAGTGAAAATTAAATAAATAGAGCATCTGATCAAGAAGAGACATCACGAAACAAATAGGAACAAGTCAAAGAATACGTTTGTCAGTGACCTCAACAGGTAGATTTAGAACCTGCTCATGTTTCAGTGAGTCTTATTTAGACAGTGCCTCAGGCTTGTGCTCGTGACCATCATCTCTGGTTGTGAAAGGAGGCATCATCTGTCCCAACTCAAAACGATAGTGAGTTCACCGTACTACTTCACTCTCAACCACTGTTTCTCTCCAGACCTTTTCCTTGTCACCTTCACAAATTGTCAGCCCAAGGCTACTTGTGCCATGCACTTTCCTGCAAACAAACCCCCTCCAGATGCTTTGCCTATTATGAGGGAAGCTAAAAATAAACACTGGGCGCATGCGGCTAACTAACTGTCCTCTGTTGCAGAGACTGGCCGTTTTTATCTCGTATTATCTTAATTCTACAGATGAGCTCTGGCCTTTTAACTAGAAGCAAGACGTGAAGAAGATCAGCTTCTAAACTGCATCCAAACTGTGCCCTACCTACTGCGGCAGAGCTCTGACAAATTAAAAAAATGTAATGGCATTTCAAAACTAAATGCATCTTCAACAGCAAACCCATAAAATAATAAGGTGCAAGCAAGCACTGGTATTTTCAACTCAATTTATCCTAGATAAATATATAACCTGCAGAATAGAGGAAGGAACAGAGGTGAAAATAAAGTGCTGATAACTGTTTATTGTGCATGATAAGAATGCTCAAAATAATATAATGTGCAATCAAAGTCCCTTTAAAACAACTCGGTTCACTCGGCGGCCATATTATTTAATACATAAAAAGACTTATTCTAAAAACATTACAATTTTAAAAACATTACAATTTCTTACATTAAAGAACAGCACCAACAGTTTCTACTAGAAATCTATATGTGACTGTTTGTCAAATTTGTGCTTCAGTTAACATTTCATAAATCCAGAATAAAATCTAGTGTTGTAAATTGTGCTTTTTAAATTCAATTCAAGTTTAACTATAGCCGTGTCACGTTCCACACACCAAGGAAAGGGAGAGAAACAGGTGGATCCAAATACAACACTTTTATTTGTAGGGCAATCCAATTCGTCATCATCCATGCAGGGGTCAAAATCCATGTTAGCAGTCCAATAACAAAATAAACAAACAAGGAACAAAACAAACTCAAACCAGGAAACAGACTTCAAGAAGTGTAAGTGACATACCACAATGACTCCGTGACAAGGACTAAAACAGACAGGGTATTTATACACAGAACTAAACAATGTAATGGGAAACAGCTGCGTGCAATGATGAGTAAAAAGGGACAGCTGAGTGCAATGATGAGACAAGGATCATGGGGAATGTAGTTCAAGAATGTGACAGACACCGTGGGGAAGGAGGACATCTAGTGGTGACCCAGGGAACACAAACCAGACACTGTGACAAGCCGCTATATTAAAGGAGAACTTGGTAACTTTTTTAACTTAATAAAACTGTCTAGAAATCATTTGGATGGTTAAACAACCTGTTCTGGTGATATTGGTGACTTTCCCAGCTCCCCCCAGCGTTCCCAGGCGGAAAACCAACCTTGCAACTTGGGGACTACCGTCCCGGCAAGATAGAAAATTGGAAGTCTCGTGAGAAGCGAGAACTAGAACGAGAACGAGCGCGAAACACGAATTGCTTTACGGCAATTCGACATAAACACACACGCATGTATGATGTATTACCAGATTACCCACCTCGGTAGACATAGCTCCACACGATACAGTTGGCTTGCTCCGATCAAAACAAACGCACATGAGAAGCGGTAGAGAGGGGGAGGAGGCCGCCGCAAGTGAGTTTTTACGACCTTGTTGTGAAATATACGCCCCCCCACAGCTGTAGGGGGAGCTCGTGGGGAAAACATGCGACAACAAAAGGGAAAATCAGCGAAGAAGTGACTAGAGTTCGCTAGAGTTGCCGAGTTCTGCTTTAAGTATTACAATTTCTCCCATTTATAAGTGTACAGTTAGACCATCTCTGCCATGTTTCTATTGAAACCACTAGTAAATACCTATAAAATGACCTTTTCCAATCAAGAGACACAAACAGTGTGATCTAAAATGAAACCATGTTCTCTCAAAACACATAAAATCACCTGTAAACCGCTCCAAAAATTCATGAAACCTAAGTAAAACAAAATTTCGGACACAATTTCCACCATTATTTAGTAATGTTTTTCACGTCCCCACACCTCATAAGTGAATCTCAAAATCAAAATACCGTAAAACTTCAAATAATAGCCGAGTCCCAAATAGACGCCAGTCTCTTTTACACGCCTGGTGTGGCTACAGGTTTGGATAAATAAAGGCTGGTCTCAAATAGAGGCCCGGTCTGTTTTTTAGTTTCGGGTTGTATTTAAATAGGAATTAGCCAATGAACTTGTAGTTGAGAATCGCGGTGATGATGATAGTGATGAATATAGGGTCCTTTTGTATCACATGATTGCAGTTGTTTTACAGGGTAGCCTTCATTCTTTCTTGTTGATGTGTTTCTGGCAACTAGTTCATAGGCTCGATGGATATTACCGGTAACTTGTTTTGTTCAGCCCATGTTTTTTATGCTGCCAGTAATCTAAAGGGGGTCGCACGCCGTATGAGAAGCGCAGTGCCGCGTCGCGTCTATGACAACTCGAGGTATCGCACACCGGACGCGCACTTTGTCAGTTTATGGCCAGCAATATAGTTATGTTTAAGGATATTATGGAATTAAGATCATGTCTGTACTATGTTATGATTGTACTGTACAATTAAATACAATCATTGCTTAGTCTGCAGTCTGAATTCACTTTACCTCAGAGCGTCCGTTAACTGAATGAATCGAGAATATCACCTGAAAATTCGATAACATCAGCAATTTTCATTCAAGCAGCTTATTTCTGTAAATGAATGTAAAACTGAATGTATATTGCAGCACAGGGTGAAGTCAGTATATATGGAGCTAGAATTGTGTCTTTATTACATGCGATCAAATAAATGATCTGAGAGAAAAAAAAAAGTTTGAGAGAAAAAGTTATCGCACTGATAGCAAAAAAGCATTTCATGAGAGAAAAAAGAATATTTGAGAGAAACAAATTTCATACCAATAGCAAAAAATAATAATATTTGAGACTAAACAAAGTTGAGAGAAAGTATTTTCTTATAGAACATAAAAAATATAAATTAAAAAATATATAAATTATTTCTGAGAAAAAAAATCTCTCTCAAAATACTTTGAAAAAACTCTCAAATATATATTTTTTGCTATCAGTGTGAAAACATTTTCTCAAAAAAAATAAAAGTGTTCCTCTCAAAACGCTTTTCTTTGCTCTCGATGCAATTTCTTGCTCTGGTGTCAGGATTTTGCTTTTGCTGTGAAAATTGTGTCATGGGCGGGGCCACGTTTCTATTGGCCAGTCGGGTGAGCATCGTCTTGTCTTGGGAGTCGAACTGAATCATTACACCATTGTTCGGTTCACCGGCATAGATGCCGCCTCTGCCTTAGTTGAGCATAATACACAATATAATACACATTCATTCATGAATATGAGTGCTATTTTGTTAATGTTTAATCTTCAGTGATGCTGAACTTGCTCAGCCAGCTACCCATCGAGTTGTGTGTGTCATCATCTTACCCATATGCGTAGGAGCTTCAAAATCTAAGTTTTGTCCCCCCCACTATTTCCCAATGTAAGATTTTGTTTTGCATTGCCTGCCTATCTCTGCCGATTTCGGAGTCTCCAAATGAATCCATTCTGCAACTTTTAAATACATAATTACATTTTTAAAAACGAAATTATAGGCTTAAGTGCAGGGTCCGAAAGTTGGTCGTTTTGTTGCTATGGTTACACACACACACACACACCGTTGGCGGTGCGCTCAAAGTCATCTGTCAGTTGTGCAGTTACCCAAAATCTCCTGAATGAAGTTAAAACCCATCATGTCACTGGATGAAATAAAATCGACTAGCAAAAATACAGGAGGCCGCCTTACAAACGAGTGTGTGGAGGATATTGTCATTTCGCCGTAAGGTTTTTTCTTTTTTAAATAAGAGACGATCTAGGGCTGAAATGTGTTTTTTTTAAATCAAGTGATCAAAGTGCTCGTTGCCGCTGCGATCAGTGGCGCGATACAGTGTTTTCTCGTGTGGCTCGCGCACACGCCGCACTGTCTTCACTCGGACGCGCGCTTCAATCCGTTGCGGATACTCTCTATTCGTTCTGGTGAAATAACAAAACATAATGCACACAAACGTCTCCCTGCTTGAAACACAACCACTGATGAACATAATCGGTTTTGATGAGTGAAAAAAACGATACGAGAAAAAAATATATACAAGTGCGGACTTCAACCCAGAACCTTTGACTCGCTTGGCGAAAGTACTACCACTGGACCATTAAGATATACGTTAATTAGTCACACGAAAATTCTTGGCACTGACAACATATAGTAGGCTACATCTCATTAAACGACAACCCATGTAGCCTACTAAAATCGATTGCTGGACATTGTAATGTTATTGTACATATATCTGATATTGATATTGCCCCTCTGTATATTCACCAGGCCCACCTATTAATGACGCTCTGTATCCGCCAAAGGAAACGTGGAAGTTAAAATACTGAAATAAATACTGATAACATATTTTGAGCATTTAAGTGCTTTATTTATATATATATATATATATATATATATATATATATATATATATATATATATATATATATATATATATATATATATATTCCCCCGAAGCCCCCTAGCATTTACTATTTACATTTACTATTCAGAAATAATAATAATAAAAAATAAAAAATATTTTTTATGTTCTATTAGAAAATACTTTCTCTCAAAACTTTTTTTAGTCTCAAATATAATAATTTTTTGCTATTGGTATGAAAATTTTTTCTCTCAAATATTCTTTTTTCTCTCATGAAATGCTTTTTTGCTTTCAGTGCGATAACTTTTTCTCTCAAACTTTTTTTTTTCTCTCAGATCATTTATTTGATCGCATGTAATAAAGACACAATTCTAGCTCCATAAGTATATACATTAACGACGATTTGAGACAATGTACACTCATAGAGAATAATGGGTTTGAATTTTAAAGACGTGGCGCTGCGCTTCTCGTCTGGTGTGCGACCCCCTTTAGACATACGGAAATATAGTAGGCTAATTCTGACATTAACTGATTTGTTAAACACAAACACAGATATGGTAACCTCCTACTGTCATGCTCATCTCAACACTAAATGAAAGGCCTGTCTCATATAGACGCCTGTCTCAAATACAAGCCGGTGCAGTTCGGCAATTTGGGAAAATAAAAGCCCGGCTATTATTTGAAGTTTTACGGTAATCATATGGTGCTATTTTAAAAGTTAATAGAATAGGGTAACATACTTTAATGTGTCATTTTTTTTTTTTTCACATACTGTACATTGTTGCAACTCCACTATTCACAGTCTGTCTGAAACATGCTGATTTCTACAAAGTCCCTTCCTCCAAAAAGCTCAGAGTGCTCTGATTGGCAGAAATGTACAGAAAATGCGGAAGAATAGGGTGAGCAGAAGGGCAAGAGGAACATTTCACAAGAGTATTCAAGGATTTGTGGAGACAAAGAACAGACATCATGAGGCACTTGAGGCCATGATGCTGTGTTCAACGTTGTTGTTGTCATACCATTTTATGGGCTGCTCAACATTAAATATTTACATTCAGAGGCAATTAGTGGTTCTGGGAACGACAACCACCGGGGTGCCAAGGACATCCTTTTCTTTTAATTAACTTTCCCTCAGGAAAATAATGGGATGTTTCAACCCCACTATCATAAATGATGACATGATTAGACAATGTAGCTCATCTCTGATAGTGCTGAAAGCATTTATGGATAGCATTAAAGCATGTCCAACTTGTTATTTTGCTCCTTTATTTCTAGAAAGTGCTCCTCCAGCGAGCTTCTCCACCCAAACAATTAATAATCCCTAAGGTGGATAGATGATTAAAAATTCGTAGTGGGAGCCCCCGTTTCAAGTTTTTAAATGAGCAGCCTTCCTCATTTGAGCAAAGTCATGAGGATGCTGATGAGACTAAATTTAGCAGAGGAGACAAGAAAGAAAAGCATTCAACCTCCCACCTAGCAATAATGTCCTGCCTTTGCTTCCTGTGAGGATTCAATTTGCCAAAACAGTCAAATATTGCTGCAAAATGTCAGCTGCGCATTTAATCATTGTTGCTGCAATTATGAAACACAAATGTCCTTTAAAGTCAAGCTTTGGTGCACAAGTCATCCGTAAAATACAAAATAGATAAAGATTGTTTCCCTTTCTCTTCCCATTATTGAAACAGGCAATTTTTACAACTGCAATCGACTCTGCTTGCAATTAATGTTGTTGAACCTGAAGTTAGGCAAATATATGACCATTAACAGAGTGAGACAGTACATTAATCGGGAGAGAAAACAGATAAAATGTAATTACATTCATGAATTTGGCAGACACTTTTATCCAAATTGACTTACACTGCACTCAAACCATGCATTTTATCAGTTCCCTGGGAATTGAACCCAAGGCATTGGTGTTGCTAGCCACATGCTTTGTTTTAGAAAGGAACGCACAGATACTGCGGGGTAGGGGGGTAAAATAAGCGGGATAATGTAGAGCGAGGCGGTTGTTATAGCAAATACAACCCTGACAGGCTGATCCGCGTCGGGGTCTCGAATCAGCCTGAAGTGGTTGATCCCGCTTATTACATGGCTACCTACCAAATAAATCAATAATTTGACACAAAATATTGATTTAAAAAGGAGTTTATTGATTTAAAAATGATTGTATTGCTTCCGCTAAAGAAAATAGTCCGTTCCGTCTCTACTGTTAGAATCCTGCGTCCATAGCAACGCTCTGTTTTTCATGGCAACAGTGTGTTATACTTAGCAGCGGCCTGTTATCAAGAAATAACAGACCGCATTCTACATTAGAATTCAACCAAGCCATGCAATAAGCACATATAATATCTACATTACATTAATAGTATAGTTCAGCAAAAAAATTATAATTTTGTCTTTGTTTACTCACACCCATGTCATATTTTCTTTCTTCTGTGGGGCACAAAAGGTTTTTGTCCATACAATGAAAGTCAGTGGGGTCCAAAACAACAAAGCGAGTAAATGAAGACAGAATTTAATCTTTGGGTGAACTATCCCTTTAATAATAAATAATAATAATCATCAATAATTGATCAGGGGCCTGTTTCAGAAAGGAGGTTAAGTGAAAACTCTGAGTATGTTAACCCTGAAATGAGGGAAACTCTGAGTTTTCTGTTTCAGAATGGGAGGTATGTTAAACCTGAGAAAGCAGAGTAAGTCAAGCCTGTTTCTGAAAGAGAGGTAACTTATACTCAGAGTCAGTTACCATGGTAACTTACTCTGTGAACCTAACCTGGTCGGGAGCAGGTTTTCTTCGGTAAACCCAGAGTTTATTTCGGTCTCCTCCCCTTTTTTAAAGAGGAAGTGGTGTTTAAACACCTCATTCATTCTTTCAGTACATTTTTATTAATAAAAATAATAAATAAAATATTGCTATTTTTACTGCTGTTTTTTATTTTATTTTATTTTATTTTATTTTTATAAGATGACGTCTATATAACTCCTTAACTGGCAAATGAAAATACAGTAGTAGATTAGAATTACATAATGTAGTTCTAAACAAATTCTACAGAATTAAACTGTGGCATTTACTGGAAATCACTGAACTGTGTTCATCTGTGCACCAGAAGTGTGAAGGGGGGATAAGAATACCCGTTTATACTTGGATATAAACTTATATTCTAGGCTATAGGCTACTCCACATAAATATGTGGAAAAAATCTGAATGTGTAGATTGTGTGATGTGTAGACACATAATATTAACATTACCTCTCTGTGGCAGCAGAAACTCTTTATCCCCATGTGATGAGCATTTGGTTGAGTACACTTTATACCACCATTTATCATAATTTCTGGTGTATTGAGTAGGCGACTTACAACTGCCTGGGGTTCTGTTGGGACAGGAGGCTCCAAAAGACAGATATTACCATCAGAATATGTTGGGACCAACAAAAAACCCAACCCAAAGTAAAATAAATGGAAAATAGCCTATATAAAAAAATGACACATGTAAACCTCTTACATTTTATGAAGGCCCTTGGATCTTCGGGAGTGACTGGCTCTGAAGTCCCTACAGGAATTCCCTCAGCCAAAAATGCTGCTGCACTGCTTGACACTGGATGCTATTTAGTTATTTATGTCAAATGTAAAGTCAAGTAGCCTACACCCATGATATGCTCAAGCCTTACCTAATTGAATTATGTTTTTATATTTAATTTTCAGCTGCTGCCATGTTCTTTTAATGCCTGCAGGATTGCCCCTACATGAAAATTAAAATTAGGTTGAATAACACACTGTTCTTTCACCACTGATATTATAACAGTTGGGTAAGTACTTGTATTACTAACTACAAATGACATCTTCAACAGTGTAATTAGATTAATGTCTACTTATTACTAATTACTAAATCCCATATCAACCTCAACCACTTGAACAATACAAGGAGAGACAAGAAACTGCACTTTTAATGCTTTCAAATAAACAATATAAAATTGCATGAATTATTCTTGAATTGACCAAAGTGTGTAGAGGGAGAAGGTTACATAAAAAATATACCTTTTAAAAATGTATGTTAAATATACAGAATTGTTCTATAGTCTAATGCATTTACATCAGATTTTACTTTAAATTACAGAAGAATTAAGAGTAATCCCTTTAATTAAATTGCAGTATTTAGATTACTTGGTAATTAATTACACCCAACACTGTATAACTAATTAAAATGTAAAGGTGAGAAACGTGCAGACCTCTTTTTGTCTGGCGCTGTTGCCATGGTGACTCATAATATCTGCGCTCCATTGATAATGGCTTTTTATAGTGGTGGTGCACGCGCTTAACTCAGAGTAGGTCAACTCAGAGTTGATTGAACTAACTAATTTCAGCTGTTCTGTAACCGAAAACTCAGAGTTTCCCATCTCAGGGTAAGTCAACTCAGAGTTCAAGTTTTAACTCAGAGTTGGTTGAACTTCCTTTCTGAAACAGGCCCCTGATCTGGAGATTTTTGTTTACTTGAATTGTTGTGTGTTGGTGGGAAATCAATCAATGGGTTTTATGTTGCAGCAGGATGTGTTATAAACACCCCCTCCATATCAACTCTTTAAAGTATGGCTTACAGCCACACCACATGGCCGATCTCGTGTGATGGCTCATCTTCCTGAAGTCGATAGAAGCAGATGGTAATGATAGCACGATACAGAAGCACTAACTCTTAGCAGTCACACTGCCAAGACTTCAGGTGTATAGGATTCAAGATTACGACGGCTACAGTAGATAAGCGACATGATTGTGGATTACACATGTATCAGCGGGTCCCAGGTAACAAAGCCGGATTCCAAACGTAAAGCCAGATTACAAAACATAAAGCCGAGGTGGCGACATTAAGCCTGATTACTAGCTAGGGGAAAGAAATAAATACATTTCCAAGAGGAGGTTTCATTGCCAGCTTTGTGAAATCTACCTAAAACTTTTATCATTCTTCATCCTGGTACTGTACTCTGGTTGAGTAATACCGTTGCATCTCATGCTCGAAAAACTCCCATCGATTGACCATTGACCAATAACGTTGATATGCTGCTGTTACATTCAGGGCATTTCCTGGCATCAAGGAAAAGAAATTGTTTCAGTAAGAGGGGTTTCAATTCATACTAATATTCTTACTCGTATGGTTGGATAATCCTCCCCGGACCTTTTAGCATAAACTCCAAAGGGCAGTAGGGCACCTGCTGAGCTCAGGTGACTCTGCTGTAAAACCTCTGGAACAGATGGCGTTCTTTTTTCCTTTTCAGGTTACTTCAGGATTTTTCCCCTTCTAAATATTGGTAACTGTTCAGAGTTTTTAAGTAGTAAAATCTTATTAAAGCGGCATGTTATCATAGTCAATGATCTGTGAGACTAGCCTGAAACATTTCTGTACTCAAACTGTAAGTATACAGAGAGACCACGGTAGTATTTCAGTAGTATCTTTTTTATCTTTACAAACTTGTCAACTCATATTTTCTGCTTCTATGCTCTTGTCTGCTCTCATTCAAATCACTGGAATTTAATATCTATATGCAGGGCCGGATCTGGCCTGCTCTGATTGTTGAGAGGATGCTCTTCTCGTTTTCTGTCATCGTTAGGAACCTCACTGTGTTCTCCTCGCTGTTTCCTGTGAATTCTCCTCTGTCCTCTAAACTAAGTCCAAAAAATTAAAAATTGTTCCAAAACAGAAATTCATTCATTAGACATTTGATTCTTAATTTCTTTTCTTAAAGAGAGACTAAAAGCACTACATTTTCAAAAGAACATATTTAAACTCAACAACATAAAAGAAACGTCCCTTTTTTCAGTATGCTGTATTTTAAAGATAAGTATGCAAAATCCAAAGAAGCTTTACAGATCTTTATTGGAAAGGGTTTAAACAATGTTTTTCATGCTTGTTCAATGAACCATAAGCAATTATTGCATCTGTGGAACAGTCCTGAAGACTAAAGCTGTGTCTGAAATCGCGCACCTATGTAAGTATGTACTACATTTGAATTCGATTCTGATGTTTTTCTATGGTAGTATGAATGTAATATGGATGTACTACATTCGCCATGTTGTAATTGTCATGTGACCTACCAGCGTCAGTTACGCCCTTCAACTCCATTCACAAATCCTCTCCTGTGGGCTCATGGGATAGTAAAGTGTCTATAGTATGTGCACTTCAGAATCTCGCCGTAAGTAGTAGTTCATCCGGGGACTTTTCACCTACTGTTTTTCGAGTACCATGAATTTGGACATACTACTCTGTTGGCGCACTGTTTTTCGCATACTATGTAGTAGAGAAGTATTCAGTTTCGGACACAGCATAACCGTTTACAGATGGTAGACAATTAAAGTCACAGTTCCAATAACTTATCACATTAAAGAAACCTTTCAACTGACTCTGAAAAACAGGAAAACGATGCCCAGGGTCCATGATCACCTGTGGGAACATGCCATAGTCCTGCTGCAGGGAGGTATGAGGACTGCAGATGTGGACAGAGCAATAAACTGCGATGGCTGTTATGTAAGACGCCCAAGGACAGCTGATCGCCTTGCAGCGCCAAACCACGGGTAACCATATGTAACCAAGACGTGCGAGAAATTGCAAGTGCCTTGGAAGAACAGTGGAGTAACATCTCACAGCAAGATCTGGCAAATCTGCTGCAGTCCATTAGATGCACTGTAGAACGTATAGCAGCTGGTGATATTACTTTTGATATTGACACCCGCTCTGTTCAGGGACTCTGATTATTCCACTTCTATTTGTAAAATGTCTGTAAAGTTTGATCACTTTATGTCTCAGTTGTTGAACCTTTGTATGTTCACACATATTTACACGTTAAGAAATGTGTGTGTGTGTTTACATATACACACACACACCCACTACCGTTCAAAAGTAAAAAAAATAAAATAAAAAAAAACCTTTAAAAAGATTTTAATACTTTTATTTGGTACTATATACATTTATTTTAAATTCAGTTTTAATGCATTTAATGATAGATAGATAAGGAAAAAAGGAACCACCCATCTGTAAAGCTCTTTCATCCACTCAGTAATGAGCAGAATAATAATTTGAACATTGCACCTAAAGTATGCTTTAAAATGTCAATGCTGCAAGCATGTGAGGGGAAATTTGTGGTGGCATAGCCCACTATAGCACCTTGCTAAATCCATCCCTGTTGTGATTTACATCTGTACAGACTCTTTTGGACCAAAACTCCTGCCAGACTGATTAACATCAGCCTCTCAATCCTCTCACCTGTGCCGTTCCCCAGTTGTCTCTTGTCTCTGTGTCTCCTAGAATGGTGTTAAAGGTGTGAAAAGGGTGCTCTGGGGGGAGGGGGAGGCAGTGACAGGAGGAGGTCACACAGGCCAGCCGAGACGCTGTCGATACGGTTTCCTACCGCTTCTTGGGAGCAGGTGGTGTCGAGATCCGATGTTGCCTGCTGATAACTTTTGCCTTAGTGAGCCGCCTGTGTCTGTGTGCCTTATGTCACTCACCTCTTTCAACTGGCTACAGTTTAAAATCATAATGCTAAACAAACCCTCTGGTTAGTATTTAGATTTGCTTGTTGTGCTATTGGATTGAGTTTTCAGTGTCTGCCTTTTCAAAAACGGAACATTTTCAAGTGCATATCAACTGTAGGTGTTCTAAATAAATAATGCATTGAAGATTGGAGCATTTTGTGCGTCTACTCTGATTTTCTGAGCACTGCACCAATAAGCACTAAACTGCCAGGCAATCAGTGCAGTTCTTTTGAAAATTGTCTGCACTGTATCTAGCTCTGTCCTGCACAGCTATTTTCACTTGTCACTTTGACAGTGGCGCTGACAAGCTTCTATACGCCTGGAGTCAAACCCTTCTCCCTATCATACCATACTTATCTAAATGTTTTTTGCTCTTCAGAAAATCGCTTTGCGTGTACTCCAGAGGCAAAGCTGTATAATTGACTATGCCTTTATTACTCTCTGCTGTGATGAAGGCTTTGTAGCTAATTGCAAATTATAAAACGGACTGTTTCGATTCTAAAATCTGATTTGATGAGCCCAGTTGAAGCCGTCATACAGTCAATCAACTGAACACATCAGTTTCATAGAATAATGTTTGATTGGCAACTTTCTGTAGACAGCATAATAAACTATATTAGCGTAAGAATTGTTTATTGTTGTGATTATCATTAATAATACATTCAATTATTCACTTAACATCTGTGTCTTTCAACATATTGCTGTTGCCTCCATCATGTCTAACAGCACATACACACACAGGCCCACTTTATTGGGTTCACCTTGCTACCAGGTTGGACCCCCTTTTGCCCTCAGAACTGAATGCTTTGTGGCATAGTTTATGGAAGGTGCTGGAAACATTCCTCAGAGTTTTTGGTACATTTTGGCATGAGCATCACACAGTTGGTGCAGATTTGTCGGATGCAAATCTTCCGTACCACCACATCCTAAAGCTGCTCTATTGGATTGAGATCTGGTGACTGTGGAGGCCATTTGAGTATAGTGAACTCATTGTCAACCAGTTTGAGATTATCTGAGCTTTGTGACATGGCGCGTTATCCTGCTGGAAGTAGCCATCCGAATATGGATACACTGTGGTCATAAATATGGATTGACATGGTCAGCAACAATAATTATAGGCTGTGGCATTAAAATGATGCTCAATTGGTACTAAGGGGCCCAAAGTGATCTGAACCGTTGATACAAGGCAGGATGGATCCATGCTTTTATGTTGTTTACACCTAATTCTGACCCTACCATCTGAATGTTGCAGCTGAAATCGAGATCATACGGGGTTTTTTTAAACAATTTGCTTTAAAGCTACAATGTATTATTTATTTTTCCCGCTGCTAGGGGTCGCTAACCTCTTACAATAACAAAGGTGTAGCTTGATGACGGAGTGAATAAGCGGAATCATGGAACTTGTCGTCATGCCGATGGATCTGATAATGTTTATGGGAAGTAACGTGTATGGATGAGTGAATACATTCATGTTTTTTAACATGACTGTGGTATGAAGCAGGTCGCGATTGCTAATGAGAGACAGATATCAGCGCCACACACGAGTCTCACGGATATTAAAGGAATGAGGACATTTCATTCTACCAAACTACCTCCAGGTGCTGAATTAATACTCAAACTGGTCAGTTTATGTAACAAATTAAAATTGTGAGGTAACGCAGTGCTGTTTCACTTGGTCTACACTATCATACTAAACTGCATTTGAGTGTGTTGAAAGTTATAATGTTATTAGTTTGTTGGCTGTATGAGACTAGCAGTAAGCTAGATCAACATTAGAATAACATACTGATCATATTCTAACATTTCATCATGTTGAGCTATTTAACACTGATTTGTTTTATGTGCATTTGCTCACCTGTCTAATAAAGTACATGCAAGAGCGGTGTCTCTGTCAGGTCGAAGTTAGTCGCCGACATGGAGCTCTTGGCATCTCAAACGCCACGCCGATATTGATCCTCGTTTTATTTCTCCTTTTGTCCCAAAATCTGCTTGCCATGGTCCATAATGTTTGAACGAAACAACAACAGCGTGCCGCTAGACGTAACACAGTTGTCCACGTCTGTCGCCAGTGGCAGTCTAAGTGGAAACCAGGGAAAACGTGGATATTACGTCATTGACAGGCGACAAGTGACACTTTAAAATTGTGAATTTCTCTAAATTTACAAATTCTTGGAAACATTTAGGATAATGTAAGCACACAATTGAAAGAAATGTATAACACTGTGCAAGTGGTTTTTGGATATTTTGATACAATCTTACATATTGTACCATTAAGGAGTAGTTGATCAGGTGTACCTAATAAAGTGGCCAGTGAGTGTAATTAATAGATAGATAGATAGATAGATAGATAGATAGATAGATAGATAGATAGATAGATAGATAGATAGATAGATAGATAGATCCGCTAAAAACCTGCATAAATATAATTTTAAATATTTTCATTCATTTAATGTTTTCATTAATTTAAAAAGAATTTATTCAATACCAAAAACTAGTGATTAAAAAATTGTCAAGTTTAAAATCGCCAAACTATTGCCATCTTTTTTGGAACAGCCTTCGCACAGTCTTAAGCCTTAAAATGCTGCTTCCCAACAAAACAGTAGCTCATTAGATTTTTAAACCGAGTAAATAACTGAATTTTTCATGCTAACTCGCAGTCATCCTGTCTCCAGTAGCAACTAGTGGTGCCGCACCTGATATACACCAGTGTACCTAATTGCCTGTTACGTTTGACCATTAGAGGAATAAGAAAGAGACAGTCGACAATTTTGAGCAACCACCTGCACGTGCCTTCAGCAAAGAGGTTAAATAGGGTTAATATACTGATCAATGCATGTGTCCCTGAGGCTTTTACTCTAAATGTCAGATGCTAGCACTAAAGATGTGGCATAAAACATCTCTTCTAACATGCACTAACACACACCAGGGAGAATGATTTTTTGTTATTATTATCTTAACACTACACTTGTAGCATGAATTTTATGAAGATGATATTTCAACAGCCAAAGCAAAACCTGCATTAAAAATGCGTAGCAGAAAAAAAATACTGAAAGTTTCAAAATTCTGCAGTGGCAGCACAAAGCCTCAAATTCATTTTAACCTGTGATGGTGCCGATAAATTTCAGTAAAGCATTTTTTTTATATATTTTTTTTATATGCTCAGTCTGCACAGAAAGATGAGGTCAGTTCAGACATCTATAGTACCAGGTGGGGTTTGATCGATACATTCAGGTCTGCTCAGAATCATTACAGTCAACATGAAATCAAAACTGACCTTATTGACTTTATTAATAAGATTTACTGGGTTGCAAATAAAATGGGTTGCGAATGCAGCTGCATGTTGACTTTAAAGATAACATTATCACTTACCAGAGACATTTTTCACTGAACTAATTTATGCTAATTTGATCCTCCTGGCTGACATAAATGACCCCAAGATGTTTTATGTCTTAAAATAGGGCTACTAAACTCAGTCCTGTAAGGGCAAAGGGTTCTGCATATTATTCATTCCACCCATGCAGCACAACATTTGATCTGACTAATTAGCTAATGCCTTAAGCCAAGGAGGCAAATGACTCATACAGCACACTGCTTAGTCAGAACAAGTGATACAGACGTATGGCCAACCTGGTTCAGTCTTTACAATAGACATGCATCAGATTTACTGCCTAAGTAAGTCTTTGATGTGAGTCTTTGATGTTAAGTCTTAAAGACAATGTTGCTATTTTAAATTACCTTAAATCAATCCTTTTTGCCTTGAATTTTAGGTTGCAATAGAGATTTGTGAGAAAATGTAAATATGTATGTTTATGCAAACAATTTAGCTGCATAATGCATCTAAAAGTATTCAGGACAATTTAAGTAAAAAAAAAAAAAATAATCAAAACATACTAAAAGGTAAGTATATATATCCAATAACAAATTTTAAACACCTTTGGCTTTTACACTGGTAGTTTAATTCGAAACAGGGCACAGCTTGCATGGAAATTTGTTCATGTTAAAGCTGTCATGCGGACCCAGGAGTGCATCGTGGTACTGAACCCGAGAAGGTGGTCTGAGCTCGGTTGCAATGGAACTGTTTTGCACGAATGTGAAAGCATGTCTGACTCGGGTCCGGACTTGTTCAGTTAGTAAAGTAACGTGCACGTGTGCTTTAGATGATGATGACGTTATTAGTTCATCAAAACACATGTAGGAGATGACCGTAGTGATGATATACCTTGGATGTAAGCGAGTGTGAGCTTGCAGTGTAATCCTGCATAGTGTGTGCAATCTTATTGGCAAATAAAAGGCTCACAATCAGCGTCTCCTCAAAAAGGTCCTTCAGCAGAAAACCACCTTCACGCAACGCACATACAGTAGACACAAGTGTCATTCACATAATGGCACCAAATTAATAACACAATGTATCGACCCATGTTTGTGATGACGGAACAATCACAATCGGATTCAGACAATCGCAGCAAACATGCCCAGTAGGAAAAACCCCATTATTTAAAACAATATAACTGGTTTTATCATTTAAAATAAAACTAGTTTTGCTTCAAAAATGTATTTAAAAAATAAATAAATAATTATAAATGCCTTTTATTTTGATATTGTTTTGATAAGTTTAATTACATTCTTCTTTTTTAAAATAATATTTATATATATATAAAATTTTTTTTTTTTTTTTTTTTTTTTTTTTAACAGCCTTGTGTATTGAATAATATTAATGCAAGGTATGCTTCTGTCTTTTTATTATATCACATAAAGCTCTTTGTTGACTACAAAGTTATAATGAAGCAGATCATTACTCGGAATGAGTACATCAGAACTATGATGTTTTATTACTCTTGAGTGAGAGCATATTGCCTCAATGCAATTTTGTACGTGAGCCACAACCATTTTTTCCTTTCCAAAATCGCCAGATATCAAAAAAAGAAAAAAGAAATAGAGGGAGGATGGGGAGCTCAAACTACTACTTTACAGTTTAGGTAGGTTATGTTCCTTGAAAATAGAAGAATGATTGATTGAATCCTGCTGAATGATAATGTAGATGGGCTGTGTAGTTTGATCCTGGCTTGTGGTGTCTGGTTGCAAAGTGAAAAGACTGAAACAGTGTCTTGAATTTGATGCTGTTACTGTAGCTGTTGTGGAGATTTCAGCAATGGTGCACAATAAAGGTATAGCAAAGAGCCATCATATTAGATTGTAGAACATGGCGAGTGAATACTGACAGTGGCCTTCAACATCCTCAATGCACTGATTTCTATCTTGAGAGGTTAATCATGACTGATCATAGGTCAGACTTTTACTGCAAGATTATGCAAGCGGATGGATTTAAAGCAAAAAAAAAAAAAACCTTCTGACTGAAAACTTTTTTAGGCTATGGCATATTCCTGTATTTAAATACTTGTCATACAAATAATCAAATATCTTGAATTTGGGGAGCATTTTCGTGGCATTTTTGCCCCAAGCCCATTCATTTCTGACCTGATCTCATACATACAGTAGCCTCTCTGCAATCCAATTGATAGAAATCTGTCGTAGCGATGGAAACTTTAATCTCTGCATTCAGAACTCTTGCAGTTAAATATCTCGTGGACTGGAGTCTCGAAGGGCCAGTGACTGAGCATCCATTATTAGACTTACTGCCATGATGTAATTAGTTTTGCTGTCCATCAGTCAGACATATGATGCACAAACTGTCAGGTCACTTCAATCCGTTTAAACACTGACATTGGTTAAACAAAAGGCCACTCTAGTCCCTTTAATCAGTTCTAAATGAAATATCAGGACAGAATTAAAAGAATGTTTCCCAATCCTCTTGTCACTTTACAATCTCATGCAACGCAATTTGTTGAAAACACAACAAAGCCCTTATTCTGGTTTCAATACAAATCCTTTAGATAGTACAGTAAGGGTCAATAAAAGTACATGTAGATATAATAAAATATTTAAAACTCAGTTTTAACAATATAGTTAAACATCATAAGTGACTTAAACATGACAGAATGACTTACTAACCTTGTCTGTGTAGCATTTATAATCCAATCGTTCAAGTTGGTTGTCATGACTCTTTAAATATTTAAATTGTAAATCTATTTCACAATATTACTGCATTTATAAAACACTTTCCTACATTCTCAGTCTTTTATGTGATTTTTCTCCCATATTGTAGTCCTAATAGGTATTTGGACACTTAACACTGAAAAAAAATGGGGGGAGGGTCTATAAAAGTCTATATTGAGTCTATAAAACATGTCAAAACTTCACGAAGCACAACAAGCGTATCGGTGTGAAAAACACTTGTTTAAACAGCATACACACCGGGACATTTGAATGCACATCATATTTTTGACAGTATCAATACTGCTTGCAATCATAATGCAATGGGCCCTTTAAATAAAAGAGTTATTGAGCCGTTGTTTACACTGGCATGTACAATAAAAGAGCCTGCACTGCGACAGGAAATAAAAATGAACACAAGAAACTTGTGCCTACCTTACAGAACACCAAAGGTGGACTTGCACTCAGGAGTAGCATTATCTCGGAGTTAAAATTAATTTTGTTAACATCATGTATAGTTCATGTCTGATACCGCGACAGTCATGTGTGCATTAAGATTCAAGAGGAAAGATTATGATAGGATAGTCCCATTTCAAGAAATAAAACATCACATGTAAAATGTATCCTATTTTATAGCCACTTACAATTTACATTGAAAGTGTTTATTACAAATGAATTTCTAAATGCTATATAGGAAAGTTTGTGTTGAATTTACAATCCTGTGAAAACCCCTACTTCCCGCGCCCCTGCTCATTATCTTACTTTCATGTGAGGATCTGGCCTCCGTGCTGCGTCTACTGTTCTGGCAGGATCCATATTACGCACCTCTGAACAAACAGGGAGGGGGTCCTTGGGAGATGTCCCCAGGGACGGTCTTTGCCAGGATGCGTATATGTGTGCATGGAGGTTTGTGAGAAGTGCTGAATCACAGACACACAGCAGTAGAGGCGTCAGACGGCTCACTGATATTCTGTGTTGAACACATGCGCACACATACACGTGCACAAATACATGGCTGCAAAACTACACTCCCATGTGACACCTTTTGTCAAATCATGCATAAAGTAGGACACTTCTGTAGTACAAACCTGCATTGGCTGATGACCAACCTCTGTCTCTCTCTTTCTCTAACTCACTTTAATACACTTACCCAGGCAGAGCAGCCAGAGAACAGTGCATTTAAAAAGCAAATGGATCAATAAGGACACCCAAACATGGATCTTACTCAAACACATGGATCCACACCGCAACACCTCTGCTAATCCGAGTGTTGCAACAAAGCCTTGATCTCCAAGAATATATGGCTGTATTTCAAAACCTAGTGAGCTGCCTCCCTGACAGTATTTTTGGGCATCTTAGGCACGTTTAAATGTTCAAATATGTCGTCTAGGTTTGTAACTCACTTCAAATACAACCTATATGTGACAGAAATGCCTAGATCACAAAAGACAGATGGTACACACATTTGGTCCCATTTAATTGATCAAAAGTGAGCACAAGAGACTTCATACAAAAATGTCTTCCTTCTGTCAAACACAACAAGAGATGGTGGCACAGGTAATACCAAACTAAAAAACAAAAAAAAAAACTTAAAAGTACAACATATTCCAAGTTTTCTAAAGTCATGAAGGCTTTGTGTGACAAACAAACTCTGAAAATCTCTCCTGTAGCAAATCTCAGTTGGAGGTTTACATATTCATACTGACATGTTGTGACTGATGACATTAAACCTTGTACAACGCATGCTAATTGACTATATTTAAATGCACACAAAAGATTTGAGAGCTACAGCCAATTTTCTGAAAATAGAGACAAAAATGTTGGTCTGTTCACAGACAAAGGTATATTATAGCGTCGTAAAACTAGGAATATAGTGCAAAAGTTTGGACGACATGAGAGTAAATAAATTGAATTTTTTTGTATGATTTCTGTAGCATCACTACTTAGTCAATAAAAATAAGAAGGTATTTGTTATGTGTTCGAAATCGCCCCTATACCCTCATTCACTATTCCCTACATTACTCCACTAAAATAGTCCACTTGAAGGAGTGAATGAAAAAGTGCGCCAGAAGGGCTGCCGCTTTTGCATAGTTTGTTTTGCCGTTTAATAATAATTATTTGAAACTTCGCAAACTGGCAGCTCCAGTAGTAAGATTAAAATATTTCTTTGTACTCTGTCATGGAAACAAGCATGTATAAACCTTTTAAACAATTTATTAATGAACTAAAAGGGAATGTATACCTGTATGATATTACGCTGTACCCACATTGGACCAGTGGTTTGGAAAATGGAAACATGGATGATACAGCTGCGGGCGTCATCTTCTGGTGGGACGCGGGAATTCATTTAGCGCGACTGTCACACTATGCATTATGGGTCTTCTCTAACCATTGAGCGTACATCGGTTTTACACTTATTGCGGTGCATTGTGGGTTTGAATGAGTGCACTCTATAACGTCCACGATGGTTTTGAACACCACAACAAATGGCTGTCCCCTCAAATAGTACACTATTTAAGGGTATAGGGGGCAATTTCGGACACAGCCAGTGTATGTGTGTGTTTTCCAACAGCCACATCTTTGAATTCAGACTGTAGTGATGTAGATGATGGCCATTTATAGCTTTGGTCTTTAGGGTTAGGGACATTATTCAACAGGTTCGCTTAAAAACACACAATCTCACACACTGAGCAGAGAGGTCAAAATGTACCAAAGTACGCTGGATACATACACACACACCCACCCACACACACACACACACACACACACACACACAGAGAGACTAAAAACGCATTTGCCACAACCCAGCTGCAACCTTCCCTCTCTCTCTCTCTCTCTCTCTCTCTCTCACACACACACACACACACACACACACACACACACACACACACACACACACACACACACACACACACACACACACACACACACACACACACACACACACACACACACACACACACACACACACACACACACACACACACACACACACACACACACACACACACACACACACACACACAGCTGCCAAGCCCTGACACCAATCTCATCTCTCTAGCTTCTGGTCTGCTGTTGCCACGGCAGCAGTCACAGAGAGAGAGAGAGAGACAGGAAAAAAGAGGGAACAGAATGCGAAGGGGACAAAAGATTATTAAGATGCAAGTAAATGGGTGAACGAGTGAAAAAAATGGTGAATGTTGCAGTAATTAAAGAGTGAATGAATATCAGTCATGCCTAAAAAAGTGAATCGACATCAAAGACAGAATACAGTAAGTCAATTAATATCTGTATAAAAAAAAATTAACAACTGAATGAATAATGGAATAATAAAATGAAAAGGTAAAATATAATGTGTGCGTATATATGAAGAGTTCAGATGCAAAAGCCTCTAAGTGCCATCTGAAATATTCTTCTAGAATGATCATTTTTATGAAGCTCATATATTTATGTTCAGTAATTTCAAATTACCTATGAATTGTCATTTAAGTGAAATTACTGAATTTAAATATACAAGCTTGATAAAAATGATCATTCTAGAAGAAAATTTCAGATGGCACTTAGAGGCTTTTGCATCTGAACTCTTCATATATATATATATATATATATATATATATATATAAATGACATTTCGTCAGTAAATGAATATAAAAAGAGAAATATGAAACAAATGAATCACTGAATTCATGACTGACAGCTAACATAAAAATGATCATTCTAGAAGAAAATTTCAGATGGCACTTAGAGGCTTTTGCATCTGAACTCTTCATATATATATATATATATATATATATATATATATATATATAAATGACATTTCGTCAGTAAATGAATATAAAAAGAGAAATATGAAACAAATGAATCACTGAATTCATGACTGACAGCTAACAGCAGTGTGATTTTTAATAAGCCTCCACAAATATGTTTATATGTGAGTGTATGTTTTTAAAAATACCCTCAGTCTGGTGGAGCACTCTCTTTCTTAAACGCATCAATCAGTAGACAGTGTTTCAAAGCGTGACATTTTTGTAAGGACGATCGATCGTACATGACGCCCTTTTATTTTTCTTCTCCTTGCCACTGGGGGTCAAATATTTCCAATGTTTTCCTTTGACTGCAGCAAAAGAGAAGCAGCCTGTTACTACACACATTAATCAAAAGAAACCACGTTGTTTAGCACAACTGGTATGTTTGCACTTTACTGCTATGTCCTTTCAAGCTGAAGTTCCTGGCCTTCTCTCTGTGCGCATCTTTCATTTCCTTTCCAATTTGGCTGTTATGTGCAACATCTACATGATACAAGCACAACAAACAAGCATTAGCAATGCAAGCAAACAATTCTTGGGAATCCAAATACGCTTGCTCATTACTGTAAATTAGACCTGATGTGTGCTCTGTGCATCCACTGTCAGAAGAAAAAGCCAATGGGTAGCACAAAAGTACGTCATCCATGTGACCAGCTGTGTTGACACGCTTTCAAAAGTACATATTTTTTGTTCTTATTTACAAGTTTGCCCCGTCTGCTCTCCCAGAATTGTTCCATTTGGTTACTTTATCATAGTTTACTCTCATTGATTTCCTTCTTTCACATCCATTTATGTGGCTTCTCTTTTATTTTTTATTTCTGTCCCCAAAGGGTTCAGAGTTAATCCCTCTCTTCTGTTCTCTCACCCTCCCTCAATCTCATTTCTCTCTCTCTCTCTCTCTCTCTCTCTCTCTCTCTCTCTCTCTCTCTCTCTCTCTCTCTCTCTCTCTCTCTCTCTCTCTCTCTCTCTCTCTGTTGATCATTAAGATAACAGATTTAGCTTGTCTCTCACTTATAATAGATATCTCCAGAACAACAAGCTGCATGCCACCACTGTCAAAAACGAACACATTTTAGACCTGTGTGCACACATACAGTACACACACACACACACACACACACAAACACTTGATGCCAGTCTGCCAACAAATCTCTGAAAAAATATCTGCTCACAGCTATTGAGTCTGTCAATCATTTGTGTGGAACAAACCCCAAGCTGTTCCTGCTGGTAAAGACTGGGACGATGTCCACAAAAATGTTATTTGGTCTTTATGAGAAAAAAAAAAAAAATCATATTCATCACACTTTAACTTGTTGGCCAGATAGGGTCTTTAAGCTTTAGAGACACATTACTTTTTAACAGTAGTTCAAGCATCACTAATACTATTTCTTGAACTTAGTTTTAGGGATTGTAAAACAAAACACACAAAAAAAAACGTAAGTATTAAATTGCTACACTGAGAAATCAGAATTAGTTTCCACTTAGTGAATTATAAAACAGGCGACAATCTGTACTGAGCCACATCTGGTCACCAGAATATCTTAGAGACTTGAGGGTAGACTCTTTCAACGTGTGCCAGTAAACAGCCACCAAGCATCCACCTAAAAACACCCCAGTAACCAGCCGGGACATTGTAACATCCATATAAAAACACCATAGCAACCACCCAGAACACCCTAATAATCTCCTAAAACACCCTAGAAACCACCAAGAATATCCTAGACCAAATAACTTGCATAGAACATGCATAGCCACTCCCTGGTTACCATTCACTTGGCAAGCACCACTCATGTTTTCAGAAATGTTGAAAATCCAGTTAATTCATATTATCACTGTAATACAAATGCAAAGGTGATGACAGACACAATTCTGCAGCCTCTAAAAACTGCTTTGCCATGTGCAAATCCTAAGATCAGATCTCAGGCTTTAGAGTATTCATAATGTTCGCCTCGTCTTGAAATTGAGTCTCAGTGTGGCTTGTCATGTCACAACCAATTAATCTGGTCAAATTGCCATGAGGAATCTAGCTCACAAAATAAAGTGACAAAAGGAGAAAAACTATCTACGGACAACTGGTCATATCCTGCGTCTTCACTCTCAGGGCTTTTTATCTTGACAGTATTTTGAAACATTTGAACATTGTGAGATCTGAACTTTGCTTCGAAAAAGCTGTTTTTTGGTCTGCAGGCCACAGCAGATTATATTGGAAATTGGATATTGTACACAGCATGTAAAGAAATAATTCAAAAACAGTGTGTGACAGACAGTATTGTGCAGTTAATGAATTCTTGCCACAGTGGATGCTATATCGTCTCAAACAATTCTCTTCACTGTTGGTTCCCGCAACTAGTTCAGTTTTGTCCTATAGATAGGCTATACAAATGCAACAAGAATAACAATATTCCTATAACATGTTTATGTTGCTGAGGGTGTTGCATAGTGATATATCTGTTTGGTAGAGTGTTCATAGATGTGCTTTATCATAAACAAAACATATATACAGTGGGGAGAACAAGTATTTGATACACTGCCGATTTTACAGGTTGTCCTACTTACAAAGCATGTAGAGGTCTGTAATTTTTATCATAGGTATACTTCAACTGTGAGAGACGGAATCTAAAACAAAAATCCAGAAAAGTACATAGTATGATTTTTAAATAATTAATTTGCATTTTATTGCATGACATAAGTATTTGATCACCTACCAACCAGTAAGAATTCCAGCTCTCACAGACCTGTTAGTTTTTCTTTAAGAAGCCCTCCTGTTCTCCACTCATTACCTGTATTAACTGCACCTGTTTGAACTCATTACCTGTATAAAAGACACCTGTCCACACACTCAATCAAACAGACTCCAACCTCTCCACAATGGCCAAGACCAGAGAGCTGTGTAAGGACATCAGGGATAAAAATGTAGACCAGCACAAGGCTGGGATGGGCTACAGGACAATAGGCAAGCAGCTTGGTGAGAAGGCAACAACTGTTGGTGCAATTATTAGAAGTTCAAGATGACGGTCAATCTCCCTCGGTCTGGGGCACCATGCAAGATCTCACCTCGTGGGGCATCAATGATCATGAGGAAGGTGAGGGATCAGCCCAGAACTACACGGCAGGACCTGGTCAATGACCTGAAGAGAGCTGGGACCTCAGTCTCAAAGAAAACCATTAGTAACACACTACGCCGTCATGGATTAAAATCCTGCAGCGCACGCAAGGTCCCCCTGCTCAAGCCAGCGCATGTCCAGGCCCATCTGAAGTTTGCCAATGACCATCTGGATGATCCAGAGGAGGAATGGGAGAAGGTCATGTGGTCTGATGAGACAAAAATAGAGCTTTTTGGTCTAAACTCCACTTGCCGTGTTTGGTGGAAGAAGAAGGATGAGTACAACCCCAAGAACATCATCCCAACCGTGAAGCATGGAGGTGGAAACATCATTCTTTGGGGATGCTTTTCTGCAAAGGGGACAGGACGACTGCACCGTATTGAGGGGAGGATGGATGGGGCCATGTATCGCGAGATCTTGGCCAACAACCTCCTTCCCTCAGTAAGAGCATTGAAGATGGGTCGTGGCTGGGTCTTCCAGCATGACAACGACCCGAAACACATAGCCAGGGCAACTAAGAAGTGGCTCCGTAAGAAGCATCTCAAGGTCCTGGAGTGGCCTAGCCAGTCTCCAGACCTGAACCCAACAGAAAATCTTTGGAGGGAGCTGAAAGTCCATATTGCCCAGCGACAGCCCCGAAATCTGAAGGATCTGGAGAAGGTCTGTATGGAGGAGTGGGCCAAAATTCCTGCTGCAGTGTGTGCAAACCTGGTCAAGAACTACGGGAAATGTATGATCTCTGTAATTGCAAACTGTGCCAGATATTAAGTTCTGCTTTTCTGATGTATCAAATACTTATGTCATGCAATAAAATGCAAATTAATTACTTAAAAATCATACAATGTGATTTTCTGGATTTTTGTTTTAGATTCCGTCACTCACAGTTGAAGAGTACCTATGATCAAAATTACAGACTTCTACATGCTTTGTAAGAGGGAAAACCTGCAAAATCGGCAGTGTATCAAATACTTGTTCTCCCCACTGTATACACACTATAATGTAAGTTATATATAACTTGTATGTTACCATAAGGTCTATTTTTCCATAATCTTTCTTTATAATATAATTTCCTCCACCTCTGAAGCAAATTCTTTACTCGACAATGTAACCACAGTCGTGTGGGCGGGGACAAATAATTACATTAACCAATAATAGACCACTTTACCAAATCCAATCAGTTCTGATAATAAAATGAAATGTCGGCTCACATTTTCATGCTAAAAATTCTGTTCACATTCACCTTAAAATGTCACAATATGTAGTTAAATGCATTGCAAATGACATTTTTATTTTCTCTTTAAGAGATCTGCAATGTCTAAAAGCAAGTAAGAGGAGAACAATGACTGACATCTGACGCCCCCACAGTATTAAAAGCAGGCTTATGAGCTGATCGCCTTGCACAAAACTTAATTATGATTGAAGAGCATTTTTTTAGGCCCTGAATGAAAAATGTTGCCTCAAATGTGACATTATTTCAGCTCTACCTCTTTTATATTCAAATGAATGCATGTATAGTACATGAGTAACAGATGTGTCAAACACCATGAGCACAAATGCGATGGATCAGGCCTCCGGTATTCTCACAGTCCATATCTGCTGTTGTGAGGAGACGTTAGTGAGCTTTGGCACTCTTTTAGGGTTTATTCACACTTGGCATGTTTGGTTCGATTAAAACAAACCTTGGTGCGATTACTCTGTTAGTGCGGTTCATTTGAATAAGTGTGAACGCTGCCATACAAACCCTCAGTCCGCTAACAAACAAACTGCATAAATATGAACGCAACACGGACCAAAGACATGTTAACAAACCAAAAACAGGACAGGATGTCACAAGATGCAACCCTAAAAAGGTCAGAATGCTCAAGCATACCCATTTGTCATTGTTATAATCGAGATGTTGCCCATCACAGTTCGGTACAGGCATCAGAACCGCTTCTCCTTGTAACAGATCTTCATTTGTGTGTGACAGAGGGATTCCTGTCACAGTTTTGACTCCTTTACACATTTTATAAGCTCTTCACGAGCCACATCATATGTAGGCACATACAACCAGCACATTTAGCTCAGCACACAGCATTGTTTTGGATGTTCGGTAAGTCCAGTCATGAAATGTACATAATAAAAGCCATCCAATCAGGTTGTGAACATATCCCTATGCCTTTAGGTTCAGTGTTAAAATGCAAATGTGAACGCTAACCAAACCAGGACTAAAGTTTTTTTTGTTTGTTTGGTTTTTTTGGTCCAGACCTAGCGAACCAAACTACACACCCTAAATGTGATAAAAGTCTGGATTAAGAATAATATAGGATCACAACACCTTTTGCAACTTTTCTAGTCCCCCTTTTAATGGCAATAAATAAAGGGTATCCCATAGCTAGATCTCAGCTTTGCCCCTCACATTGATCCAATCAACCATAACAGAAGTGGAACATTGTAAATCACTATTCTTTCAGGAAGAAGAAAAAAATAACAACAGAGAATCTTCACTTTAGAGAAACTAAACTCAAGACACTTGATCCCCAGCATTCGAGGTGAGGTCAGAGTTTCATTATAGAAGATATTAGTGATGGTGGGGATGCGACTTGGCTGTGCAATGAACCACTCAACTCATCAGAGTTTGTAAAGACCACTAAAAGCTCCTCCACTGAACAGAATCAATGCAGAACGGCCACTACACGTTCATTGATCTGAACATCACATGGCTGAGTTGAGCTCATGTGAGGCAGATGAGATGATCTTGTAAAGATCTGATCTCCATCGACTAAAGTCTGATGATTAGCAGTTAGCTCTCATCAGTCTAACTTGCAGAAAATGATTCATTGATTAAAAGGCATTTTCAATACTTGTGCTTGATTTCTTAAATCTTTCCTTACCTTTTCCAACCTCAAGTTTTTTTTTAAGTTGCCAGCCACCATCAGAATTTTGATCAAAACATAGTTGGAGTAGATTGAGTCCATCAACACCCCCAAAGCTTCACAGTCTTATACCTCGTCCTGGGTCGACGTTTAATTCGGTAACAATAGACAGGTTTGATGTATCTGCCATTTTATATTTGATGATCGCGTTAGCTTACATATTCATCAGCAGAAACAAGCAATAGCAGATGTAAGCAGTGTTTTGATCCATAGATTCTGTACTCTTTCAGAAGATGTGTAATAGTGTTCCCTACCATATAAAACACGGAAAGCCGAAAAATTCCGTCAAAGGGAAAGAGTTAAAAACCAGATAAAACTTAATGCGCAATATTTTTGTGGAAATTGATACATTTTTGTTTTCAAGATTCTTTAATGAATAGAAAGTTAGATGCAATTCAACACAACTTTTACTTTCAAAGTAGTATGCAATTTGTACTGAAGTTAAAATATCAGAGAAAAGGTGAACCGAGTCTTTGCTAACAAGACACTGCACTGCCATAAAATGACCTCTGATCAATGACGTTTGGCTGGTGCAAAGCAATAAAATAGTTTGATCTTGGACAGTGTGTGCTGCTAATAGTCATGCATGACAAAGCGGTAGGATTTTTGTGTACAGGCTTGGAAAGCAGTGCCTCTATCGGTGCTCACTGAAAATGAACTGGAAACAGTGTAAAATGGCCTTAACTGACTGACTTTGACTAGGCTTAACAGAATAGTAATTGGGAGAGTCTTCTCACTGACTTTTTTTCATAATGAAATCAAGAAATACAGCAATTTTTATGCCAAATCTAGTTTTAGCCCCAAAACCACTGATGTATACAACCTCCACGAGCACTTCAACCCTCTGTTTGTGTCCCTGGTTTGAGCTGCTTCTACGCCAAAAGCAAACATGGCTCATGTTTATGTATGAGACCCCAACATTGAGCACATCAAAGAACAGTCCAGCCGCACAAAAAAATTCTCAAGATGTCCTCCCTGTGCCTGTTACGTACAAACAAGTCTGAAACTCACCGAGCCAACTGGCCACGTCTCTTTACACGGTCTCTGCCACCCACACTAGTAAATGCGCTTTAAAACTGTCAAAAATGTTGCAGACAACAGCACATAAGAAAAATACTGTACAACACTAGTAGAGTAAAACTACGGAAGCTATAAAATGTCTTGTGGTGTAGCCTGAACTGCCCGTTGAGACGTACCTTTGTACCAACTTATCTAGGCAATGTTTACATTATCTATTCAACATTACGATTTCACTCTTGTGCGTTTACACAGCCTCTTCAAAAGAATTGTATTGGGTTATTTCACACTTATGTACTATATAGAAAGAACTTGTATAAACTTAAATTCAACCCAAAAATCATTACACAGAACACTAAAACCTAAAAATGTGCACAACTTTTTACAACCAAGATTGCATTATTATATTTAGCAAACCACACCATGCCTGCCAAACTATCACAGATGCTCTGGCCAGATCTGCGGCCATGTAACAGTTTGTAAATTTGCTTCAAAATAACTTTTAGCCCACATTAATGATATAACCAAGAAATAAATTAAGCATTTTATCACCCTGCAAAGCAACACTGGTTTTCTTCCAGATCTATTCGTCAGGCTCATAATGTAATGTCATTTTAAACAGCCTAATATCATTGTGCAAGTAATCACACCACAAAACAAACGCTGAGAAATATGATTGATATTGAGAGACCGGTTATACTTTTTAGCTAAGCCCAAAGGTAAGAAGTGAATAGAGTGGAGGGAATATAAAACTAACACTGAGCAAGTATGAAATGTCAGTGGCTCATTAGAGGTAAACATCATCATTAACCAAATCAATTACCTTGGCAAATAAGCTAACCGTGTAGCACATTAATGTAAAGGGCTTGTTTATGCATACTAAACTGTTGCATTACTTCGTCTTAATTTACATTGCTGTGTAAAAAAAATTGTTTGCAAATGTTAATGTATTAAATTGTTTATGCATATTAACCACATGCTATCTTGTGCAACTAAAGTTTTATGCTTGTTTACCAAAGCCTGATGTCAACTGTCAGTGACCTGGTAATTTAATGTGATCTGAAAATGAAGAAGAACATTTAGTTCCTTTACAAATGGTACTGATTCACTGTAAGCTTAAACGCATAGAAAAATACTAGCCCTCTAGTGCTCTAACATTTATGGATTGGAATTGTAACCATTTCGATTCCTTTAACCCTCTGGGGTCTGGGGTGTTTTCTGGGCCCTGACATTTGTGCTTATTTCCTTTACATACAGACCCTTTCCAAACAATTTGAATATCATGGAAAAGTTTATTTATTTCCATAATTCCATTCAAAACATTAAACTTCCATAGATTATAGATTCAGGGCCCACAACTTAAACGATTTCAAGTATTTAGTTGTTTATTTGTACATAATTTGGGCTTCCAGCTCATAAAACCCACGAAAACAGGATTTACATTTTTTTGAATATTACATGAAATCAAACAGTAATTACACAATAATACCATGGTCATTGAACCAGGTTTTGGTTATTTTGGCATTGTGGGCAGGTGCAAATCCTGCTGGAAAATGAAGTCAGCATCTCCATAAAGCTTGTCTGCTGAAGGAAGCATGAAGTGCTCTGGAAATGTCCTGGTAGACGGCTGCGTTGAGTGGACAGCACAGTGGACCAACACCAGCCGATAACATGGCTCCCCAAACCAACACAGACTGTGGAAACTTCACACTGGACTTCAAGCATCTTGGATTGTGTGCCTCTCCATTCTTCCTCCAGACTCTGGGACCTTGGTTTCCAAATGAGATGCAAAATATGCTCTCATCAGAAAAGAGGACTTTGGTCCACTGTGCTTTATTAAATCCAGAGTCAACGCAGCCGTCTACCAGGACATTTGCTCGACATTTGGACATTTGTCGACATTTGCGACACCATGCTTCCTTCATTTTCCAGCAGGATTTGCACCTGCCCACACTGCCAAAAGAACCAAAACCTGGTTCAATGACCATGGTATCACTGTGTAATTACTGTGTGATTTCATGTAATATTCTAATTTTTTGAAATCCTGTTTTCGTGGGTTTTATGAGCTGGAAGCCCAAATTATGTACAAATAAACCACTAAATACTTGAAATCGTTTAAGTTGTGGGCCCTGAATCTATTATCTATGGAAGTTTAACGTTTTTAATGGAATTATGGAAATAAATAAACTTTTCCATGATATTCAAATTTTTTGGAAAGGGTCTGTATTACATTTTGATGGCTAAAGTCTGATTACACTGTATTCACCACAAACTTACTCTGCTGCATTAATATGTGAGCAGCATGTATGTAAAAGTTTGTAGTTTTGTTCATTAATGCTGTTATTTTGAATGTTCTACTGAATATGTCTACAGAAATATTAAGCAGCTGTGTTTGGAACATAATAATAAGAAATGTTTCTTGATCTGCAAATCAGCATATTAGAATGATTTCTGAAGGATCATGTGACATGAAGACTGGAGTAATGATGCTGACAATTTCAGCTTTGACACTTCAGGAATAAATTACATTTTAAATTATATTAAAATAGAAAACTATTAACTGTTTTTAAATTGTAATAATGTTTTATAAAATTGCTGTTATTTAATCAAATAAAGGCAGTCTTGGTGAGTATAAGAGACATTTAAAAATCTTACCAACACCAAACTTTTGAACAGTAGTGAATTAATTCTATGTCGGCAAAATTATAGAAAAAGACTGTTGTACAATTATGACACTGATTTAAGCTATAAAAACATTGTTGAACAAAGATATCATATTCAAAGAGATTTCATGGTGTACCATTTCTACACAGCAGACAGACCTTTTTAGTCAGAGCTTTTAAAAGAGCACGATTACATGAAAGAACTGTCAGTGTACTGACATTTTGATTTCACATTGGAGTTTTTTTTTTCTTGTCTATGTAATCATACTTGCCATAATATCTTTCTAAAATACCATTGTTGTTGTACAGTAGATAGTCTATAAAGTTAAGAGAGGAGACACTTAAAGTCCCCTGTTGAAGGCTGCCCTTTTCCCCTGACCTGAGAACAGTCTCTCTGGTATTCAATCATGCCTTCCTTATGTCTGAAGCAAAGCTAAATCTGCACCCAGGCCTGTGCTTCTACTTATTTTCCAACTCATACCTCAAGCTGACAGCGGATCGATGCATTTTGATTGGGTGCCATCATGGCTCCGCCAGGCCCCGGCTTAAAGAGGTCTGCGGCCACTGGGAAATTTGCTTGGTACTGAGCATCCTTGGAATAACCTCCCCAGATTAGAGCTGTGTGCCGCGGGCTGTCAGAGCAAGCTCTACTTTATGAGACTAAAGCTAGAGATGAGAAAATATGAAACAAAAGATTAAGTAGCAACCCCTGTTATATTTTTCAAATTGTACAAATACACACGGGAAACCTAAGGTGGCTGAGACGGAGGAAGAGATGGGGCCCCAGGGACTACCATCCAGGAGGACTCGGGTCTGAATCCCTCATCTTCAGGTCTGGGTCCCAAATTACTCTGGTGTCACTAGGGAGAAGTCAATCCCTTAATATCTGTATGTCTGTGCTAACAGCAGGCACTTTCAATATATCTGTGCGCAAAAGGCCTTCTAATGGATGCCACCTATAGAAATGGGTTTATAATGAAGAGAAGCTTATATTATGTAATGTATGCAGAAGGTTAATTAAAATAATGTAAGCCTTATTTCACAAAGACGTAATATGGAAAAAGTGCAAATATTTAAGTGCACACAGTTTACTTTATGATGATCAAAGACCAGCAATATTGTGTGTGTCTCCCACCGAAGGCATTCATTTACTCTAGAAAATTGCTGATAGATGTGAAATGACCCATTATGATGTTTTATAATGAGGTTCTTTACTCTGTGGTGGAGCGATGATGATATTGTCCACCGAACATGCTTAGGCGGGTGGAATTGTATATGTATATAGCAGACTAATACCCTAACAGTCTAATAATAGGATTTGATTCCCTGCAGGTTTTAACAGCAAATTATTTCCATTAGGTAGTTTATAGGCCAATTGTTTAGATTGTATGCTAAACTTCATTTCACAGGAATGTATGCGCAACCAAATGGCAAACATCAGTGCAGAAACTCATTTACCTGAAGGATGCTGTTAATATCCAATGTAGTGGATAAAAAGAATTATGAAAGCATGATTTAAGCCGGCAAAGCATATTTTTTTTTGCTCTGATATTTAAATCTTATATATTTCTTAGTTATTACAGCACTGGTGCTTCAGTTAGCGTGATGACTGTATGGTTTTTAGCTGTGCACAATAAAACTTTCTCAAAAACGCCATGCACATTCAGACAGACAATTTTTGGAGCACCCTGCCATAAGCATTGCATCTTAAAGATGGTGTAGCAAGTTAAGAATAGTCAAACTGCCTCTAGAGACCCCAGCACATTTTTCCATTTGGTTGCAGTCCTAAGAAAATGTGTTCAGCCTAAAACCAGCCTAATTACACAGGCTTCCATAATACCAATTAGCCACATTAGTTGTTCAGGCAACCTACAACTATTCGATTGGGTGAAAATACAAAGTTGTGCACGTCGCTATCTTAGATCCTCCACCAATTTGTGATCTTTGCATTATAAAAATATCTAATTATCTTGGAATAGTGGCATACTCCTATAACGGCAGTTTAACAAGTTGATCCATATGCTAAACGTTCTTTGACACCACATGCTTTTATGCTTTACGCTCTTCTTTGTTTTCTTAGCCCCATCTTACCCTCAACCAGCTGAAGCAAAGATTTGTCTCTTTAGGTTCTTTGATCTAAAACTTAAGCCTCTGGGTAGGTGGGGATGGTCTCCTTGCTCGTGTATACATTAGACAGCACATATTGATTTTTGTGCTGCTCATCCCAAAAGGCCTCTATTTTCCTTCCCCCATCTGCTTTCCACACATGGAGATGAATTGCGCTCTAAGGCTGGTTTTGATGAACCTGTGATTGGCTGTCCTTAGCCTTGGGATCTGCGGGTGTAATTAAAGCCAGGAGTCATCCCGCCTCACAGTGAATGAGATGGCCCCTAGTGCCTGTCCTGTAGAAAAATACATGTACATTCACCGGACCAAAAACTGCCAAGAACAAGATTCATGCTAGCTCTGAGCTATTTGAGGAAAAGTGAAGGCTCGGATAGCGGTAGAGATTCATGCATGGTCCTAAATATAGAAATGAAGATCAAGACCTGACAAGGTCAGGAGAAAATCTATAGAAGTGCCTTTTTTAAAATCAATAACAGTTTTAATCTATCAGTTGTAAGCAACTGAGATTAAACCAGTTGACTTTCGGCAACTGGTAACTCAACCTGCAGGGGAACTAGGCGGAAGGTATAAAAGATGTGCGCTAATAAGAGGATGTACTGAGAAAGAGGCAAGGTCAGCTCACACTAAGATTTATTAAAAGCCCTTCAGTATCCGAGGGTCTCCTGAATCATCTAAACAAGAATGAACATCTCACTTCATAAAAGTTCTTCATGCTTGCGTCAAATGCTACATAAGGCTTTGGCAGCATATGAAAACTATCGCTTTATGCTATAAACACCGCATCAACAAGGCAACATCTCAACATCAAGGCAAGTAAAAAGAAGAGTGCAGTATATCATGACAAGAAATTCATTGCCATTAATAGGACAAAATAGCATAATTTGAATTACTGTATGTAATGTAAACTACCAATAAATAAGAATTCCTCTCATATTCTCTTTGGTAATTACTCAGTGGTGAAAGTCTGGAATAAAGCGCATATTTTTGTTATACAGTATGTAGTTCCAGCAGAGCAGGATTAATTTTTAATAATGTACTTTGATATCTAGCAAAACACTTTTGTATTCCTACAGTCAATATGTGGTTTTCATATCTAATTTCAATATCTACATACAAGTAAAATCAAGTGAAAAACAACTACTGTAAAGCAAGTTTTTATTACTCAAACAGCAATTTAAAGCTGCTGATATATTTTTAAACTACACTCTTACTACACACATACTGTGTATACTGTATATAGCCTATATTAAAAAAAATCGATTTAAAGTTATGAAAATTTCTATAGTTTTCAAATATTTCTGCAGCGATAAATGCAGCTGTTTGAGTGAGACTCTACACTTTTTCCCTGTTTGAACCCTGATTTTTTTTTCCCACTGACAAGTTTGGACAACTGATTGATATAGTTATTTCTACTGTCACTATATAGTAAGCTGCTTTTCAAATACAGGCAACTGAACAAGAAAAATATAACAGTGGTGCACACAAGTACTGCATTTACTAATGGCGCTTTTCCACTGCATGGTACGGTACGGTTCGGTTCGGTACGGCACGCTTTGGCGCTTTTCCACTGCATGGTACTGTACGGCTCGGTTCAGTACGGCTCACTTATGACGCATTTCCACTGCATGGTACGGTACGGTACGGCTCGCTTCGGCTCGCTTTAAATGGTACCACCTCTGTTGAGGTTCCAAGCGTACCGTACCGATACTAAAATGTGACGTGAAAACACTGCAGATCACTGATTGGTCAGACAGAATCATCACTACCAGCGTCATTGTATTTACAACACGAGACACTAAACCCGCTAGATTTAAATAGCCAGTAGACAACAGCCAACACTGTAGCGCCTGTTTTAAAAGCATTTGGTTAAAAAAAAAAAAGAGTATAAACTTCAAAAAAGAAATGGCTGAATCGTGGTCAGTTTTGGTTGCCGAGGAGCGGATGGGGAAACACGGAATGAAAAATTCGCATTTAATATGATGATGTCATAGCAGTAGAGACGGCAACTATAACGATCAGTCCCACCCACTTTGAAGCGGTACTAACTGCAGTGGAAAAGCAACCGAGCTAAAGCGAACCGAACCGTACCGTACCGAGACGAGTCGTACCACGCAGTGGAGAAGCGAGCCGAACCGTTCCGCGCCGAGTCGAACCGTACCGAGCCGAACCGAGCCGTACCATGCAGTGGAAAAGCGCCTTAAATGTACTTCTGAAAAACACCCTTTGAAGCATATATGTTATTTTCTAAATGTAATGGTCTGAAAAAAACTAGTACTGACTGACTGAATTTTTCTGTTATATTATAATCACTGTTGTAACAAATCCAGGAGGTGCAGGCAAAGCTTATTAAAGCAGGGCTTTAGTATTTGGACAGCATTGTTTCATATGGTGTCTGTGTGCTTTCCCTCTCATTCATACAAACGCAAGGGGACCCAGCCCTGACTACAGTGATGGATTAGCTCTCAAACACTAGTCCTCCCTCTTTCTCTCCCTTTCATCTCTCTGTGGCACAGCCTGTGACCACAGCAAGAATATGTGTATTTCTGACCCCTGAATTCTATGGACTGGAAGAAAAAAACAGACGGAGAAAGAGACTTGAAGAATAGAAGGAATGGTGGCTGCAAAGGCAAATGGAGACGGGAGAGGACAGGCAGCAGAGAAAAATGTTTTTGCTCAATTGAACACTGTTGACTAAGCTATGCTGTTCCAACAATACCAGAATACCTGACCAAAGAGCCCCACAAAGCTACAGATGACAGATTTATTTGTCCAGTGTCACTGTTGGTAGCTGTTTGTATTTAATTTTTTTTATAATTCTGATTTCCACTCCTGGTGGAAATAATAATAATAATAATAATAACAATTTAAATATATATATATATATATATATATATTATATTTTTTTTACTTATTTTAATTTTAATTTTGTATGCATGTTATGAAGTTGTGCCTGAAGTGCACGCGTTCCACGTCATAATTTTTGGCCAAGTGGTCATACCATGCTTGCACTCATTATTCCCAGACTATAATTCAATAAATCCTTATGTGGGAAGTATTAGCTATATTATTAAATGTTATTTTGTGGTTTTTAGTGAAAACTGCCAGATGGAAGGAGCTGTCCTTTGCAACCAAGGAAGAAATTGGTAAAATGGCTAAATCTGGTCAATCGATTTTGGATGTTGCTCATGTGCAGGATGACAATGGTCACAGTGTCCACAGAATTATTTCAAAGCACTGTGAGACCACTACCATGCAAAATGTAAAGTGCTGTGGCTGGTCTAGGAAGACTACGTGAACGTTTTGACAGAAGGATGAAAATCATTAGGATTTAATGATTAAAAGCTAAAGAAAATAAGCAGAGTTGGGGTACTTGGACTCGAGTACAAATTTTAGCTGACTTGTCAAAGATTCAGATGCATTTTTACTTGGACTTGACTCAGACTCGAAAAACATTTGTGCAACTGAGTCCAGGGCTGCCCCTGGATTCAGTGAAATATGCTCCAGACAGTTGATGGAATTGCCACTGGCCCGATCGGGTCAGTGCTGCATTGTTATGAAAGTCTTCTTCCGTTATTTGCATGCTTTTAAGTCTTGCCAGTTTATACAATCAATTCGGTACTTGAAAGCTGTCTAAGACAGGTGTCTCTGCGTGCACACCCAAAGCACGCTCACAAAAAGCGCATCTCAGTCAGTCATGCCGAATTAAATTCTCTTTCGCGTCTTATTGTGCTTCTACACACTCAAATACACGAATATTCACATTAACACAGTCGGTTATGTCTTAAGTGAACCTAAGCAGTTGGAAGAAAATCATATGTGTCAGTATATTTGATCCGTGTATCAGGACTTAATAAACCTGCTGCTGTCTGTGTGTCATTAACGTTAATCAAACAACAAAAGACAAAAATTGCTCTTGACTGAATAACTTTAGTTCTGTCATGACAACTCTCGGGAGATTGCATTGGTATTAGAGATTGGCATGGTAATGGATATGGATATGTTAATGTATTTGGTTTTAGCGGAATAGATCTGCTACGCTGCTGCTGCTGCAGAGCAAATACCGAGACTAGCTACTGCCAATACATTCACAGAGCAAGACAGACATGCTGCTGCAAATGTAACATACATGATTTAACCCCCCACCCCAGAAGATGATGAGAGAAAAGGGCAGAGCCCTCTTCAACACATATCTAAACAGATCATTTATAGTTGTACAGCCAATGCCAATAAAGCTGTTGTGCACAGATGAAAAGACTATTGATACACATTTGTAAAGCAAATTTTCACCCTACACAGTTGCACAGGGTAATGGGAGAAATAGACATTACAAGTAATATACATGTGTTGTTGAGTGAGAAAACAAGCTGCTGCATCGGATAGAAAAAACTCCCCCCAAAACCGCAGATCTATTGCCAAGACATATGTACTGTTTTTTTTTTATGGGACAGCATGTTTTACTATCTATGTACACCTTGGCTACCTTGCCCAATCGGCTTAGCACCAGTGACTTAAGGCTATATGCGCCTTGGCTACCTTGCCGATCGGCTTAATGTTAGAAATGCATGCTATGTGTTCTCGTGAACAATAGATATAATGTATTTGGTCCACTCTTTCAAGCTGATAGAGATAGGAACCCAGCAACCACCTGAGCAGGGATCATCAATTAAGTAATTTGATAATTACATAACCCTTATACTCTTATTTGATAAATAAAAAGCCATTAGGAGCGATAATGAGTGACAGTGTGCTCTGATGCTCCATTAACAATTTAAGCATGGCTAATGAAACAATAAAATAATTTTTATTTTTTTTGTTAACATGTAATCCCATTGAATGTGAATGCTTATTTTACTTTAACTTCATCCATAGCTTAGACAGCATATACTCACGAGATACAAACAATAGACCATTTCTGCTGCATAGACACAAACTGCATAACACTATAACTTACGCTTAGTAAGTTCCTCCACAAGTCCATAAACATGATGCTTAGTTTAACTGTATTGATTGTTCTTTTAGCGTGACTCGAACATAGACGTTTCTGAATCAACCTCACACATTTAGCATAGCTAATGAAAACATTGCTCTTGGAAATAAAAGGATGCGTCAGTAAAGTTATACCGCTAAATATGGTAAACGCAGTTTAAATCGCAAATGCTTATATCACTTTAACTGTTTCTATATCCCTGCTAACAGCTTATAAAGCAGCAATGACATACAATAGACCGATGCTGCTGTATGCAGTAAACACTGCTGCTTCAGTGATTCACTCGTGCACTGTTGACATGACGCTATTTAAAAACATTTAGCGCGCTGCGCTTTCTGAAAGCATTTGCTGAAAGCGCACTGCATACTGCTATCAGCTGATGGACGCTGATGCAATAGCAACCAATCAGCTGTGCCATGTACTGTAGATAATGATGTGATCACTACGAAATGAGTCAGACTTATCAGCCTGCACCATCTAGAGTTTCATGCCAGAACTAGGTATTTACTTTAATCACTGTATATTTATTGCATACAGTTAAGATTATGATGAGATTTTATTTTTACATTTATTACTTTATTAAATGTCTGTTGTATATTTCTGTAGTAGCCTGTACTATTTAGACCTATCAGAAAAACTATTTTGATTAATTCATTTATTTGTTCTTTTGCTTGTAATTAATAATTAGACTGTTTACTTGCCTCAGCCTGCAGTAAGCTTGAGAACATTTTACTTACGTTAGTTTAGTATTAGTTTTATTAGTCTTAGTATTAGTTTTTGTTGTTTAAAACTGTTGCAGTTTAAAGGGGTGGTTGATTATGATTTCACTTTCCTAACTTAAGTTGGTGTGTAATGTTGCTGTTTGAGCCTAAACAACATCTGCAAAGTTACGAAGCTCAAAGTTCAAAGCAAAGGGAGATATTTTCTTTTAAAGAAAATTGCTTTTTAAGGAGTACAATAAACGGCTGGTAGGGACTACACAAGCTTCCTCCCCATTTAGTGGCATCACTAACTCTAACATTTACATAAACCCCACCCCCAGGAACGCGATTCATAGATTATCATGACAGAATATGCTAATCAATGACTAGAAAATAACTACACATAAGCTACATAAATTCATCAACTAACCATTCAGAAATGTTGTCTACTTGTCACTTCTTCTTGAGTCTCTCCATCATTGTCTGACTCCGGTTTGAACATAAAAGGCTAAAAGTTTTTGAAATTTTCAGTGCATGTCTGTGTGAGATAATCGAATCTGCTAAGCACACAAGCTGTTGAAGCTCCGCCCTCTGTGCCGGGAGCAACAACTCATTTGCATTTAAAGGGACACACACAAAAACGGTGTGTTTTTACTCACCCTCAAAAATTTAATTTTTTAACATGCTATATAAAAATATCCGTGGGGTATTTTGAGCTAAAACTTCACATACACTCTCTGGGGACATCAAAGACTTATTTTACATCTTGTGAAAAGGTTTCAGTTTTCAGACTTTTAGTTTCAAAGAAACAATGTATGTTAGATCTTTTACATGGGTCAAAAACAATAACCCACTTATACTGTGTGAGAAAATTGCATTATAGGCTTTTTTTTATTAAATAATTGGCTTTTATATTGCCCCTGTACTAAAGCAAATTTTATAAAACATTATATGGGAATATTTAATTTGTATTAAGTTACTTTTCTACCCACTAGTATAAAATGAAAAATAATTAACTAAATTAAATTCAGATCTGTAAAGCACTTTTCACAATGAATATAATTCCAAAGCAACATGTTTAAATTATAGTCATTTAGAAATGTAATGTGGTCAACAGACCTGGAACTACTTCAGCCGTGCAGTATACTTGAAAAATTATAAATCTAGTAAATCTAATAATTCTATAGTGAACCACTTTTTTATTAGGACAACACTAATGGACAAACAAAATAGATATAATATAGTTGTTCTCCATGCTACTAAATTACCGAACCCAGTGAAGTATAGATAATAGATCATTCTTATTCTTTCTTATTCTAAGTCTTTCACCTTATCTGTCAACCAACCATGTACCAAAATGCATTGCTAGAAAGTTATTGTTGGCAGAACAGCAGAGATTCCAAATATGTATGTTATGATCTATATTGCGATCTGTATGTGTTGCAGTATCTTTTTGCATGAAGAGTTCTCTGCAAGAGTTCTCTGGAATGAATAAGCAAAAAATGAACCTGCAATTCACAAGCAATATAACTTGGACCTGCTATGATCAAGAGTGCAACAGATGTTGACCAGTATGGCAGCAGCTGACCTGTGCAGTGCCAGGACTACAGATAGGAACACATGGCATTTTGGGAAAGGGCCCAATCTAACTGAGACTAGCAATACCTTTAGCAACCACACACTTTCAACAGGAGGCAGCCAACAGGTGTCATTCCACAGAACGCAAATGAGATTAAAGACATTTACAAAGCTGGACATTTACAAAACTATATTGCATTTAGGAACAAAACTGCCCTTTTAAATTATTAAGAACAACGTGTGTGGTAAATGAATCACTCAAGCCCTGGCCTAAAACGGATTCTTCAAAAGGTACACCTCCACTATTGTTATTCATATTTTAAATTCAACTGTTATTTGAGATGTACATCCTCTTTGAACGGTGGCCCACCACACAAAACCCCCATTTTTGTCCAGATTGCTGTCCTGTCAGCATCACTTTTCATCTCCCCAAAGCTTATTACCAACCAGGCAACAAGTCATCATGGTCAGCCCATAGTAAACCAAAAAATCTTCTAGTCATTCTCAAGCCCAGCTAACAGCTTTGAAACAATTAACTGGACAGGATGTTCCAACCTAATGTTTCACAAGCACTTTTTTTGTATCCCATTCCAATTAACTTTAAATAAAAGTGTATTTTTCCCCTCCATCTCCCCCGAGCAGAATATCAATATAGCTTTTCAATTATTGGCCGGGCCCAAGTGAGGTCCAGACACTGATTGAGCAAGTGATGGAAAAAAGGCTGAGAGAAGAGACTGAGACCACAGCTGTTCAATCTGGGGGGCAAAGCAAAAAAAAAAACAAAAAAAAAAACACAATCATCTCTCGTCGCAACAGCATTGTCAATCACATTTATTACGCATGATTAGCTATCGTCACAGCTTACTCCATGAACCTCTCCATTGAACAAAAACTTCATGCCGAAGACACATCTATTAGTGCAGTTTTGACTGGCAGAGAATAAATATGCCACTCTACTGTGCTTGTTTTATAAAGAGACATGCCACAAAATGATTTCTATCTTCCATTGAGCGCATCTACATCAATTTGCATTCATTAGCGCACAACCTCCAGAAACTAATCATGGTCTTGTGTCACCCTGTAGCCTACAAGGTACATGTGCATGAGAACATTACGCTTGTGACACCTGCTACATATGTGCCTCTACAAACACACTGTATCTGCAGCAGAACATATATTTGTCCATTACGGAAAACAAGCTGTGCACTATGCCCAGCAAAGAAGCCTGTGCCATTAACCTTGACTCATTTTTTCGTTAGCGTAGCGTACACATTCAAGTCAAACACCCACCCAGACATACACACATAAACAGATGATAGATAAGCTACACAGGGGATTGAACACCATATGGAGCCAAAGTCAAATATACACACACGCACACATGACTGCACACACTAGCACAGACAGGAGGAGAGAGCGCGATCTACTCACAGAATGAAGCAGACGACACCGGGAGCTAATATCAAAGGATTGGCACGGATACAAGCTGGCTGCGTCCCGTCGGGAATGCTGACAGATTCCGGGGAAAAAAGGAAGGAATATTCGAGGACACGTCTGAAACTGGACGGGAAAGGGGGTGGTGGTGGAGGAGAGGGAAGGGGGAAAGCAGATCTCACGCTTTTTAAGATCGGAGGTTAGGCTTCAGAAGATTTCCGTCTCTTGTTCTCGTTGCCTGGCTCTCCTTGTGGAATCTTGTGCCAAACACTATCAGGTTCCTGATTTTGACTTTAGATACAACAGCATTTTGTCTGGGGTAAACAGGAGTACAGAAGAAAAATCAGTTGGGAAAGCAAATAAAAAAAGATTCCAGCAGAGATGAAATAACTCAATTCCCTCCTATGCTCTCCCAGAGGCATGGAGAGGGGGATAAAAACGGAGATGGAGTGGCAAGATAAATACCCAAAACTGCAAAATGAGAAGGCAACAGAACATTCTGTTTCAGCTAGGGAAAAAAGCTTCTCCCTCCTTCCCCTCCCACCCCCCACACCTTATCTCAGTCACAGCAATGTGATACGATCTCCCTTACAGACGTAAGGGTCATCTGAAAAAAAAATGAACAAAAAAAATCTAATTTTCGTGATGAAAAGAAGACGAAAATGGAAAAAGAAGCTTAACTTATCAAAAGGTTGGAGTTAACGACGGTCTGTGGCATCTGGCCCTCTCCCTCCCCTTTTCGCTTTCTTTGGTCTTGTTCTCCTTCTGTCTTTCAATTTACCTGAATCTAAATAGTGAAATAAAAGCCATTTCATAAAATATCCTTTGTTTGCCCCAGATTGCTGGTGAACAGCCTTCTCAATCCAATTTCTTCTTATTAGTTTTTAGACCTACACAGTAAAACTGTTGAATGCCAGTCTAAAAGTTGAGATCTGACTGAGGTCTAGCACAAAACAATCCCAAAATCCGTTTTCCCTTCTCAGAACTGGACAAACAGGGGAAAAAAAGAAAACCGCACAGATCGGTGGAAGGTCGCCGTCAGAGCCGGCCTCCAATCTGATCCTGAGTGGTGGGGTTCTTGAACTTATCTCCCAGAAAAACCACTTGAACCTCTAGTTCTCCATTTTCAGCTGCCTGCCGGGCAGGAAGTTCAATTATCTCCCATTGAATGGTATCGCTTAGGATCCTCTCTGTGCGATATGAAATCAAAGGATCTTGGTGTGATTGGATGACACTTATTCCTTTGGCCCCTCAGGGTTCCGTTCCGACTTAAAGCGCTGGATGGTTTTGTAGTAGTAAACGTCAAGTGATTTAAAAAAAAAATCCTAATCAAGGATTTGTTCTTTCTTTTCGGTCCTACTTCCTCAGCCGACTTTTTAAAACCAGATATCCTTAAGTCTCTGCGATCCTGTCACTGCGCTTTTGCTGGCAGGAAAGTAGGTGCATTCTGAGAGCGTCTGGGGATGTTTGGAAGAAGAACTTGCTGTCAGCAGGCAGGAGCGTTAAGACGCGTCAAGGGTGGAGAAATTGGCCTTTACAGCGCAGGAAACAGCCTGGAGCCGGAGGAACAGACAATTAGGAACATATAATTAAAATAGGAAAAGACATAATGATGTAATGCCAGGGATGTAGAGTGGGGCGGAATGGTCTTTTTCCATTACTTACTCATTTTATGAGTGCAACCGCACACCTCTTACTCTATGGTGTCCTTGCATTGACAATCTCCCTCCCTATACCTTTCCCAAGTCCTTTTCTTAAATTTTCACACATTTTTTTTTGTGTTCTTCTCTCACTAACATTTCAACAATCTTATCCTACATATACAAGCTTCAAGCTCAGTTTTTACTATATAAAAAGTAATTACAGCCAATTGTCCTTCAGATAAAGTGAGAAGCCAATGCTACTGCTTTGAGCAGAGAACAATCGCTGTGATTATATTTTCAGAGTGAAGTGGTGTTACGAGGGACCGTATGTAAAATGTTCTGTGATAAATATTAGTGAAACACTGGCTCCTTGTATGCTTGAACGTTACGTAAGCCTGTTAGCCGTAGCTGGAATAAAGAGAGAGGGGAAACTGGTCAAGTGGCTGCCATGTTTCTAAATCTGTCAATCTAATCTACTGTGCTTTTAAACATGAACACTCACAAGCTGATGCTTTTTACATCACGGCATGAAAATCGAGTGCTTAACGCTGTAAACACATTAATCCATTAAAATACATTATGGTTTGGCTCTCTAGTCAAATTTGATTTGTTTTGACTCATTTAAACAAATATAATTTGTATTGGGTTAGGTATGTACAGGCCACAATTTTTTGATTTGTTTGGCTAATATAAAGGATTGCTTTTACAATTATTTTGAGAAAGATGTATTTTTAATCTTGATGTTTGGATCTGTTTTTCTGGTTTCTGTGTGACAGTTGTGCTAATATGTTTTACAAAAGGAAACAACAGAAATTTGACTTTCTAGGGAAAACACTGTCTTTTCAAATGCATGTTAGAGCATTTGTCCTTGAAAAACATGCCATGTAACAGGTAAATCAAGGCACTTTTTAGGATTATCCGATCATGCATGGAGCCAAACCAATCAGTTTTTGCCTACTCAAAGGCCTATTACACCATTTTAAAAGCTGTCATGTTAAATCAATAGGTCTGAGCCCTAGCAGACATCAAACTCTGTACCTTCGGCACACATATTAACAAAGACTTCAGTAAAGGGCACAGAGATCACATTCTGTACTTTTCTCTGTGTGATCTAAACGAGTCAGAGCATCGTGCCAAGAAACCAAGCGAAGGTGAGAGGTTGAAAACGAGATTCGTTTTTCTCTTGCACTTCTCGCATGTGGTACAGTGAAACATAATTCGGTCTGCTTTGTCATCCTCTATTCCTGCCCTCTCTGTCTGAGATAGCGGCTCAGAAAAGGATTCACAACTCTGAAGATTTCTCTGATAAATCCAACGCTTTGCATCATCTCAGTTACACAGAGGTAGAGACAACAATGGTATTTCACTCTGATATCACACAACTCTATTTCATGGTAATTTATGAATTGCGTCACGCAGGCGATAAGGCTTCTGATATATCGCCTTTCTCAACGTCGCTGCTTTATATTTTTGCTATCTTTTGTAGTTTCACAATTGTTTAGGAAAGGTTGAGCTTATATCTGTATTGTCAAGAGGAGGGAGATCCTCATATTATTGTAGACTAGCAACTGAGGGAATTTTATTGCTCAGTGGTTGCTCTTTCATCGCTCAGGAGTTTTAATGGAGGTCCACAGATAACTTGGAGAAATAAAAATAGAGACAAATGAGAATAATTGGCACACAGTAAGAATATACAGCTATTCAATTAATATGGATAGCATAACTAGAATTTGATGAGAAATATTTGATTTCATACTGATTCAGAATATGACATCTCTTGTGAAACTCTAGAGACGATGTGAGGTTCCATAGGTCGTTTCCTAAGAAAAATCTGAAAATCCTTGAGAAGTCTCTAATTGGTCTCCATTTAGTCTCTTCGCTGTCTAGGAGAAACAATTGAGATATTAAAGAGATCTCGTGATTTTCTTTGCTACAAGTGTGTACACCATAAAATAATAGCTGCTTTACCCAAAATTTGTGTTTAATATATGTGGTCGTATGCTTCCCCTTCCTCTCAGGTGCTTAAGTTAAATAACCTTCACACACACACACACACTTAGAGGCAGTGGTAGCATAGCCAGAAAAAGCACAGCATTGTGGATAAACTGTCACAATCATCATCAATCTGGACGCTCCCTGCCTCACCAATGAAATACAAGCAGAGTTCACCGGCAGACGCATATACTGCCGTGACGATATCCGAGTACTGCGTGTGTGTTTGTGTGAAGCATGTGTGAAGGATGTGTTTGACCTGAGCGCATTGGTTTAGGTTGAGTGCTCCTGTGACACAGACAGTTGTTAATGGCTGTTGAGGGATGGGCAGATGGGGACCGATGAGAGTGGAGGGGGGACCGTGACAGATGAGAGAAAGAATGAAAGACAGAGAAAGAAAGAGTAGGAGGAGATGATGAAAGGGGATAAAATGGCTAATGGACAACAGAAAAGGGGGAATTGGAAAAAAGAGGGATGAGGAAAATTATTGCAGTCAACTTAGAGTGCATCATGCAAAAAAAGGAGGGATGAAGAACAGACGAGAAAAGCAAGACACACTCACCCATGGCTCTTTTTCCTCAGTTGAGGCGGTGAAAGTCTACTGCACTGGCAGAGAGAGAAAGAGACAAACCTCAAAAGAATGCCAAAAGGACTGAAATTATGAATGTGAAAAAAAAAAAAGAAAAAAAAAAAGAAAACGAAGAAGATCAGACGAAAATATAAAATGAGCTCAAGTGTCTGAGTAGCTCCCCGCATCAGTCCCGGTCATATGCATAAATGCAAAATGACTTGCTAATGGGAGTCTTAGAGAATTACACATGCAGCTATAAATCAACATGTCAGCACGCATGCACTCTCTCACACACACACACACACACACACACACACACATGCATGCAGCGGCATGAGCAGGCTCCACAGGCGCTACCTCAGAGAACGCTATGCTCTCCCCTCCTCCTCGGTTCCCCCGTTCTGCCTCTCTCTTTCTCAGCCTCTTCTGCGGTTTCTGTTTATTCACCACAGATCATTTCCCAAGAGAATGCAATGGTGGGTTTCTCTTCATTTTCTGCGTCCTTGCCATCCTTGCGTTTCACGGCCCCCTGTTCCAGTCCGGCAGAATTGAGCTTGCTGTAATTTCTGGCAGCTGGGCTAATGTGTAAACTGCATTCGTGCCCTCTCGTTCTCTCTCTCTCTCTCTCTCTCTCTCTCTCTGTGTGTGTCTCTTCGGCACTGCCTCTAATCCAATCAGAAGCACACATTCTCTCTCTCCCAATCTCTCTAACTCATATATGTTTAATCTCACTCCCACAAATACTGTAAATAAACATCAAAATGTACATTTATCACAGTCACACTGATCTCCTGAGCTTTATCCTCCATCAAAACACACACTAGACAAGGATAATTCCCACATTTAGTACTATACAATTCTTTATGAAAACGATAAATTAGGAAACTTAAGTTACTATACTAAAGTATAGACTAAATTTTAACATTTCAGGAATCTGGTAAATTTGTTGAACACCATTTAAATATTTACTGCACTTATGGCAATAAAAATAAACTGACACATATAACGGACTCTTGTCCAAACAATGTCCTTCCTAACAAGATTCATGTCTCTCAAGATCATGTCTATCACTTTTTACTCGCATAATAATGTCACCATTACTGCTCGAAGTCTGTTCAAAAGTCTACAATGATGATCCTTCAGAAATCATTCTAATATGCTGATTTGGTGCTTAGAAACATCTCTAATTATCAATGTAAACAGTTTTGCTGCTTGATATTTTTGTGACAACTGATCAAGATTATTTAATGAATAAAAAGTTCAGAAGAACAGTAGGCCTATTTATTTAAAGGGTTAGTTCACCCAAAAATTTAAATACTGTCATTAATTACTCACCCTCATGTCGTTCCAGACCCGTAAGATTTTCGTTCATCTTTGGAGCAGAAAAGATGATCTTTTTGATCAAATCTGAGATTTCTGTCCCTCCATTGACAGCTACACAACTGACACTTTGACACTTCAAAAAGTTCACAAAGCGATCATAAAACAAATCCATATGAATTGAGAGGTTTAGTCCAAATTTTACTCTATTGTTTTATATGATGAAAAGATTGTGGCACGCAGGGCATGGCAGAGAGCTGTGGGAACGGAGCAAGGCCGGTGACGCAAGTGCTAATAAGCGTCATCTCATCTGCGCACCACACCGGTCTCGAGTCTCACGGAGTTGGGTTAGGGTTGGAGTGACAACAGTGAAGGATGAGAGAGGACCAGGCCTGGACTTTAAATTGGGTTTTGTTTATGTTTGTGCGCCAGTTGTCCGTGAGGCCCTGCCACTATAATTTTTAGTTGTTTGTTTATTTTATGATCAAAGTTTAGAGAGCAAAATTCATTGGTTCTGGCTGAAGCTCAAACTGCTGTGTAACACAATAATGAACCTCATTGGTTCTTGCACTTCAAGCGAACTTGAGCTTCCATTTACCACAGTTGATTAATGTTTATATGTGAATAAACGCCTTAATTCAATCTGTTCATCATATAAAGTGTTCATGTCTCTTTGGACTTTTGGACTAAAACACTTAGTTCATATGGATTAGTTTTATGATCTCTATGAACTTTTTGAAGCGTTTAAGTGGTAGTTGCGTAGCTGTCAATGAAGGGTCAGAAAACTCTCAGATTTGATCAAAAAGATAATTTTCAATGAAAGTCCTAAATGTTTGGAACAACATGAGGGTGAGTAAATAATGATTTCTAGATGGACCATATCCCTTTAAGATGGAAACCTATTGTTACATTAATTAAAAGTGACCGTTAAAGGGACATTGTGTAGGAATTTCTCCCATCTAGTGGTGAAATTGTATTTTGCATTCAAACGAATAATGCTCTCCAGCGCCTCACTTTTTCAAATGCGCGTTGCATCTACGGTAGCCGTTATGTACCTAAAAGCTATGACAGGATGTCTTATAATAGCACTTCGAGTTTTTCTTCGGGTGAACATGTTTGTTATTTAAAACAAACTGAAACTTGAAACAACGAAAAAAAGAATGTTACAGTATGAACTACTGACTGTCAAAAACATTAACTATGGTAATTAGTAGTAATGCCTTCTTTACTCGTTATATTTTTTGAAGTATGTGCATTGTTAGATATCATCATCATCAGAGCCTTCTCTAACGTTACTTTACTCAATAGCTGCTATTCATCAAAGAGCCTGTTTAACTTTTAACTATAAATGTTCGACTGTCTATATAATAAAGTACACAACCAAGCAATGAAAAAAAAGCTTGTAATTAAGACTGTAACATTGACTTACCTGTCGAGAAGAAAGCAGGCAACTTCAGGGTCTCTTTTGAAAGCTTTCTCCTGCATTAGCTATCCTGACAGTAACCCTTGTTTTTGTAATCTCCGGTCACGTTTCCTTTTACGATCTATTTTGGACTTTTTCGACGACGAGGACTCCTTATCCTGTGACTCATATGTATGTATGAATGAACGGTGTATAAATAACCGTGCAGTGCAGCCTTTTAAACTTGCCGCGGCAGTGACAAGCGCCTCTCACTTCTCTGCTCCTCCGCTTCTGCTGGCTTCAGTCACGTGACGCTGGCTCTAAACGAAACGCGTTGTGGAAACGCGTTGGCCTAGTACTTTTTGTCCCTCTCTGCTATTATAGTTTTTCAAGATGGCGGAACTACATGGAAGCCTCCGTGGACTTACCCGTCCCATGTATATAAAGATAATAAATTCTTCGTTTACGAGGATTAGTCTGAACATTGGCATAGGTATTTGTACACCATTGAGGGCATATTTATGAATAAAAATATAGATTTTAGATAATAAAATACCTAAAAAGCTACACATTGTCCCTTTAAGACATTAATAATTTAATGCATCCTTGCTGAATAAAAAACATCAAATTATGTTTAGCTTGACATTGCAAAATTAACCTCTTCAGGATGATACAAGATATTATATTATCAGGTACATATTCTCAATCACTCTGTTGAGGTTTATTTTGTGATAAAAAACCACTATCCCTTAATTACATAGTGTATTTTTAGCCTTAAGCCGAGGACCTTTTCAATATAACTTCAAAAACCACTACAAACTAGACATGATGTCATGCTTTAGGGGATTCTGTTTTTAATAAACAATAATCACAAATAATAATACAATCTAACATCCACTCCTACCCACACAACTGCATGAGGTATGGATGGAAGTCAATGGAGCTCAAAGTCTAGTGTAACCGCGGCTTTACCCTACAAATCACATCAGTCACACTCAGTGACTGGAAGATATCAAGAATGGATGCATACACATACATGAATGCTAGAGCAATAAGCCATGAGACACTGTGTGTTACGGCTGAGGAGTATGTGAGTCACGACGTGAGCGGTTTGAAGCAACATTCATATAGAAGTCAATTACCATTCAGTTTGCAGGTAAATCAGCTATTAATCAAAGCTTTTGAATTTCAAATTTGTTTTGTGTAATATATAAAATGTTATATAATATATGATATAAAATGTAATAAAAACATGTAAAAAAAATTATTCTGTATATATTTTTTATTAAAAATTTTTTTGTTATTTTTTTATTATTTAAAAAGTTCATTAATATTCAATTAATTTAATATTTAGTGCGCACTGGCAGACATTTCCCAAACATTAAAATTAGACTCTCTAATAAATATTTTATTCAAAAATTTAAATTGTCATAATTTACTTATTTATGGTGCTTTTGTTATACAAAAATGAGCAGTGTGAACATTTTTCAAAATGTCTTATTTTTGTGCTACACAGAAAAAACAACAAAAAAAAAACAACGGTTTGGAATGACATCAGGGAGAGAAAATAATAAGATGATAATAATAAAAAGTAGTATTAAGAAAATTATAATACATTTCAACATTAGGTGTACTGCCCCTTTAATATTTTTGGGCTCATTTTAAAACGCATAACTTATCTTATGTTTGAACATAAGGTAGAGGCTTTAAACTCATCACTGCAGGAGTCTCTTATGTACCGTCTCATTCAATCACATGCATTTACACACACAGTTTTCTCTCTCACTCTTCCTTCAGCTCAGAGTGACGCCCTGTAGGGAATTGGTTATTGTGAGTCCCTTGTCTGTCTCATTTCCCCTCTCTTTCTGTAACATACACACCCACACAAGTTCCTCTGGCGCACACAATCAAACATACTCTCGATGGCATTCAGAAAAGACACCGAACGCACCACAAACAGATGCAAAACAGTGTTTTGATTGGACGACGTACCTGATTTATTATCATTAGCATGAGCCATCCATTCTGTTCTAGTAGAGTCAGCTCTCGCCGTGGGAATGCTGGGACATTGGTCCGCACGGGTGACAGCAGGAAATGAGATCTCGCAGCAGGAACTTATTGATGTATGTAATGCATGGTTGTGTTTTCACCTGAGATTAAAGCAGCAGAAAGGAGGGAGGGAACATGGAGCACAGAAAAACCAAAATGCCAAAAGGGCCATTGAGATGAAAGGCTAACTGCCTTCACAAACTATTATTGACCCCTGAATATTACATTAGAAAGGTTAGTGCCCTTCTGGTGATTTGTACTACAGTACCTGTATAAAGTGAGCAAGCGTTTTCTATGGAATAATCTTTCATATAAATCAGCAATAGATTTACTATTAATCAAGGCGAATGACAGGCATAGAACATGGAACGAAATACCCTAAAACAATCAGGCGTTAACAACATGGCACACAAGATAACTGTGAGATGTACTTTATATGCATTTATTTAATTGTATCCACCTTATTCCTGACGACCTTACTGTGTTTTGAATTATGGGGGCACTTCCGGTTTGGGGAACTTCCATTTAAAAAAGGCTGAAATGAATCATTTCAAATCATAAGGTTGTCCTACAAATAAAGCTGATCCGTCAGTTTGACTGGATGAGCTGTCAATTTTCCTTCATGATTTATTTTCAGACATCATGAGAATAATGTTATACTTGGCATTTTAACAAGAATATATGAGACGAGCTCTTTTCAGTCGCTGCTTTCTTTTCCTTGTGATTATTTTCTTTTTTCCCTTTGCAGTCCGCTGTAAAATTATGAAAAAGGACAACATATACTGCACATTTGTGGTCTGTTCTCCCGAATTTAATTTACGATAAATTCCATTAATAATTCACTGGAATGCACGAAGAATCTCTCGTTATTCTCCTCAAATCCTCACGTCTCTTTCCAGGTTTGGTTTCACAGGTAAATGTAGTTTATAATCTGTCAAAATGACGGAAATCACTTTGAAATTGTATCACGTAATGCTGAAGTAAATGACATTTTTTTTATTAACGCAACATAAGTTACATTACATAATACATATATATTTCTACAGTGATATTCAACCTGTCCGTTATTGCTGTGGAAAGACTCTTTCGCTTGCGGTTTATTTGGTCTGTCGAAATACCTTGTTGATGCTTTTACACACTTAAATTTCCTTTTAATGTTCGATGGTTGAAGGGTGAGTAGATTAATGTCATCTCATTGTGACACTTTTTTAACGTATTGCGTTCATAGAGCGAGCCTTTTCATGATTGTTTACAGCTTAACGGAAGTTACACCCATAATTCGTGCAAAGTGTCATGGGGCGTAGGAATAAGGTGGATATATATTTTTTATTATATTGAAGACATTTGCATACATGGCAAGCAAACTCAGTAATCGTTCAGCTTCACACAGGCTGTTTTGTTCAGTGATAAACTGCATGGGAAACTAAATCCAATAAGGTTGAGTGAAAAGCGCTGATGCATTTTGCTATCCAGATAAAATCAGTAAGTCAACGAGTCAGTATACGTTTTTAAGGGTGTGTTCACACTTGTAGTATGGTTCGCTTGGTTAATTTGGTCCGGACCAAAAAAATGAAAAAAATCCTGGTCCGCTTAGCGTTCAGATTAGCATTTTTATCACCAAACCTAAAGATTCCGAACCTAAAGGTATAGGAATACGTTCACAACCTGATTGGTCGGCTTTTATTATGTACATTTCGTGACTGGATTTACCGAACATCCAAAACAATGCTGTGTTCTGGGATAAATGTGTTGGTTGTATGTGCGTAGCCTCCATATGATGGTATTTTGACCAGCTGAGAACTCGTGTATGAGCTTATAAAATGTGTAAAGGAGTCAAAACAGTGGCAGGAATCCCTCTGTCACACACACAAATGAAGATCTGTTACAAGGAGACGCGGTTCTGGTACCTGTACCGAACTGTGATGGGCAACATCTCAACTATGATGAGAAAAAACTGATATGCTTGAACATTCTGTTCTTTTTAGGGTCTCATTTTCCTGTTTTTGGTTCGTTTACATGTCTTTGGCCCCGAGTTGCGTTCATATTTCATTCGAAACGCACCAGAGTTCATTTGGTAGCGGACTGAGACCCATCTTTTCAGCGGTTTCAGTCCGCTTGTTTGATGCACACCAGGGTTTGTAAGGCAGCGTTCACACTTATTTAAATGAACCGCACTAACAGAGTAATCGCACCAGGGTTTGTTTTAATCGAACCAAACATGCCAAGTGTGAACACACCATAAGTGTAGTGTTTTGTCCTTTAGTATATTATCACTTTATTAATACATTATAAAAGCGTATTAAAAGCGTATTATAAAATCTATAAATGTATACATTTTAATTTTTACATTTTTAATTTTATCTAATATAAAAAAAGGCCAGTTTTCTCCTATTATCATCATCATCAACAACTAAACACGTTTTCAGTCTGTTTTTTATTTCTTAAAATAGCCAAATCTTTTGTAAATACCTTGTCAGTTCCTCTACAGAAATCAATTAGAAACTGGTAACAGTGAACATCCCCAGAAAACGACAAAAGGTTTCCTGACCTTTCCTTACATTTCTGCTAGCTTTGCTATTAGATGCGCATTACACAGTTTTATACGTTTTAATTGAATTTATGATTCTCCAAATAAATGCAAAATCATTCACATGACAAAAAAAAACAAGACCATAATTCAAAACTTAGTAAGGATTTTAAAATTCATAGACACGCACAACTGCCTGCTGCATGTCTCTTTAGTGCAGATCAGGGAAATGCAGGAATCAGATTGAAGTATAAAGTCATTTATAGGGTCATGTGTTGACAGTAGAATTTGCATAAATATCATACAGGGGTGTGTATATTTAGGGGCCTGATAGTTATACCAAGAAAAGGAAAGATGAAACAAGGAGGCCAATCAAACTCCAAAAAGCCCCTTTAAACAGCATGCCAATACTGTCAAATACACAGAGATATGAATGTGATGCCCTCAAACCAGCCTCTGATAGACTGCTTGATTGGTGCTGTCATTTTCATTCATTTTAACATCACAACAAAAGCAACCATAAAGTAAATAAATGTGGACACTTAGGTCACCCATCATCAGCTGTGTTTGTTAACACAAAAGCAAGATCGGCTGCAAATTACCATCAAAGAAGTAATAGTAGATAAAGTGTCATTTAGCAAACACTTACACAAAGAGCCTTGATTTAGGTTTGTGTTTATAAAAACACAATCTTAGTGGCACTTGCATGTCCTAGTTACCCTGGAAATCCAGAGTTCTCGCGAGAGCACAAGTTGAATTTGCTCAGCGAGTTTACTCTGGCGTCAAGTAATGATGCTCATTAAATATGCCCTTGTATCCGAGCTGCACCAATCACATCGGGTTATCTGATATAGGCGGGCCAGAGGCAAGCTAAACAGATGAAGAGAGCGCTGTGACATCGAAGTCATTAGTAAACATTGCAAGATGGCTAGTTGACACCAGTTGTTTGAAACGGCTTTGGCCGCTACAATGAACGAGTTAGACTTGGCTTTTTATCTAAAAGAGGAACAGAAGACGGCGCTCGAATCGTTCCTTTGCAAGAAGGGCATTATTGCTGTTTTGCCGACTGAATACGGCAAGAGTCTAATCTAGTTCCGCTGGTAGCTAAGCATATGGGGCTTGTTGTGATTGGTTGTAGTGTTATCCAATTGCGTGCAGTGAGATTTTCAAATGCATGCTTGGTGCCGCCCCTCGAGCTGGGCGATTTTCCTTAGTCGACGCCAAACCATTAATCTTTCAGATTTAGGTCTGGATTTCCAGGCTATCCTAGTAACATCTACTGATGATTTGTTTTAAAGACGTGCAAAATAGCACATCCAGATTTATTTGAAAACAATTACAAAACACGCAACAAAATACACAACTTTAAGACTGAAAACAAATCTACTGATAATTTATGTCCATCTATATCAGTCTTTTAAGAATTGCAGTTTAACTTCTCTGATTCTGCATCTCTCATACACACCTCACCCTTGTTTTTATATAATAAATCTGTATTGTCGTTAAGATTTTTTTTTAAAGAAATTATACTGCAGCAAGGATGCATAAAATTGATCAAAAGTGACAGTAAAAGAATGAGTAATAATGGGCCTGTTTACATGGTCACTTCATGGATTCTTACTGCACAACATATTTTAAACATGTTTTATGTTTGTCTTTTATGCTAGTCATTTTTCTACATGGCATGTAAAAAAAATGTTTTTATGTTAAATCACTTTTGCTTCAGGGATAGGGAAATGCAGAAACTTGTTTCACTATACATTTAAATATCCTGATTAGGAGTGTGACAATATTGATGATAACCCCAAGAAAAGAAATACTGATCAGGTATGATAATATAATAAATTATCATACCCGATAAATATATAAATAAATATATACATATATATCAGGGATGGGCAACTTCGGTCCTGGAGGGCCACTGTCCTACAAAGTTTTTGGTTAGACACCCCAGTCTGCAGGAAGTGCAGTGCAACAGTACTTTTTTTTTCTGCTTTTGTACAGTTATGGTTACAGTTATGGTCTCAATCCACCTCCCTACACTTGTATTTTCAGTGTGATTTATTGACTAAAAAAGACACACACAAAAAAAGTTAAGCAAGTTAAAGATGAAGCGTAGCTGATAGCATTTTATTTATTTATTTATTTTGCATTTCAATAGCTATCACAATGTTGTTATTGTGAATTATTTTGGCTGTGATAATCTGATCATGCAACAGCCCTACTCCGATTATTACACCTTTAATTGGAGGGTTTATGAAAATGTGATTAATTTGGAGCAAGAACTTTGGCATGTCATTGTGCATTAACAAATTAGCCTAATTCTCTTGTTCACATAATTATTTTGAATGCTAATCATTCATATATTTCCCAAGGGTTCAGCTATTCTCCTAACATGGGGCAAGTTGACTCACTGGACCACTTTCTACAACTTTCTAAATAGATATTAGGAGTTAGTTTTAGTTAATGTCCCATTTCTTCATGACTAGAGAAGAACTTGAAAAGTGGCACAGCTTACCACACTCTCATCCATGCCAAAAAAGAAAAGTAATCCAGGTTAAATGAAACGTTATCAAGCTCACCACTATCTGCCTTCTATATATGCCAGCTGGACTGAAAGAGAAGACGACAGAGAGAGAGAGACTTATTCTGTTCTCCTAGAGTTGACTGTGTGGTCCCTCTGTTCATAGAAAGAGAGACAGATTGCCATTCCATCCCACAACACGACCTCATCCATGGAATAGTGATTAGCCAATCAGCATTCCGGTCACATGAGCTCCACTATCAATGAGTGAGTGAGACAGAGCGAGAGATAGTGAGCCATGCAGAGAGAGAGAGAGAGAGAGAGACAAGGTGGAAAAGGGTGGGCTGAAGGTTCGATGGAAAGAGGGAGGGAAGAGCAGGAGGAGGAGAGGGGAAGGGATGCTCGGGAATGTTGATGCAAAATACTGACAAATGCGGAGATGAAGCATTAAGCATGACTGATGAAGATGTATGGCGAGCGCACATGCACGCACACACTCCATCACAGATAATGCCACACACTGCAGGACGCCTGTGAGGCTTCACACATGTAAATTCATGCACATTCACCGTGTTGACTCATACGGACTCTCAGACGGCAGGAGGGCGAGCAGAGCAGGGCACAGACCGACAGGTTCACACGCATGTTCAGATGTGAACACAGGATGAATGTGCGGTTAGTCCCTCTCTCATACAATCCCTCATACAATCCCTCATACAATCCCTCATACAATCCCTCATACAATCCCTCATACAATCCCTCATACTCTCATACACTCCCTCATACTCTCATACACTCCCTCATACTCTCATACAATCCCTCATACTCTCATACACTCCCTCATACTCTCATACACTCCCTCATACTCTCATACAATCCCTCATACTCTCATACAATCCCTCATACTCTCATACAATCCCTCATACTCTCATACAATCCCTCATACTCTCATACAATCCCTCATACTCTCATACAATCCCTCATACTCTCATACAATCCCTCATACTCTCATACAATTCCTCATACTCTCATACAATTCCTCATACTCTCATACAATCCCTCATACTCTCATACAATCCCTCATACTCTCATACAATCCCTCATACTCGCATACAATCCCTCATACTCTCATACACTCCCTCATACAATCCCTCATACAATCCCTCATACAATCCCTCATACAATCCCTCATACAATCCCTCATACTCTTTCTCATACTCTCATACAATCCCTTAGCCTGACGTCGTCATACTCAGATTCTAGTCAGAATGTGAGTCTGATACTGCTCCATTGAGCTTTGATTATGGGGCGTGTTTCAACCGAACCAGGAAGGAAAATGCCCCCGCACTCAATTGGATAGACCTATAACCAATCAGAGCAACGGAGTAAGTGACGTATGTTTTTCATTCATGTTTCCGATCGACAAATGCCTTGATCGTGGTTCTCTGTTCCTCTTTTAAAATGAATGCGCTGTCGATATCTTCTATAACAGACGCGATGGCGGAATCTACTAATAATGTTTTATAAACAAAGTTCGAGAGGAGCACGTTCAAATAATCAATCCAATCAACTTGTCATCAAACAATGACCGTCTGGTCTACACTATCAGCATGAGAGGAAGCATATATTTATTCACTTTGTCAACTCACCTAACATTCCTTGACAGTTTTCAGCATCCCTCCACTCACTCTCGGCTTGTTCTTCCACAGCCTGGAATACGGGGGGAGCACTTTGGGTTCGGGCCGAATACCGAGCCCGGAGCCTCTCCTCAAACAGCACGCCAAATATGCATTTATTCTATCTGACTTATTTGTAAGTGTGAACTCGTGAAATAACAATTCTCCAGCAGCAGTCATCTGTGTTGTAAACGAATTCAACCCAAGCGCTCATTGGTGACGTGGATGATTACGTTACGTTGCTCATCTGTCCATCATCGTATAAAGCCCGCCCTGACAATTTGATTGGTCCGAACAATTTTTGTTCGGGCATAATAGCTCCTCAACGGAACGAGTCCAGACCGAACTTCCCGACCTAAAAATTTTGTGGGCGGGGCTAAGTTCGGCTGGCATCCAGGCTAACAATCCCTCATACTCTCATTCAATCCCTCATACTCTCATACAATCCCTCATACTCTCATACAATCCCTCATACTCTCATACAATCCCTCATACTCTCATACACTCCCTCATACTCTCATACAATCCCTCATACTCTCATACAATCCCTCATACAATCCCTCATACTCTCATACAATCCCTCATACTCTCATACAATCCCTCATACAATCCCTCATACTCTCATACAATCCCTCATACAATCCCTCATACAATCCCTAATACAATCCCTCATACAATCCCTCATACAATCCCTAATACAATCCCTCATACAATCCCTCATACAATCCCTCATACTCTCATACAATCCCTCATACAATCCCTCATACTCTCATACAATCCCTCATACAATCCCTCATACTCTCATACAATCCCTCATACAATCCCTCATACAATCCCTCATACAATCCCTAATACAATCCCTCATACAATCCCTCATACAATCCCTCATACTCTCATACAATTCCTCATACTCTCACACAATCCCTCATACAATCCCTTATACTCTCATACAATCCCTTATACTCTCATACAATCCATCATACTCTCATACAATCCCTCATACTCTCATACAATCCCTCATACAATCCCTTATACTCTCATACACTCCCTCATACTCTCATACAATTCCTCATACTCTCATACAATCCCTCATACTCTCATACAATCCCTCATACTCTCATACAATCCCTCATACAATCCCTCATACAATCCCTTATACTCTCATACACTCCCTCATACTCTCATACAATTCCTCATACTCTCATACAATCCCTCATACTCTCATACAATCCCTCATACTCTCATACAATCCCTCTTACTCTCATACAATCCCTCTTACTCTCATACAATTCCTCATACTCTCATACAATCCCTCATACTCTCATACAATCCCTCATACTCTCATACAATCCCTCATACTCTCATACAATTCCTCATACTCTCATACAATCCCTCATACTCTCATACAATTCCTCATACTCTCATACAATCCCTCTTACTCTCATACACTCCCTCATACTCTCATACACTCCCTCATACTCTCATACAATCCCTCATACTCTCATACAATCCCTGGCAGAGACACTGCAGGTAGAGTCACCTTAGCAAGCCCACAGTGATAGAGATATTAGGATATGGAGGGTGTGCGTGTGTGCGTGTGTGCGTGTGTGTGTGTGTTAGAAAGAGGTGGAACACATGGGAGAAAGGTAAAGAAAAGAAAACGATATAAAGAGATTACTGAGGTCTTGTTCTCAGGAGGAAAAGTCTGAGAAGCAGCAAACGACTCTCCATTTGCTCTCCATTGCTCTCTGGTGTGGGTTGAAACTATTGAAGGTATTAAAGAGATTCATTTTTATTTCCTATGGGGAGGTTAGAGACAAAAAGAGGGATAAAATGAGACAACAGAGAGAAAGAGAGAATATGGTGAAAGAAAGATTGGCGATGAAAAAAAAATATGAGATGAAAAAGAGACGAAGAGAAAGAAAAAAGTCAGATTAAAAAATTTGAGCGAAAAGGGAGATGAGATGAAAAGAGACAACAAAGAGAGAAAAAAGAAAGATCGGGATTGGATGACATTAGAAAGAGATGCAATGAGAAAAGAGAATGACGAGATGAAGAGGAGATCACAGAGAGCAAAAATGGAATGAAAAGGATTAGATGAAAGACAACAAAAATGAAAGTAAAGGGGGAACAAGAAAGAATGAGGTGACAAATACAACAGAGAGAAAAGATATGGCATGAAAAAGAAGAGATGAAAGAAAAAGAGGGATGAGTTGATGAAAAGAAGAGATGAAAGAAAGGAATGAGGTGACAAATTCAACAGAAAAGAGGGATGAGATGAAGAACAGACAACAGAGTGAAAGAGATGACGAAAGAGGGATGTGATGAAGAAAAGAGATGGGATTGAACAAGAAAGAATGAGGTGACAGATGGCATGAAAAAGAAGAGATGCAAGAAAAAGAGGGATGAGTTGAAGAGACAACAGAGAGAAAAAGATGACGAAAGAGGGATGAGATGAAAAGGAAGAATGGACAGCAGAAGAAAGGGAGGGATGAGAGAAGGGAATGATGTTTCGCAGAGGGTGTGTGCAGTGGGGATCCATCATTTGCTGTATATGTGGAACATGCAGTGATCAATGTGATGATACGAATCAGAGGGAGGAAAAATGATCAGAGAGAGACTGAACTCACTGCAGCTCTTCCAAACACACAACACCAGAGGCTCACTGCGATTAATGAAGCGTGCAAACCGACACCGTACAAAGGTTCAGTGCGGTTCAGACTCAGTGTAACGGTGAAATCTACATGGGCTCGTGTGCAACATTTTCTCAATGACTTTTGAAAGGGTGAATCGAAACAAGAGCAGCCCAATGTGAGCTTCGCCAAAGCATGTGGTCATCTTCAAGGTGAGCATAATCACCATCTGGACAACCATCTGCAATTATGCAATGTCTTTCACTTCAAAAGCACACAGTGATTTGTGGGACGGTGTGGGGGAAGGTGAGTCTCCAGCTCATAATTTAATACCGTACCACTTTGGACATATGGAATATGTGCAACAAGCATAGTGGGGATTACATCCTTCAATATGGTCTGCCACATGTTCCCATTATCCGTCCATGAGACATGATTTACCCAGCAAATTCAAGCTCATTCTTTTTTCCATTCTTAATTATACCTATAATAAAAGCACATAAAAATTATAAAAAATATAATTAGATAATGGTTAGCTCAAGTCCACCAATTTGTACTGTGCTACCATGTTTTTTTGGACATATATCATGGTATTACCCTCTGATAAATCACTATTCCATGGTACTGTCACAGTACTTTTTTGGTAATTAGTGGAATCATTTATAGTAATAATTCTAAATTAATAATTATTCTTATTATTAATAATAACAAATAATACAAAATGTTAACAAATAATACAAAATTACAAACCAAGTAAGATTCCACACTCAAAGGGTCACCACAGGCAATTTCCACTGTTGAACTGCGGCAAATGTAAAAACATGGGTTGCACAAAGCACACAATGTTTCACCGTTATAAACACTAACTGAAATCTTCCTTGTCTTCAAATAAACAGTCACAAAATCTCCAGTCAATTTAAAATCCATCCGCTCAACAGGATGCCTGTCTCACACGGTGTGAAATTGAGGTTTCAACACAAATGATAAGGTGTGCACATCAACATAACTTAGATAGTATTTCTTCTCTCAGCATAATGTGAATAATACATCAGATAGAAGCAATCAAACGCTCAATGCAGGGCTTAGCAGCACGAAGGGCAAAATTTAAGATGGAAGCCATTAAGCAGAAGTGCATTTTCCAGAGCTTTTAGGACTCTTTATGAGTTTGTCTGTTAGCCTTGTGCCCCAGGCAGAGACTTGATTAGCTTTGCCATTGGTTTGTTTCTCACTTCTCTTTCTTGCTTCTTGATGTTTGTCTACGGTGATCACATTTTTAATGCCGCAACACTTTTCACTGTCACTGATGAAATAGCCCACCACTGTTAACCTTTAATGGCATATGAAGGCTTATTTTGTGCATAGCTGATTTTTGCGTTTAGGTGAAGTAGCGGAAAGCATTCTCTCACCAGACGCAGTACTGCACAAAGGAAGTAGCCATTTCTGAGGCAAAAAAAATGACTTGGAAATAATTGCACTCCTGTCATTCAAGACTCCCACGCGCTGTCCACATAGAAGGTCACTACATCTAACCTGACACTTGAACTGTAGTCCATGTACCACATGACACCTCTGCCCTCCAGGGCTGTATGAGGTTAAGTGCCCTATCTCTCCTGTTAACCTTCAACTTCTCCACACCACTGTCAGAAATTAACCTTTTTATTTAAGGAGCAGTTCATGCAAAAATAAAATCCTGTCATTTACTCACCCTCATGTCGTTCCAAACCCTCAAGACTTTTTTTAATCTGTGGAACAAAAAAGGAAGATTTTTTGGTATAATGTATTTCCAGTTACAATTAATTAGAAATGTATATATTAAAAGTGCCATTTAAACATCATAAAAATATGTAAAGTGGACTAAATGAAGTCCTGCATGGTTAACCCCACTGTCGGGAAAGTTACTTTTAAAAGCAATGCGTTACAATATTGCGTTACTCCCACTGATCTATATAGAGATCTGGATTGATCTTGGTATTCCTTAGTAGGCTCACTCGTTCTATTGAAGTATTAGGAAATTATATGATTTTACTAAGAAAACATTGCCTAACGAGTCCGTTTTTATATTCGAAGTCTCCCTGTACATGCTTACAACACAAACGTCCTAAACATGTAAATGGTTATTTGTTTAAAGTCTCAAATTTCCCCTGCTTATTTTATAAGTTAAGTTCATATTCATTACAGTAGTGAACATTAGCTCGGCGGACGAATGATACACTTCAGCATATGTATTACAAATGTAATATACAGTGCACAATCTGAAATTGGAATAAAGATTTATGCTTATGTATTTATGTTGTGTTGTAGTATTGTTTTTATTCATACAGAAGGCTATCTGCAAATGTTTCAACAATGAGTTCGTTAACAGCATGCATTTCGAAGCAGTTAATGATTTAAACGATGATTAAATTAATAATTAATTCAACAACATATAGCCTACAAAACACTTAACTCATATGGAAACTGTAATTCTAGTAAAACGCCATAGAATTTGCACTGTCTTTAAGAGTCTGAAAGAGATGTTGCTCAATCAGGAAATAAAATACACGCATCATAACTTATTCAAACAAATAATGCTGACTGCTTGATTTCCAAGATGATGCATGGTAAACTTTGAAACTTTCATACAATATATTAACAGGCTTATAGTAATAATTATTGTATAGGCTATTCAAATCATTTTCTGCAACTAAACACAGATATATGTTTCCGTTTAATATTTCCTCCATAATTATGTACATAAAGAAATATATTTTTGTGTTAGGTCGGTTACCTGTGTCGGAAGTGTGCAGTAGACACACCCAAATTAATGATTTCAATATATGACTTATCCTCTCCAAAAAGACCATGAATATTACAGATAACATTTAAGAAGTACCAATTAATTCACTTACATAGATTGTAAAACTAATCCTTAGAGGCTGCAAATCGGGTGATTTTAGGTCAGTGTTTTGGCTGAAAGTCAGTGATGCCCATCTCTGTCGGTGGGGAATAGTAAGATGGCCGCTCGAACACTTCCTGGTGGCAATTTAGAACGCAATGAGCAATCCAGTCATTTATAGATCAGTGGTTACTCCCTAAAAAGTAACTAATGCGTTACATTACTTTTTCTCACCTTGCTTGGGCTTGCTTGTTTGTTTTTTAAAAACAACAACAACAAAAAATATCTATTTTTGGAAAATGTAAAGGCCCTTTCTCATTCTGGATTGTAGAAGAACAGGAGAAGTTCAACACTCTTACTTCAGCAATAAAAACAAAACAAATGAACCAAACGTGATACTCATGTTCCCTATGTTAGATCAATTCCGAACCTGCTCCTCACATACTTCACCCAAGCAAAGGTTATCACAACGCCCCAGGCACCTCAGACATTTGCAAACAGACACACGAGGCTCAAGAAATGATGAATTATCGTGAAATGGGCATTAAAACGCACCCTCACATCGAGTCAGCGATTTGCTAGAATCAGCTTTCCGTGAGAACATGCGCTGCTGAGGAGTTAGCACCTAATATAATGTTGCTCTTGATAAATGCTGATATTAGCAAAGGGTGACTGCCTACCCCTCTTCCCTGAGGACAGATCTCAGATCAGTTTCAAGAGTATCATTTTGCAAGTGTAATTTGGCTGGATGTCCATAATGTTAGGATAATACTATTTGCCTGCAAAGTGGAGGCAGCAATAAATGTCGAAGGACCCTTTGGGCATCATGATAGTGTCATTGCGTGCATGGAAACCCACGTGCTGCTTTTTTTCTACCTCTTTCGCCCTCCCACCTTTTCTTCCCCTGCATTGCAGACCCAGGCCTAAGTGGTGGAGGCAGGCCTGAGCCAGTATCACGACACTGTGAGGTCAGTGTGCTGGGCATTAGGAAGAGGACAATGCTGGAAGACTGACACCATTAGAGTTTGGCCGGCATTCCCGGGCAGCTGCCAACTGTCCACATCCATTGTCTTGGCCATCCCATAATACTAATCCCAACCACACATATCTATAGTGGTTCCACTAAGCATTGGTTCAGAGATGGGGGCATATCAGCAATTTGCAAAGTGGGAAGGGAATATTATAGAACTTCTAAGCCTGGAACTTGAATATTAATTATGTGATGTAACGTTTACCCAATAGTCCTACTGATATTCTAAGGACGGTTAAAGCAGGATGCTACTTACATGTTTGTTCTTTTATTTTTCTGAAGATTATATTTAACTTTTATTAAATTAGTAAAGATGAATTTAAAGTCTTGATGGCAAAGATAATCTGAAACTTGGAATGTTATTCTGCCGTAGTAATACACTAGTGTTTTTATTTATTTTATTTTAAAAGAAATTCAGTCAGGACCTCTCTGAATGATAGTTAAGTGGATTTAAGGATATTTTAAAGGATTTGGTCTCGGATTTACTTAATTGTAATTGGTTTGAGTGATTTGTGTATATTTCTGTATGTGTAAATGAATGTATTTGTAATTTATTTTTTAAATAAGTGTGCTGCCTGTGTTGGGCCAGGACCCTTTTGTAAAAGAGATTTTAAATCTCAAGAGTTTTATTTATAAGGTGTCTGTGTCTGTGTCTCTATCTCTGTGTGTGTCTGTGTGTCTGTGTGTGTATATTTGGCGGCAGGCTTTGCTCAGAAGTGTTCAGACTGTCCACAAGAAAACCTTGCTGAGGTTTGAACCCCCTGAAGCCTAAGGCAATTAACTAACCAGAAATGTATAAGCAACAGTTACATAACTCCACACGGAAGCAATACAAGTACTGTAATGAGTTTGGACAAGATTGACCAACAATAAGCTGGATAGAAATATATCTCCATGGACAAGCAACTAAACGATTTTGCGCCTGCATGAGGAGGAGTTGGGGATGGAGGATGGGTAAGCACATTTGTGATGATGAACTGGTATGTCTTGCTTACTTGGTAGTGGAAGGAGTTACGGATCAGCTGGTGGCTGACTGTCACGCCGTCGTCTGCCTGAATTACGCTTGAGCTCCATTCAGTTGCTCAAACTATATTTAATACTTTCATTCAGCAAGGGGATGCATCAAATTGATCCTGTAAATCCTGTAAAAAAAATAAAATAATGTTGGTAATCATGGTTTACACAAAACAATTGAGCAGCACAATTGTTTTCAACATTGATAATAATAAGAAATGCAATAAACCATTAAATACTCGCAACATATACCCACCAGTTGAGAATGACTACTCTAGACCTTCCAACACACAGCACACGCACCAGCATCTGGTGTTTTGTGTTGGACTAGGTTGGACATTGACTGGAAGGCCAGGTAGCACAGGTGCAACTGGAGGGGTTTCTTTCCATTGTGTGGGCATGAATGTTCTGCCAGCCTGTGACAACACATGCTACATGCAGAAGGCCAGAGGGTTTGCACTTCCGCAAGTGAATATTCTGCTGGAAAGGCTTCCCACACTAACCACTGAAGCAGATGAAGAAAGAAAATGGAAGATGAAAGCAAAAGCAGCACTGTCTTAAATACAGTAAGTGTGAATTGCAAATAGAAATTTGCATAGAAACAATATTTGAAAGCAAACTTTAGAAATGCAGATTTACAGTCATGTGAAGTTTAAACTCTTCTCTGACAGTGTTGTTGCCTTGAATGTTTCCCCTGAATGGTTGTAAAGCTACTCACATTTTAAAGTAGTTAAACTACTGCAAAGCTTTTGAAAAAAAAGGGAAGCAAATATCTACATTCTCTTAAGAGCGCGATAACGTTTTAAATACAAAACTATCAGATGATATCATTTATAATTGAATCAGTTTTCTGGGACACAAACAATTAAGGTTTTACAGCGAATTAACAATTAGAGTGACAGCATTATATACAGATGCTGAAATAGATCATTTGAATAGAAAATTGATAAACAGTTCAAATAAATTAAGATAGAATATACCCTAATATATTCATTTAACTGAATACAGTAATGAACAGTAGTATATAATTTAGTATTTTGTAAATTATATAACAAAATACACTAGCATTTGTCATTTTCAGCCATATATCGTTTTGTCGAGCTACCACACTACTTAGATTATCTCCACACTACTAAAAAATATGGTTACATTAGTCAAGTCCTCAACACTATTGAGTGAGGAAGTATTGTACAGTAATGACAGTGGTATGGATGTGGCTTTGCACATTCGTTCATGCCAATGGTTGTGGAGGATGATGGGTCGTGGTGAGTTGGTGCTGCTGCAGGGCAGATTTTGAAGCAATGCGTTGTGTGCACGGCATACGCAACACACAGAACAGAGGTTTCAGCCTGGAGTGAGAGAGCCAGCGAAGGTCAAGCTCCTTTTTGAGTCACACAGCGATGACCACATATAGGTCAAAATGCGACCTTACTATTCAGCAAGCACCACCAGCCCTCCATCCCATTGCCAAGACGGTTGAGTTTTTATCCTGCTATGGCCTTGCTTTTCATGGCTGACCTTCATTGAATGCTCGGAAAACAGAAATAAAGGCTTTTAAATAAAAGATTCTGTTTCAGATGACAGCTATAAAGACTAAACACCGTGTCCTAACCAGAAACGATACGATAAGATTCCAGCGATAAATAATTTGTCTGTCCACATACCTACAGAATCAAAAAAACAACAAAAAAAAAACGATAGAAGCATAAGTTGTAGTCTTTCATTGTAGTCAGTCAACATTTAAGTGTTGATTTTACAAAAAGAAGGCATGAAGCTAGATTTGATATCTGAATATGTGAAGCTGATGTATTGCATGTTCAGATATTCTGGTGGCCATGAAAATTGTATGAAAAAATTATCAAAAATGCAGGCAGTGTCTGGCAAAAAAAAAAAAAAAAAAAACGGCAGTAGAGAAAGAGTTTAAAACAATTCGAGTTTTGAAGCGTATCAGAAGACACAAACAGAGAATCAAGACTAAAATAACCATAAATTATTTTGTGTAAATAAAATTTTAATAATTGTAAAAGGCCGTTCACACTAAGAACGATAACTATACAGTTCTGATAATCATTCTAATTCTATGAAAATAGGGAAGTCCAAATCACAACTGAAATAACACAAAGGAACGATATTGTTGGAATCACTCTCAGAAAGATTTTTATGACCATGGATCACGTCGGAAGAGGGTCACTGGTGCAGTGTCGGTTGTGACACACGAAAGTCCAATTTGGGAGTGTCAGTCTCTGCTGCAGAACCTGTAGGTGAACTCTGAGGCAGGTTGGATAGTTTGGCTCCTGGCCTTCCTCCATAGCTGCTTTGCCTCAGTCTGCTGATTAAACATCTCCTTGAAGTTGGAGAGAGCTTTCAGCAAAGCCTGTCTCCACTGAAGTCTGTCTGCGGCGGTAGTCGATTCCGAGGGCCTTGAGATCTCTTTTGCAAACGTCTTTACACCTCAGGTGGGGTCTGCCTGTTGCTCGCGTTCCTTGTGACAGCACGCCATACAGGAGATGCGCCCATCGTCTATGCGGACAACATGACCCAGCAATCACATGCGTCTCTGTTTGAGAAGGGTAAACCTGGAAGAGATCCCTGCTCTCTCAACGACTGTTCAGTTGAGGATCTTGTCCTGTCAGGTAATGCCCAGGATGTGACGGAGGTATTGCAAGTGGAAGGCTCTAAAAAATAATTCTGTGGCTTAGTAAATATTACAGTAATATTTAAAGGTATAGCGGAGGATCTTTCCAAATTTTAGTTAAGACCCGCCCTCTCCACTTTTTGAAAAGTTTGATTGATTCACCAGAATGATTGACAATTAGGAGGACCAATAGTATAGGTTACCCACCAGGAAGTAAAACATCCTCCGCTATACCTTTAACTTTATTAACTTAATAAAATCTCTGAATATCGTTTACTTGAATGTTTGAGTTAAACATACCAAAATAATTGACAAAAAATCCAACAGTTAATTTTATCTAAAATTTACAGTTATATTTAAGTTTTTTTCACTAAAAGAATTTAGTATTTGACTAACCAATTATTTATTTATAATACACATACCCCAGGGGCCTGTACCATGAAGCTGGATTAGGTGGCTAGCCAGCTATGTTTCAGTTTAGTTTCCGCCAACCCTGGGTTTTAGGTACTATGAAAGTAGCTCGGCTTGAATCGGTGTTCGTTGCCATGGTATCTTACGCTGCACGGCTAGCCTGCTCCGGGGCAGGTTATGTTCTGGATTCAAGATCTCAGACTGAAGTTTGACCAATCAGCTGAGAGCAAAGAAACATATAGGTGACGTAACTTATTCCCAGTGTCTGTTGCAATGACTTCACCTTTTCTTCCAAATCCTGTGACATCTCAGCGCAAATTGTTAGACGAGCACTTCGTAGAGAAAGAGTTTTTAGCCAGACAAAATCCCCTTGCCTTTCCTGATAGTTACTTGTATGAAAGATACAGATTTTCCGCGGAAGGAATGTCTTATCTTTACGAACTTCTTGAGCCGCACATAAAGAATTTAACACGTCGAATTCATGCACTTACTGTACCGCAAATGGTATTGCGTTGCGTTTTTTTTGTTGCAAGTGGTACATTCCTGCACGGTGGGTGACGCACAGAAGCTATAGGGGAAAACACGGTTTGTCGAACCATTCATGGTAAGGTGGTCCTCGCTCTGCAGGAGTACATGCATAGTTTCATTAATAGTGTTCCCCGGACATTTATCGGCCATGTCCATAAAAGAGGGCTTTTATCAAATATTTTTTTTTTTAAAAGCAAATTGCACAAATGTACTATACAATATAATACATGTTAAGAATTATTTTTAATCTTTATTATTATTCTGTTAATCTTATGATAGGATTCCCTAGCTTTCTTAGTAGTACAAATACGTTCTATATTTATGTAAAATTATGTATATGTATGTGTAGCCTATGTGTAATATAGTCTATTTTTATAATATATAAAAAATGTGCATGTATAATTTTTTATATATTTTAAAAATAGGCTATAGGCTATATTACACATATAGGCTACACATACTGTACATACATACATAATTTTACATAAATATAGAACGTATTTGTTTAACTTACACATTAACAATCAGCAATCTTTCTCCAACAGTCTTCTCTTGCTTTGGCAGCAGAGACCGTATTGTTTCGAGCTTGAAATACATATTTAAATTCATCGTAATTCTGAATGATTATCTCTTGCTCCTCCGCGGAAAAATATCTCTCTCTCGCTCTACCCGCGATTGGTTGTTCAGTGTCGACGTCACTCTTTTATGTGCACGCGCGTGTGGAGTAATCATAGCTTGAGGATCAAAGCCTGAGTTGACAGAGAAAGTTGATGAGCTGCATCATGGTACCAATAAAGCCTGATTGCATCGGTTTGGTTTTGTCAACTCAAAACTAATCCTGTAACCCCGAGTTTGTTCAGCTACCTTCATGGTACAGGCCCCTGGTTTCACAGACAGGGCTTAAGACTAGTCCTAGACTAAAATGTAAGTCTGAGCTGTTTCCACTGAAATAAACTTGCACTGACTGATCTTAAAAATATATCAGTGCCTTTTTAGTTTTAAGATGCACATCGGTAATGTTTTTTTCTAAGCATGTTTATAAAAATTACTTAAATGTCCTAATTGATCTATGGTCTAATCCTGGCTTAGTCTAAGCCCTGTCTGTGAAACCGGGCCTTAATGTATTTGTGAAATTTCTAGCAAGATATTTGAGAATGGAGAATTAAACTGATCTGTTTCAAGAATCAAAAATATTAATTCAAATCAATATTATTCATTAATTAATAATAAAATTGTTTACTCATTTAAAACAATGTACCCCTCCTGTTTGAATTCTCTCCAGTCCAGAACGGTTCTCTCTTCTCAGCGTCGCAGAATTGGTGCATTTTCTCTGTGAAATTCAGGTTTGTGTATGTTTTATTTTATCTATAAAATCATTACTGTGCTTTAAATCATTTTATTAAATGCAAAATAACATACAGAGGCATAATGTGACACCTAAACAAGAGTTGCGCCTGTCTTTTCGCGTGATTGAAACGCCTTGCATAAAACACACAACTTTATTCCTAATGATAATGAATATAATTCATTTGGATGATAAAATGTTCTCAGAACTGTGCACTGTTTGTTTATTGCCAGTTTATGGAGTCAGTAGCTCGCAGTGTCTTTCGGCTATAAGTGAAACGCAGGTAGGCGGACTTGAAGTTACAAGTCCGTCTCCGGCACGAGAACCAGCGCTGATCCGGTGGAAATTGGATAACAGACTGGTTGATTACACTTGAATTAGGCTACCTGAATGTTTAAATGTTTCATTTGTACTTCTAAAATGTTTGTTAAATGAGTTTAAATGTAGGCAATATTGTATACATGTTAAAAGGGTGTAAAATATTCTGTATTGCTGTACTCATTGAGCATAAAGGCCAATGTCATGTGTACTGGTGGTTGTATGGAATACTATTTTACAAAGGTTTAGAAGAAATGAAAAAAGTTAATATTACTCATAAATTAAAACAGTTAATATTACTCAAATATTGGTTTTTAACTGTTTAAATGTTGAATTATTTCTACTAAATTTTATTTGTTAATGTACCAGATGCAATTACTCAGATTTACTTAATTTTTTTACTTGCATTTACTCAATTCATACAGTATATTTATTTGATTTCACAGCTTTAAAATGTAATAACAAATTTTGTGTAAAAATGTTTCACCAAAAAAAGTCTACTTTCTTGTCAAGACATCCCAGGTTCATATCCGTGGATGAGCCCTGCCTGCAAGCGGCAAGCTGTTTAGACAGTCGTGGCCTAATGGTTAGAGAGTCAGACTGGTAACCCGAAGGTTTCGGGTTCTATTCTCAATACAAGCAGGAAATGACTGCGGCGCCCTTGAGCAATGCACCTAACCCCCAATCGCTCTCCGGGCGCTACAGCAAAATGGCTGCTTTTGGTGTGTATGTCACTACCTTGCAGTGTGTGTGTGTGTGTGTGTGTGTGTGTGTGTTCACTACTCACTGCTCCTAATGTGTGTGCACTAACTTGGATGGGTTAAATGCAGAGGACAAATTCCTCTGCATGCTAGTGTGGGTGGCCATCACGTCACTTTCACTTGTCGAGCATGGAGGGTCTATGGACTTTGGTGTCCTCTGTCAGATTGGTCCATTGGTCTCTCTTCATCAATCTGGAGATAGTAATAATAGTACTAATAATAGTAACTTGACAACAACAACAAAACACAAAAGTTTCTTAATAACAATAAGAAAGCAGGATAGAGATGATGTACAGCAGCAGCTAACTGGACGAGCGGGAGAGGCAGTGGAGCGGTTTCCAGGAGCCATCATGTGCTTTGGCAGTGGGTAGTGTGACGAGTGTTGCTGCGGGCCACAGGACGACTGGATGCGTTACGCTCCACTACATCTCTTCTTCATCTCTCCCTCTGCCACTGCCGCTGTGTGTTCATTGGTTTTGGATGAGTAGGACGAGGAGATCTGAGTTTATTAACACAATTCTGCCATAAGCAGCCAAGGTGCAAATGTGGACAAAAGCAGCTCAGTGTAAATGTAAAGTTGATGTGACAAATACATAAAAGACAGGTATAAAAAGTGAGAGAGAATCTTTATGAACATGTGCATGGAGGTGGAAAGAAGGGGCTCAGAAATAAACATACACGTGATGCAACAGCAGCAATAAAATAATTGAGTTTGGCTCACTGACACACACACAAGGAAATCAGATATAAACTTATAACACAGCATGTGTGCTGTATCCCACATGAATAAAAACAAATAAACAAAAATACTTTCACAGGAAGTGAATCATCTCCTCAGCCTCCAGGTGAAGCTTTTTCAATCCACAGTTGAAGGAATATTTCACCCAAAAATGAACATTTTGTAGTCATTTATTCACTTTTCTTCTGTACCACACAAAAGGAGACGTCAGTATCGAAGACTGTTTTCCATGCAATTACAATGAATAGTCACTGAAGCTTTTAGGTCACAAAAGCACCTTAAAATTATTTGAAAAAAAAAAAAAAGTCACACTGTACCTTTAAAATGTTATTCATTATTCTCTGACAATTTCTGTTCACTGTAATTGCATGAAAACAAGCATGAAATTCATCTTCAAAATGTTTACTTTTGTGGTCCCACTGTAGAAATAAAATCATACACCATTTTCATTTGTGGGGGAGCTATCACTTTAAGGTATATGACTCATTACTAAGACATCAGGCCAAACTATTTTTTAATTCTCTCTCTTTCAATCTCACCCTGAGACTAACATGCTCCTTCTGACCTTGACGTAAAAGGGAGTGAAGCAGTAGATGCTTGTAGCAAGGGAAAGATTGATCACAGACCGAACTAGAATGAACAATGGCGTATAGCTCTCCAAACCCATGCATCTTTTGTAGATATGTTAAAATTGCATTAGAAGCTCTTTAAATCCCTTAAGGCCGAGTGAACGAGAGCAGAGCGAGCATAGAAACATACCAACAGAGAGGACATCGCTTAAATGTGCACTGTGCACAGCGTGTCAATAGTAATTTTCAGTGCACTATATGTAATGCTTGAAGCTAAAGTAAATAATTAAATCTTTTTGCAAACTCTTGCATCAGCACAACAAAGATGTGGTTTGTGCCATTGCAATTATTCTGCCACAGCCATCTTAGGAAAAGCTGCAAAAGGACTTTTACAGTCTAATTCAGCAGCTTTGACTGGGAAAATAATGCGTCTGACTTGTTTAATAGCTAATCACAAGTTCATTACGGCTCTCTCATTTAATGTGACTAAAGAAATGGACTATAAACCAGTTAGGATTATTTCTCATTGAGAAGCCTGACCGATCCTCCGGCTTGCCATTATTTCATAGACACTTTCATAGACACGGGCTCTATTACACCACTCATCTTTTTTCTTCTCTTATTGCCCTTCAAAACACATCCGCTAGAGGACACGGTGTCAGTGACACGTGCACACCCAGCGTCGGGCCGCAGTATTGCACTGGTGCAATCAGAAACCCCCTGCTATCAGAGTTAATGAGTCGTTTTGCTTGTGCTATTACTTCCGCTTGCACACCATAATTTATGGGCGCTTGCCTGGCCTGTTGCAGTCTTGTCTGCATGGCCAGCCTGGTTCAGCTAGCCCTGCCAATGTTTATCTGCAGCGGCCAACTGAGTGTGTATGAGCGGAAGTTTGTGTGGGTGGCTGAAGGAGATGCATTGTGGGATGAGCAGCAAGTTTAAACTCGATTAGACCTCAAATCTGTCGCAGGTTATTAGTGCCGTGTAACTAGGCCAAAGGAGGTGTGAGTCATGCTGGTGGAGTGATAAACTGCATTTGTACACCGTGTTGGTAACCAAAAGGTTGCAAACCCTGCAAGCTATGAGCTATTAGGAAATGTGGTCTTGAGCAAAACACCTAAAAGGAGAGTTCAACCAAAAATGGTCATATCATCGTTTACTTCTTAACCTTTAACCTTGTGTTGTTCCAAAACTGTTTGAGTTTCTTGCTTCCATGGAATGCAAAGGAGTTGATGGCTGTAAAAAAAAAATATATAGCACAATTAAAATGGTCCATAAAATTCTTGCACAATTAATTTTATTTTAGAAAATGTTTATTTTAATACTTTTTAAAGCATGAAAAAAACAAGACGAACATGATGAAAAAAAGAACAATGTCCTTATAAATAAGAACTTCTGACTTTTGATATTTGACTACGCCACTGTTCAAAAGTTTGGGGTCAGTAAGGTTTTTAATTTAATTTTATTTTATTAATACTTCTAGCAAGGATGCATCAAAAGACAATACAATGTTACAAGAGATTTCTATTTCAAATAAATGCTGTTCTTTTGAACTTTCTATTCATCAAAGAATCCGGAAAAAAATGTATCATGGTTTCCACAAAAATATTAAGCAGCACAACTGTTCAACATTGATAAGAAATGTTTCTTGAGTAGCAAATCATCATATTACAATGATTTCTGAAGGATCATGTGACACTGAAGACTGGAGTAATGATGCTGAAAATTCAGCTTTGCATCACATAAATTACACCTATTAATATATTAAAATATCAATTTGATCAAACAAATGCAACCTTGGTGAGCATAATAGCCACTTTTAAAAGACACAGATCCAAAACTTTTGAACGGCAGTGTACACTCAAAAGTAAATACTTTTGCATGCTTAAAATAAGCACTTAAAAGTACTGCAATGCTTTTTTTAAATCAAGTACAGGATTTTTGTACATTGTTCACCACTGCGTATACTGCAAGTATCTGCTCAGATGACTGCATAATGTTTGTGTCACAGCAACTGTAATCATTAGTAATGGCATTATCATTAGTATAATTTATAATGTGACTGACACAAGACCATTATTGACTGACCTCCATACATGTGAAATGACACTCAAAGCCATCACTCTGTAAGCAATTCTGCCAACAAATGAGCTCTCTGCGGCCTGTGAATAAGGCTGCTGTCATATTGTTATGAAGTGACCTTAATCATAATCTCTTATTTCACTCCGTCATTAGTTAAATTACTGCTGCCATGGCAACTAAATGTTGAGTGGACACTTACTTATGGGCCAGTGTTGTTCCTTCTGTCCACTCCTGTATTTCCTCCACAATCCTTTGCATCCGTGCCTGACTGGGTGAAGTGTGCTTGTTGCATATGGCAGTGATGGTCCCTATCTCAGATGACAGGAAATGACTTCTAGCACAGCTCGTAGCGTTGCATGAAAACCTGCCTGCATGTTGATCTTGAAGCATGACCAGATGAAGAGTTTGCTGTAGGCTGGAACAGATACTGTAAGGAAGCTTGAGGCAACACAAAGATGGAGGTCTTTACCTTTTCTGTGGTATTTTTGTGTGACCCTCAAACATGGCTTCTGTCTGGACTTCTAACAGCCTCTCTTCTGAGGAGTTCTAATATACCTGGAAAATAAGCATTCCCATTCATAACAATTGCTCAGCTGGCCACCATTTTATCCCTTTTTTTTTTTAAGCCATAAATGTCATGCGACTAATCACTCTATATGTGGCTCCTTGCCACAAACAGTGAAAAATACAAGTCTATTTCACACAGTTAGTATAGTTACAATAGTAAACTTGTCTTGAGCATCAAATCAGCATATTAGAATGATTTCTGAAGGATAATGTGACACTGAAGACCAGAATAATTTGTGATCATATTTCACATATCTTTTTATCAAATAAATGCAGCATGAGAGATGTATTCCGTTGTATTTTCTCCATACAGACCTACTTTTGAATGGTCATTAATAAAACATGCCTTTTGCCTGCATAATGGGGTAATTTTGGCATCTACCAGCAGGGACTAACTGCTGTTATTCATGCCTGTAATCCTGGCATGATGTGAATACGCTTTAAACATCAATCATGTTCTGATTGGCTGTGATTGTGTCACAGTATTTTCTCTGCTCTCTCCTACATCCTGCAATGGCTTTGTGAAGAACGGCAGCATGCTTGCTCTGACAGGCTTGGACAGAAACAAACAGAGCCTGCACTCCAGACACTGGTAACGGATGAGAGGATGCTGGAGATAAGCCGTGTGCCCTGTTTACACCTGGGATTAAAATCCACCTCGAGTGATCTGATCACACGTGGTCAGGCGAGACAGATTTCTGTTCAGATTTCATGCATCTCCAGCGTACCTCCAAATGTGGGTTCACATTTCAGCGATCGCACCTGTCGTGCCGTCCACTTCTGATCAGATCACTCGAGACGGATCTTAATTCTACAGTTATACCTGCAACAAACAAATCAAAGACTTAGACAAGAATCTTAAGAAATGAACATTGATTAGTCACTCGAGTTATGAATAAAGGGGTCACACTTTATTATAACACAACATCTGAATAGTGACACGGTTTTGTCTGTTTATAGCCAAAATATATGGCTGGTAAAAGCAGCTTTAATTTTCATTAATCAACTTAATTCAGTTTCTTTCCAAAAAAAAAAAAAAAGTGCCAAATATGTGCTTTGTGTCCACACCGTTCATTGGGAACTCCATTTAAAAATAAATAAATACATGCCAATAATCACTTGAAATTGCATTTTATGTTAAATTATGAGCATGCAGGCTAGCCCTTAGAGGAAAATTCAGAAGGTTATTATGACAAGACAAAATGACAGCCCGAGTGTGTTAAGTGACACGTAAACAGGGAATCGTGAGGAAAAATGCTCTTATTGCCCAGATCAGGGCATAAGTGAAAAAAAAGAAACTTACCAGCAATGTCACAATTACTTCTAAATGAAGTAAACCACTTTGCTATTCAATGCACATGAATATAAAGCAAGTTTGGTAAAACTAGCATGCTTGATATCCAGTTATTTTAAAGTACTCAAAGAAGCCAAGTTTGTTAGCCGTTAGCATTACCTGAAGAAGAGCGAACCAACCTACAGTAAACACCTAAATGTGACTGTACCACAGTTCAATTTAATATTAATTTCCGTCATTTATGACAACGCTTTCCTGCCATTGAAGGAAATTTCCGGTTTTCTGTGTTTTCCCGATAGGGAACGCTATTACACATCTTTTGAAAGAGTACAGATCTCTGGATCAAAAACACAGACGAAAGAAGCAGAAACAAGCGATAACATAAGCAAGCGTAAGTGATAACGCAATCATCAACCTTATACAGCATATAAATCAAAACTGCCTAATGTTACAGAATGAAATGTCCAGGATGAGATATAGGACTGTGGAAGCTTTGGGGGTTCTGAATCCAATCTGGATGTAGTCTTTGACAAAAACAAGTTTTTATCAGCTTTTTGCTCAATGTTGCTTTTTTATTAAACTTATCCACATTTATCCAAGTGTTGAAAAAATTATAAAAAGCATGATGCTAGAATAAAAGGGGCTTTTTTTTGTTTAAAAGCAGAGGCTCAGTTCTTTCTTTTGATTTATTGCATGTTCAGATATTCATATTCATACAACAACAACAAAAACTCTGGTGGGGAAATGTGCCAACTTTAGTTAATATTTTGTTTTGTCATATCCATTAATTTTACTAAAATGCCATATAATTTAAGTCAATGAAAATATAATTTGATCAATAATTTTTTTAATTTAATTGGCATGCAAAAAACCTGTCCATTTGTTTGTCGCTGACAACTATTTTTGTTCCTATTTGACATTAATATTGCATACAGCTAATGAACAATTACTTTGCGGTGAAAACTACTTTGACAATAATCTTGTAAATTATATAAATATTTTATGTAAACGTAAATAATAATGTTATTTATTAAATTGCTGTGAGTGGCCACTATTTTGCAAATGCAATAAGCTTCTTGAGCCTGTGCATTACAGTGGTTTTATCATGGCTAAGATACTTTAGGCTCAACAATAATTCATAACTATAAAAACACGTTAATGCAGCTTCTCATGTCTTATAGTTGTTATTTGAAATCCTACTTTAAAATCACTATTGTCAGAAGTATTGCAGTGGCTGAGCAGATGTTGTAGAGCCCTATTCGATGCTGTGTAACAGGAGTTACAGGTGAACTTCCTCCAGGGATCCAAACAGCTGTCGAAAGGGTGAGGAACATGAACGGGGAGGAATTAGCCTACAATCCATCCCAACAGACCTGGGAAAAAAACAGAAACGCAAACAATAAACCAAGTACAGTGAACATGAAAGTAATGTGGGAGAGAGATAATGAGAATGAATCAGAACAACAGACAAATCCACATAACAGGATTGGTTTTATGAGTGCTAAATACCCGCTATCATGCCGCGCACACGTTCAGAGGATGAATGGCGGCTTAGTGACACGATCCAAACCTGCGGCGTGTCTGCGCACCCTTTGGAGTCTAGAGGTGTGAAAGGCCTCCTGTGAATTACATTGCCTTTCTTATTGGATTGTGTGTATTGACAGACATTGCAGACAGATGGCCATTTCGCAACGCTCTGGCGATGGACGTCGCTAGCCACCCCCGCAAGCATATGTACAGCAAAGACAATGACACGCAAAATGAAAATAAAAACAAAGAAATATGTGTGTTCTTCTGTCAGTCTCGCTTTGTGAATCCTTTCGTATTGAATGAACAGATCAAGTTAAGCCGATGATATCGTCCCGTACCATCGACCGCCGTGCAGAAAACACCAGCTTAAAATGAAAGGCCTCATGGTCACCGATACAGGTGTAATTTCCGCAGTCAATGTGAATGAAATTAATGAACGATGTACAAAAGACAAACATCCCCAAGGGTATGAGAGATCTTAGATATGAGGGCTTTTGTTGATGTTTTTCCACTGTAATCCACAGCTCCGCATTCGAATCCCGTATCAGTGAAATATATGTGACCCTGGACCACAAAACCAGTCACATGGGGCAATTTTTCTGAAAGCTGAATAAATAAGTTTTCCATTGATGTATGGTTTGTTAGGATTTGACCATACTTGGCCGAGATGCAAAAAAATAATAATAAAAAAAAAAATAATCAGGAATCTGAGGGTAAAAAAAAAAAAAAAATAAATAAAAAGAAACATTGAGAGAAATCATCTTTAAAGTTGTCCATTTATGTTGGCGGTTGTTCTGCATTCACTCACAAAAATAAATGTTTGATATATTTACGGTAGGAAATTTACAAAATATCCTCTGTGGAACATGATCTTTACTTAATATCCTAATGATTCTTGGCATAAAATAAAAATCGCTAATTTTGACCGATACAATGTATTGTTGGCTATTGCCACAAATATACCCGTGCGACTTGTGACTGGTTTTGTGATGCAGGGTCACATATCTGAGACGCTGCTTTGTTGATTTAAACAACGATGGATTTATTTTTACTACCGGAGCATGTTCTTACAAATCGCCTGATAACCTATGATCCTTCTCTTTCTGCCATCAGCCTCTGTCGCCACTAGAGAATGAGAAAGAAAGTACATTTAATCTTGTGTCTCAACTTTTTTCTTAAGTAGTTGTTTGTCGAGTTGCCATAATATTATGATGACTTTTTACCATTATTTTGTATTTTATTTTTACCTTTGTAACCATAGCATCCACAAAAAAAAAACCCCACAGTGTTATTAATTGAATTAAATCTCCACTACCATTGCCCATAGCTAGGATTAGGGATTTGAATTTGCACCTAATGACAAAACACTTGAGTACATGAATGCAGGGATCAGTGTGTGCAGGTAAAATGTGTTTCATAACCAAATGATGCAGTCTCAGTGTTATATCGGGTATTTCAATAACCTGTTTTTTACAGTAAGGTTTTATTATCAGGTCAACAAAATTTGTGACAAAGCAATAGTTTAAAGAGAATCTCGGTAAAACTTTATTTTAAGGTGATGTAGTTACATGTATAGTAATAACAGTAAACTAGGGAGAGCATTTTCACATTTGGCTCCAAAACTCTGGAATAGTCTTCCTGATACTGTTCGTTGCTCAGACTCGCTCTCCCAGTTTAAAACTAGATTAAAGTCGCATCTCTTCAGCCAGGCATTCATATAATCCTACAGTTCAAACTACAATCCGTCCTCTAGCTCATAAATGCCAGAGGAGAACTGGCCCCCGACTGAGCCTGGGTTCTCCCAAGGTTTTTCTTTTCTCCATTAGGTCACCTGATGGAGTTTTAGGACACCATTAGGTCACTTGATGGAGTTTTTCGGTTCCTTGCCACTGTTGCCTTTGGCTTGCTCAGTTGGGGATATTTTGGGGATATTTTATTTTATTTTATCAATCAATAAATTCCTCTTGAAACAAACTTTGTTGTATTATTTTAATTTAATACTGTGAAGCTGCTTTGATACAATCTGTATTGTGAAAAGCGCTATACAAATAAACTTGACTTGACTTGTCTTAAACTATGCATAATTACAATAAACTAAGTAACCCTAAATCAAACCCTAACTCTATAAGTAGGCTACATGTAGTTAATATTACTCCATAATTATTTAAGTCATTACAATGTAACTACGTCACCTTAAAATAAAGTGTAACCAGAATCTTAAGCAAGTTAATTAACATGTTTCTGGCCTTGTATTGAAAGATGAACTTGATCCATATCTACAGACTTTAGGGAGGGCTTTGGCCAGTAAACAACACCTTAAACCAACCAGAACATCTTAGTAATACCCAGAATTCACATAAGAATCCATAATTTACCTTAGTAAAACTTAATGTAAAAATGTAGCCCTGGTGTTCTAGTAATGAAAATAAATGCAGTTACTATGGATTTTTGGCAGAAAGTGTAGTTACCATGGCACTTTTTTTCTTTTCTTTTTTCCGTAATGCTTGATAAACCCCAAAGGTTGGTTGTTGCTTGGTAAACAAAATCATCAGACAGAAGAGCACAAGACTGTGACTTATTATCACTGAAGGCTTACAAAAGCTTGTACTCCAGCTACACTTTAAGCTTTAAAGGGATACTCCACTTTAAAATGAAAACTCTGTCATCATATACTCACCCTCATGTTGTTTCATACCTGTATGAATTTCTTTCTTCTGCTGAACAGAAAGGAAGATATTTTAGAAGAATATCAGTAACCAGACAGTATCTGGTCTCATTGACCTCCATAGTATATTTTTTTTCCTACTATGGAAGTCAATGGGACCAGAAACTGTCTGGTTACTGATATTCTTCTAAAATATCTTCCTTTCTGTTCAGCAGAAGAAAGAAATTCATACAGGTATGAAACAACATGAGGGTGAGTATATGATGACAGAGTTTTCATTTTAAAGTGGAGTATCCCTTTAACACTTATTTTAAGCTTTGTGTATGCATAAGACCAGTGGTTCTCAACCAGGGGTGTGTTTCCCGTACAACAATGTAACTCGCTGAATTACTACCATAGTACGATTAATTGTTGAAGAAACTAACCAACTAGTCACGACTGTCTCCCAAAACCATAGTAACATGGTCACACTTCTGTCATTTGAACCACATTGGTTCAACAATGTAGGAGTGTCGATAAATGACGTCACGCGCAGGTAGAGGAGTAATAACTTCTGCTAATAAATCTATTGGAGATCTCCGAGATTCTGCTGTAACAAACACAGAACCCATGGTTTCTGTTCCATGGAGCCTTTGAATTTTGTTTTAGACAACTTTGGAGTTTAAAAGGTTGAGAACCACTGAATTAGAGGATTCAACAGGTACAACAAATGATCATGATCATTCAGGTCTTTTCTGGTGGATCTGAAATCCTGCTGACAGTCTGTTTGTTTTCACAAGAACCTAGTCATAAGAGAGAAGCAAATTAAAACACTTACAAGATGAACATTCATCATAGAAAGCATCATTTCTGACTGAATAATTTTGATATATCTCCATTATATCTGTCATTTACAGCCTATAATTGCGTCGTCTCAAAAAACATCAAACTGACATTTTTCACTGCAATGTCTTTATAATTTTCCCGATTTCCTCTAAACGAATATACTGTCATAAACAACATTATCTTCGAGATATATTCATGCTATTCTTTTTCAAATAAATGTTTGAAAGATATTCTCTGATGCGTACAATAACAAATGCATCTCCATTTCTCTGTCTGGAGTTCAGTGGTTTGAGAATAAAATACTGATGGGCGAGAGCTACAAGATCAGCAACAATAAATTCATTCATCAAGAACAGATTGTCGAGGTGTGATCTGGGGTCACGATCAGAGCGTTACTCTGAATGAAAATGTGCAGAATTTAAAATGACATACAACCACGCATGGCATTTTTATTAGGAAGAGCCAAGAGTCCACGCGAACTACACCAATAATGACTTAGCGAGGTGATGATGGTTAACTCATTCAACTCTGAACTCATGAATCAATGAATATGTATTTTTTTGTAGTTTAAGCAGCAGCCTTCTCAAACACTAAGGAGTGCTAATGTTAGATGAGACCAATTTGCATACTACTACAAAGTATGAAGAGTACATACTGCACTGATTTTGTACATTTGGATGAAGCAAGCCAGTTATAGCCCAAAAAGGAAGTGCAGAATAATCCACCTGAATATGATATGCCATCCAAGCACCTTTGACCTTTTCAAATGTACTACAATTTGGGACAGACTAGATAAAAACCTGTATATTATAAAAGACGAACCTAACCTTTCATATGTCATCTTCTAAATGTATCTAAATAAAAAAGTAAAACAAACGCATTGATGAATCGTGAGCAGCCTAAAATCGATGAGTTCGTCTGAATATCGGCACTTTTACAAAATGTTACAAACTGTATTGGGTTTACTTTACATTTTCTGTCCTGTCATTTCTATAATATAATTTAAGGGGTAAGAGGTGTGGTAATGAAGCTGAAATTGTGGCCGCTGTAGATGAGGAGAGCAATTTAAAGATGTCATTTCGGTCCAGTTTTCTGCTTTATAGCCTTTCCTACATTTCGACAATCCACACAAAACCTGTTTTCATTTTGCTTAATTTAAGTCTCACTCTTACATAAGTCAATTTATTGATAGCTTTGCGAGTACAAATAGGCATTGTGATGTGACAGAGATGGTACATTTTACCATCTATTCAGTGAATATGGCTGTGCAATCATAAACCTTACAAGCGAGTGCTTTTGCTCATATTTGAAATCACTATTAAAATACAGAAAAGGCCAATAGAAGGGCAATGATAACAGACCGTAGAACAGACTGACTTGAAGTGATTTTGCTAAACAACAGCAATTGGTGTCAGCGGCAATGGTGACTGATAGGGCTGTGCTGAAGTTAATTTATTTACACCGTTGTTAATCTCATTAGTGTGTTTCTTTCCTTAGAGGTCTTTCATTAGGCTGCTGAAAGTTAATTAATGACTCACTCCCACACGGCTCGCAAAAGCCATTTTCTTACTTCTCTAAATAACAATTACAAAGGATCCCCTTTATTATGAATGAATGCTCTCACAAAACACTTTCCACCTCCACTTTCAACAAATGGCTCCTAATGCACCTTTAACAGGGTTGCTAACTCTGCACAAATTCAGCATTACAGAATTTCTTCAATCAAGGATTAGGAATTTGAAACCTTTTTGCAAATGTTCAATTCCATCAAAGCTAAAATATAAGATTTTTTCCTAGACACCTGACTATTTTTCTTTCAAATGGCTCAGAATATTTTATGTGGGAGGAAAAAGTCATGCATTAGCATTGAACTTGGATTCAGTGCCAAAAGGAAACACGTTTCTAAGCTTTATAAATAGTCTCAGTTAAAAACACTATGGCCTGGATTCACAGACAGGGCTTAGATTAAACCAGGAGAAAGCCTTAGTTAAATTAGGGACAGTTTTAAAGGGTTAGCAGGGAGTTAGATTTACAGGAGATCTGACCAATCATAATCCGCCATTTATGTCCAACAAAGCAGTCAGGAAAATTAGTAGATTCACATCGGTGGATTTGACTATTTGCTACGCGATATATTTTTCACGGCATGGCTTGTCGGACATAGCAACAGTAACTAAAGGGGGCGGGTCTTTGCGAACAGTCAATTACTCCCCCTCATGTCGTTCCAGACCCGTAAGATCTTCGGAATCCAAATGAAGATTTTTTTTGATGAAATCGGAGCGATTTCTGTCCCTCCTCTGACAGCTACGCAACTACAACTTCTTTGATGCTTCAAAATGTTCATAGAGAGATTGTAATTCTCTAATCCACATGAATTGACGACACGATCACTTTATGTGATGAACAGATTGAATTTTGGATTTTATTCACATATAAACATTCATCAACACATCAGCTGCAGAAGCTCAAGCATGTTCACTTGACGTGCAAGAACCAATGAGGGTCATTCTCGTGTTACGCAGCACGTTTGAGCTTCTGCAAGAACCAATGAGGTTCATTCTCGTGTTATGCAGGACGTTTGAGCTTCTGCAAGAACCAATGAGGTTCATTCTCGTGTTATGCAGGACGTTTGAGCTTCTGCAAGAACCAGTGAGGTTCATTATCGTGTTACGCAGCACGTTTGAGCTTCTGCAAGAACCAATGAGGTTCATTCTCGTGTTACGCAGCACGTTTGAGCTTCTGCAAGAAATAATGAGGTTCATTCTCGTGTTACACAGCACGTTTGAGCTTCAGCAAGAACCAATGAGGTTCATTCTGGTGTTACGCAGCACGTTTGAGCTTCAGCAAGAACCAATGAGGTTCATTCTCGTGTTACACAGCACGTTTGAGCTTCAGCAAGAACCAATGAGGTTCATTCTGGTGTTACACAACACGTTTGAGCTTCTGCAAGAACCAATGAGGTTCATTCTCGTGTTACACAGCACGTTTGAGCTTTAGCAAGAACCAATGAGGTTCATTCTCGTGTTACGCAGCACGTTTGAGCTTCAGCAAGAACCAATGAGGTTCATTCTCGTGTTACACAGCACGTTTGAGCTTTAGCAAGAACCAATGAGGTTCATTCTCGTGTTACGCAGCACGTTTGAGCTTCAGCAAGAACCAATGAGGTTCATTCTCGTGTTACACAGCACGTTTGAGCTTCAGCAAGAACCAATGAGGTTCATTCTCGTGTTACACAGCACGTTTGAGCTTCTGCAAGAACCAATGAGGTTCATTCTCGTGTTACGCAGCACGTTTGAGCTTCAGCAAGAACCAATGAGGTTCATTCTGGTGTTACGCAGCACGTTTCAGCTTCAGCAAGAACCAATGAGGTTCATTCTCGTGTTACACAGCACGTTTGAGCTTCAGCAAGAACCAATGAGGTTCATTCTCGTGTTACGCAGCACGTTTGAGCTTCAGCAAGAACCAATGAGGTTCATTCTCGTGTTACACAGCACGTTTGAGCTTCTGCAAGAACCAATGAGGTTCATTCTCGTGTTACGCAGCACGTTTGAGCTTCAGCAAGAACCAATGAGGTTCATTCTGGTGTTACGCAGCACGTTTCAGCTTCAGCAAGAACCAATGAGGTTCATTCTCGTGTTACGCAGCACGTTTGAGCTTTAGCAAGAACCAATGAGGTTCATTCTCGTGTTACACAGCACGTTTGAGCTTCTGCAAGAACCAATGAGGTTCATTCTCGTGTTTGCGCAGCACGTTTGAGCTTCTGCAAGAACCAATGAGGTTCATTCTCGTGTTACACAGCACGTTTGAGCTTTAGCAAGAACCAATGAGGTTCATTCTCGTGTTACGCAGCACGTTTGAGCTTCAGCAAGAACCAATGAGGTTCATTCTCGTGTTACACAGCACGTTTGAGCTTCAGCAAGAACCAATGAGGTTCATTCTCGTGTTACACAGCACGTTTGAGCTTCTGCAAGAACCAATGAGGTTCATTCTCGTGTTACGCAGCACGTTTGAGCTTCAGCAAGAACCAATGAGGTTCATTCTGGTGTTACGCAGCACGTTTCAGCTTCAGCAAGAACCAATGAGGTTCATTCTCGTGTTACACAGCACGTTTGAGCTTCAGCAAGAACCAATGAGGTTCATTCTCGTGTTACGCAGCACGTTTGAGCTTCAGCAAGAACCAATGAGGTTCATTCTCGTGTTACACAGCACGTTTGAGCTTCTGCAAGAACCAATGAGGTTCATTCTCGTGTTACGCAGCACGTTTGAGCTTCAGCAAGAACCAATGAGGTTCATTCTGGTGTTACGCAGCACGTTTCAGCTTCAGCAAGAACCAATGAGGTTCATTCTCGTGTTACGCAGCACGTTTGAGCTTTAGCAAGAACCAATGAGGTTCATTCTCGTGTTACACAGCACGTTTGAGCTTCTGCAAGAACCAATGAGGTTCATTCTCGTGTTTGCGCAGCACGTTTGAGCTTCTGCAAGAACCAATGAGGTTCATTCTCGTGTTACGCAGCACATTTGAGCTTCCGCAAGAACCAATGAGGTTCATTCTCGTGTTACACAGCACGTTTGAGCTTCTGCAAGAACCAATGAGGTTCATTCTCGTGTTATGCAGGACGTTTGAGCTTCTGCAAGAACCAATGAGGTTCATTCTCGTGTTATGCAGCACGTTTGAGCTTCCGCAAGAACCAATGAGGTTCATTCTCGTGTTGCGCAGCACGTTTTGCGAGAAGAGGTGCATATCACACTAGATGTTTTTGCAGACACAAGGAATACTCACTGATCACTTAATACAATTCCCTGGATATCAACATCTCTGCTCCGCACAAGCAATACACACAAGTTATGCGAAGTATCAGATAAATCATGGGGTGACTCAAAGTGCATCAGTACCAGCAGTAATGACCTGACGGCTATGCACCGACCCATGAACACGGACAGAAAAGCCGATACTAATGCGAAAATGGGCTGTTTTCCCCAGGAAGGTGAAACTTTCCCTGGGTTTCTATTTAATTAAACTGACACCACCCAGACGAGCACTAGCGAGTCTATCTTTCTGAACAGATTACATAGAATTATTGGCAATTAATGCGCAGGTTGTTTCCAGGCAACAATCTCTTAAGGCTCTCACCCATCAGACAGTGATAATCTGAAAAGGCCAAAGGTGGGTGAAATTATTAACATAATCAGCGTCTCATGCTAATGCATGCCGTGAGGCCGAGGTTTGATGGGTTCAGCGGCACATGATGGGTTCAGACTCATAAGGTTCCTCAAAAAATCATTTCCATTAACAGAATTTAGAAGCATGTTTATTGCCCATCATTTTGTATATTTGTGCGATGATGCCCTCTGGTGCACACTTGTTTTTATTGCTCATTCACAACACTGGGGTTTTCAAAATGTAGTTTGAAAATAATTGAGGCTTGAAGGTAAAACACCAAGCATAACAACTATTTTTAAACTCTTTGTACTGTAAAAAGATGATGGCATTGCTTTGTCAATGTTGGACTCTTTAGATGACCAAAGATTATTGCATTTGGTGGCATTGTGAAAGGTACAGTTCAATGAGAAATTCTGCTACAAAGAATAGATGATTTAAAAAACAACAACAATAAAAATACAACTCATAAGCTAGATTTAAATTCTTCTGAAGCCATATGATAGCTTGGTGCGCGGAAAACACTAATTTATGGTGTGGCATAATTTATGGTTAAGGTGTGGCAATGAAGATTATAATTTGTTTTTGTCTTACAAAAAGCATTCTTGTGACATTAAAACAAAATATAGCGAACAATAGTATGTTTAAGGCATCTTTTGTTTTGAGTTTTAATCTTGTATTGTCTGAGAAAGTGTTCAAATATCTATAGGAACAAGGACCTTTCTAGGATGTATGAGTGCGGCAGGTATGACGTCAAAACCTGGAAGTCTAATTCACCAATGGTTCCCTCGAGATTTTCCTATGGGGTTTTTCAATGTGATAAGGCCTGTGGTAAACATAACTTGAAGATACTTGAACGTTTTGTTAAACAATGTAAACTGCACAGCCCCAATCTGTCTTATCTAGTTACTTATTAGAAACAACAGCTTCAAAATTAGCATTTTCAATATGGGTGTGTAATTTACACTGTAGAGCAAAACGTTCAAGTATGGTCAGGTTATGTTTACCAGAGACCTTATGTTATTTATAAATTGAAAAAACCCATTATAAAAAAATAAAAAAAACATATGAAAATCTTGAAGGAACCAGCGTCTTCTGGGTTTTTGATGTCATCCTTGTAGCACTTTATGGCCTAACCTGCCTGTAACAATATACAACAAGCTGGTACAAACTGAACAAGGATTAAAAAGGTTGTGTCATAATATGATAACACTGTACTCACTGTTTTTTCTTTTATTCCACAGAGCATATCCCTTCACTCCAGGTCACTTCCAGACTGCCTGTCCTGTATAAGAGGTTGCTTTGGGCAAGAAAGCATCTGCTAAATAACAAATAACTTTTATAAAAACAAATATAGAATTACAAATTTTGTACTAAACACACAGACATCATATTCACAGCATATTACACATTTAGCGAGGTTTAGAGTTTCAAGACCACTATTAATTAAGCTACTGTTTTGCATTTTTCTATTTGAATACAAATGGTTTCCATTACTAATGTCTTTTTTATATATATCATGAACCTAAACTTATATTTAAACCTTCAAAACAAACAGATTTTGAATCACAAAGGTTCAGTGTGGGCTCACACTTTTGATCCTACCATATATTCATTCAAATAGATGGTCATTTAAAGTAATGTTAAACAGGTAAGGCATGTTACAATTCACTCACAGCACACACCAGCACTGCCTCTAAAATCTCAGTTTCGTCACTTTATTAAATGAGTTCAATTTATTCTTACAAGCTCTCTCCATTCGTCTCTCTTTGTCTCAGGATACGATTCCCCTGGGCCGAAACGTTGAGGCAGAAAGTTCCAACAATTAACAAAAAAGGGTAATAACAGGCTAACGTTTGTACGGTAGGCTTAAGGCAGAGACAAGGGGGAGGGCAGGATTACAGGAGCAATGAAGGGGAAGAGACTTCGCTGGCTGGTCTCAATTCATTTAACAAGCCTTAAAGGGGAGGAAAATAAACTTCAAAGCCATTTAAAAAAATTAAATAAAATAAAAATCACATTTTTCTAAGAGCACACATACATGTTGCTGTGGGCTTGATTCACAGGTGTCAGATTAAAGAATAAACACATTCCATTGTCTTTGAGGCTTCAAGCCAGATTGGCAAAACCGCCACAAAGAGCCGCAGTATTTCAAGCAATTGATTCGCTTCAGAGAGCACCCTTTTCATGAAAAACAGAACGTATGAGCATGACTTCCATTGCACCTTTGCAAAAATGTGCTCAAATCGCCAAGTCGAGAACAAAGCATGACCCTGTTGGACATGCACCTCAAGTTTTACTCCATTTCCCTCCCAAACTAAGTGCTGAGCTTATGAACTGACATACAGTACGCTGATAAGAAACTTTCAGCCCCAACATTGCAGTGCAAAACAATAAATACTGTAAATGACAAACAAAATGAACGCTGACATCTTCAAAGCTAAGAGAAGACAGCCCAAGAGAGATGAAGGGAGAGAAAGACATCAATGAAAACACAAAAGTGGTACAGTGTTGATATTTACATCCTGCACAGGGCTTAAAAACCAAAGTATATTTACATAAAGATGGGAGGAGCAAACCTGGTCAAAGCACACCCTCTGAAAAAAAAAAAAAAACAGGACAGGAGAATAGCATGAACATCACAGAAAGTTGGAAGATGGGCTATTGAGGGCCTCGGAACAGGGTTTATTGAGAAGCTAACATATGCGTTCTCAAGAAAAGAAAAGATATCGGTCATTTTTTGGATCGATACGATTGACAGACCATTTAACGTTACGATTCTAAACTCATGTGGAGATTTCACAAACATTTTATAGAACTGTTCTACCACAAAGGCCTTTAAATATAAGAGTAGCTTAACTGATCAGAAAAATTGTGTTGACTGAAATGCTAAAACAGAATTCTGAAACACTGAATTATGATGCATGGTTCAGTCTCCAGGCCTGATGTCATTCAAAAATGACTTTGAACGGATGAAGACTTTGTAATCTCACAAGCATAAATTAAAAAGCCTAGACCCGGAGCATCATTAAAAATTAACGATAATGCCCAGGAATATAAAGTCACTTCAGTACAACAATATTAATATGCTATTGTCTTGCATACGCCTTTCAATCATTCTTTCCCTTCTTTATGGTCAACAATAGCGTTTAACAGTTTCCCAACTATCTCTTTGTTCCACAAGGAAAATTGCTTTCTCATAAGTCCCTCCAATTAGGCATTTGAAAACCATAAATACATTTACTGGAAGGTAAAAGCAAGATATTAAAATAACTGTATAAAACCACAACATTTAGTCCCGCCTCTTTTGCTTGACATTTACAACAAGATACGTAATTTACCGTGACTGCTTGTTCCCTGCTAAATGTATTATACCTCAGATAGGGAGATTGAGGGATGAGTGAGCGTTACTCCTCAACAAATCAAGGTAAAACATCCACTGTAAATGTTAATTTAAATAAATTAAGATAAAAATTAGACAGAGGACCTGCCCCTAGCCACTGAACCAATCGCATTTGACCTCCAAAGCACGAGTGGTGTTGCGTTATGGATGCGTGTGAGCTTTGCTACGTGCCTACGCAGCCGTTCTGGGCTCGATATTGACTACCTCTATTATCTGAAGCAAATATTAGCAGTATAACTGTTTGTTGTTGTTGTTGTTTGTTGCATGTACATGGCAGTGTGTCGGTGTGTGTGTACAGTACGGTTCTCAGTAGACAGTCAGCAAACATCAGGCTTTCCAGACTGCCGTGCAGTCACTGGTAATTCTGAAACGCGTGACACCTGAATCAGTCTGTAAATGTGTGAATTAGAGCTATAGGGAGGAGAAGCCGTCTATGAGGTAAAGAGGGTGTAAGACTGTGTATGTGTTTGTAAGAGGGAGAGATGTGCACTGTGGTGGCTCAGATGCTGTGGTGTGTAAGCTTGTTTTTCGAGTCACAGCCTCAGGTGCTGTTGGTCAGAGTAGATCCAGGCTGTACAGAACCTTCAGAGCCATCTGACAGAGAAGAGAGAGGACAAAACAAAAAGAGGACTTTGAAAAATAGCATTTGTCACCGTGATCGGCATACACAAGGCTCCATACTTACACACACAAAATACATCCAAGTACCTTTCAAAAGCTTGGGGTCAGTAACTTTCTATTCAGCAAAGAATCCCAGGTTTCCACAAAAATTTATTATAATTAATACATAAATATTATAAAAATATTTTTATATATATATATATATATATTTTTTTTTTTTTATCTTACCAACCCCAAACCTTTTCAATGATAGTGTAACAGTGGTTCCCAAACTTTTTCTGCCAGGCCCGATTTTGTAGATCAAAATAATTTCAAGCCCCACACCAACATTCACCCACATAAAGACATAACCCTGTTTGAATTGAAAAGTAAAAAAAAGTGACGTGTATCCAAGTATGGTACCCATTATGATACCCATGGTATACTCTGAATTTGTGCTCTGCATTTCACCCATCCAGGTGCACACACACAGCATTGAATATTGAAAACACACACACACACACACACACACCCCCCAGAGCAGTGGAAAGCAATTTTTGCTGCAGCACCGGAGAGCGATTTGGGGTTAGGTGCCTTGCTCAGTTGTGAGTTATGAGAGTGGAAAAACGTTCATTCGCTCCCCCCAGCTACATTTCCTCACTGTAAAAAAAAATTACATCCCCAAGTCAAAAATTTCAAGTGACCGATAAGATCTAAATTTTTCAATTAGTCTGACGTATTATTTCTCATTGAGCCAATGTTAACAGACTATTGCAACAAGAATTTCACTTGGGCCAATTGAAAAAATTTAGATGTTATCGGTCACTTGAAATGTTTGATTTGGGAGGGTTAGAATTTTTTTTACAGTGCTGCCGGGACTCGAACCCGTGACCTTTGGTTTACAAGTCCGACTCTCTAACCATTGGGCCACAACTGCCCCGAACCATTAAGCCACAACTGAAACATTGTAATTATTACAGCAATACAAGTTCTCAACTGCAATGGGCTTCTCTTTGTGTTCATGATGTGAAGTCTCTAAGGGGCTGTTTACACCTGGCCACTTCATGCGTTTTCTCAGATCGGATAGCTATCCGATCGTGAAAAGACCAGGTGTAAATGCCCTCCGAAACGCATTCGAGACGGATTTGAATCCGATCGCTCAAACCACTTCAGGAGGTGGTCTGGGCCGCATTCCTGACGAAACTGGACAAGTGTAAATGCATCTGGTTGTTGAAACCACATATGTAAATTGTACTCCTCCCAAAAATGCTAAAAAAATAAACGTGTGAGAGCGTGTTATAGGCTATATGTAATGTTATAGCCAGATATGACGACGCTACTGGAACACGCATCACCTCAGATGAGAAGCTGAGCCATACATGCCAACCCTCCCGATTTTTCCGGGAGACTCCCGAATTTCAAAGCCCCTCCCGAAAATCTCCCGGACCGACCTTTCTCCCGAATTTCTCCCGATTTCCACCTGGACAACAATATTGCTACACCATCCGTTAAAATGAAGTTAATTCGGCCAGCGCTCATACCTGTAGTTACATCCTGTTTTCGGTTTAAGTCCAAAGTAGTCGATTGTCGAGTTCACGCGCGTGATCATAGGTAACTAAACATATGCGCGTGGACTCGACAATCGACTACTTTGGACTTCAACCGAAAACAGGATGTAAACACAGGTATGAGCGCTGGCCGAATTAACTTTATTCATATCTTTCACATCTACTGCAGTCAGATTCACCCGTGTTAACTCTAAAGGAATCACTCACATGACCTGTGCACTTGTAATGTAAACTTGCACTTGTAAAAGCAGGTTTAAAATATGCCCCATTGAAGTCAACAGGGTGCAAATTTTAAAAAGAGGATAACACGGTGTAGGCAACACCGATTTTTGTCATTGTTCTCTGTATTGACAGCACTCCAAATGTACAAAAAAATGAGCTCAATGTTAAAATTGACCGGAGTTCTCCTTTAAGGAAATGAATTTGTCAAATGATTTATATTCATGAACCCAGCAGCTCATACTATTATCTATTTTTTAGTTAATTCACAATTTTTTGTTAATGAATGACCAACAATATCTTAAGCCCCACCACAGTCCTAAATTCAGTTAAAATGACAAATATGCATTCATATACGGTTACCAAGTTTTAGTTCTAATTACTAAAGTTATATCATTAAATTGTGATTGTCATAATATCATGCTTGATTGACTGATGTTAAGTGTGTACTTTCTGATTTGGTGGAATTTTTTTGAATTTTGTGTCAGAAGTTGCGCAAGCTCTTGGAGTATGTCAGAAATAGAAAGGGGGATTGCTTTACTGACAGGAATTTGTTGTCGATTTGAGCCGCCCCACATCCAGTGTAGACAGCATCAATGATTATAATGGGTTCTCTATTCACTTTAAAACGTCACGGTTAATTCATTGTAAAGGCTCCGCTACACTGAGCATTTCTGTTGCACAGAATTGAACTGCTGCAACTTTCACAAAACGGAAAAAAAGTTACACCAACAGGACATGAATTTTGCGGGGGGAGGAGCGGGAGAAGGTAGCATATATTTTTTTAATACATTTTGACAAAGGTCTCTAATGTAGTCCTCCCAAGACCTCCAGTCAGTGAACTTTTAACATTACATATGTAATATAGTTGATCAAAAGAGCCTTTAAGACAGAGGTAAAGCAGTCTTTGACTACATTTGTTTTCTTTAAAAGGGAACTACATGGCTAATATGTAGCTTATATTTAATTCCAAAGTGACAAAGACTTGATTTATTATCCCTGTTATAGTATTATTTATAAGATAAGATCTTATAAGATATTTTTTTTCACCATGTTTCCAAGTTCTCTACCTCAGGTCCAAATGAAATGTAGAAAGAATGCACAAATGGAAAACACTAAATAATTCTGTGATCTATTTCCATTTGTTATTTTCAGAAGGGAAATACTGACATGGATTTACAGAGCAGAGGTCACCTTTCTTCAATTCCAAAGGGAGAGATGGACTTTGTTTGTTATTATTATTATTATTTGCTGTATTATCTGGAAACTGTTATTTCTGTTTCAAAAGGCAGCACTAAATAACACTTTAAAATCTAAAGAGTGTTCATGTGATTTTATAATGTTGTGAAATTTATGAATGCATAATAATCGTGAAACCGTGATTATTCCTCAGACTATAATCGTACCAACAAAAAATTAAAATTGCGGCCTTACCGCACCCCCCCTTTTCATAACTCTGGGACCCCCAGTTTGGGAACCACTAGTGTAACAGGCGTTAAATGCACTGTGACGGCATTACTACATCAGGAAATTAATTTCAGAAGAAAATTGTCCATGAAAGATGATGAAAGAAAGCATTTTCCTCATTAGACAAAAAGCACTGATGAATCATGCATAATAAAACAACAGGAAGACTTTATTAACATAAAATTTTGATTTAAAGTGGTCTTAACCCCATTCACTCCCAGACCATCACTTAGAAGAAGAACAGCATTACCGTTGGAGGATGCTACGGTTTGTGCACGGGCATGAGGTGGAATGAGGGTGGAATTGAGCTGGGGCTGAATCATCAGCTCTGAAATAAAGAGAAACACACTCTGTTGACATCTCTAAGAGGAACAAACAACTAAGCAAACATATCAAATGCTCTTTTAGGAACAGAAACGATTAACACACTATCCCATAAAATGGACAAGCACTGTTATCACTAAGCAATACCGAAGAAAGCCAAATCCAAGAAAAGCAACAGGATAATTTTGTAGGAGCTGAGCAAAGTGAAGCTAGTCTCCTCTAAATCCCTTCTGTAGCATTTGATTTTTTCCCCTGAAGTCCAATTATGTTAGTCAAGGTTTCTTGCATCAAACGTAGTTGTAATTTAGCTTTGCATAACCATTTGCTGCCCGCTTTCTAACCCTTAGAATTAAAGGAATGGTTCATCCATAAATGAAAATTCTGTCATAATTTACACGCACTCGTGTCTTTCCAAACCTGTATTAATTTATTTCTTCTGTGGATCACAAAAAGAGATTTGTACTGGCCGCTCTTGTCCATGCAATTAATTTCCATAGGAAATTAAGCTTTCAAGCTTCAAAAAGGCCGTAACATTATCAAAGTAGTCTAAATGATTACGTCTGAAGTCTTCTGGTCATATGATACATTGTTGTGTGAGGGAAAGACTTTTAATTTAAATCATCATTTACTGATAAGCTTCTTCAGATCTGCACAGAACACGTCATACGTCATCATGCACACAAACAAGATGGGGAGTAAATAAGGACAGAACTCATGCTTTGCATTTTAAAACACTACCATTCAAAAGTTTGGGGTTGGTAGAATTTTATAATGTTTTTGAAGTAATTATCTTATGCTCACCAAAGCTGCATTAGTTTGATCAAAAGTAAAAACAGTAAAACTGTGAACATGACACATGGATCGTGTTATTTATACTGCCTTTTATCAGAGTGGATCAAAGTGCTTAATAGTAAAAAGTTTATTAATGTGTGATTGGTTCAGCTCTGAACAAGCCGTTACTGCAGGCTAATTTGAATAAATGCTCTGGGTGCACTGGAGAGATTTCTGATGGGTGGAATTACAGAAAAGGCTGATTAAATACCCTGATCCGGATCCTTGTTCTGAGACTAAATAGCCTCAGGCTAAAACTGATACTAGTCTTATGGAAATCTGTTTTGAGATGCATTACTCGAATGACATCTGTATGTAATCGGTGAGAAGTTTGATCCAAAGTATACGCATGACAGGCTCATGTGACTCACCTGTCATGGTGAAGTTGAAAAGCGGAGGCAGCTCTCGACCGCTGGGCAGACGGGTGCCAGGTTGGCGCAGCTCATCAAAGAAGGTGTGAGCGCAAGCTTGAAGCGGGGACAGTCGAGTCACTGGTGTGTACTCTAACAGCCGAGAGCACAGGGCTATTGCCTCAGGAGGAGTTTTTGGTTTAAACACCTGTGGAGGAATTATATTAAAAAAAGAAATGAGAAACGAGAGGAAACACAAGAGTTAAAAGACAGCTCACTTACATTAGCTACTCTCTAGAATTTCTTTTTACTCAATCCACTGGTAAAAATGTAAGTACACATTTAAGTATAAAATCTTTGTAAGATATTCAAGCATAGTCTTTTACCTCACATGTCAGTCATTTGGTCTTTTCCCGTTAAAGTGAACAGTTCTTGACCAGAACAAGCAGTTAAACTTGCCAAATGTCCAAAGATGTTACTTTTCTTTACTTGAGAAAATTTATAGGCCAGTCTTGTAACACTGCTAACAGATACCTCATGGCTTTGGCCGTAAATATGAGCCAGATATGGGTGTGAGATTTTACCTTGGTCCATGGATGTGCTTTGATCTGTGGAAATTTGAACTCAGTGTAGTTCGGGTTCATTTCACGGATCTGTTCTCTTGTGGGTGTTCCAAGTACCTGAGCAGACAGACAGAAACAACTGTGAAGAATGCTGGGTAAAAAAAAAAAAAAAAACATGTTTGTTAAGCGAACATTATGTGTGATTCCAATTCAGATATTGTGTCTATACACAAACACACATATTTTCCATTTTCATAAAAATGGAGGTCAATAAATGTTTTTGAAAGAAGTATTGTGAAATAGTTACATTTTAAAATAACTTTTCAGCATAAATACTCCAGTCTTCAGTGTCACATGATCCTTCAGAAATCATTCTAATATGCTGATTTGTTCCTCAAAAAAATTTATTATCAATGTTAAACTATTTAAGGTTAATACTAGACAATTCTAAAATATATTCAGGTGATACTTTAAATACATCAGTTAAACTCATCACTGAATAAAACCATTGTCTATTTACATTAAAAACAATGCAGTCCAGTAAAATGTTTAACAGTCATTTTAGGAGGCATGATGGTGGTTCTTCACTTTTTAATAAATAGCCATGTGTAAGTCTTCTATGTAAAAACAAACTTGATCATACCTAGATTTGAAATGAGTAAAAAAACATTCTTATACTAGGATTTATTTGATGTAACTTATTTCCGTGGCATTCATCCCATTCCATCTGCCACATGTTATTAATATAAGAGTTTATTACTGGTCTGAGATCAGAGGGTTGAATTTGACACTGAAATATTCAAGTTGAGAGCCTCCTTTGCAGCGATGTCTGCTTTCTCGTTACCAGATAAACCAATATGACCTGGAACCCAGCAGAAAAAAGATACTGAAGATTTTCTTAGCTACTTTAGCTAATATACTTATAATTAGCATTTCTACAGCCAGGAGTGAAGCACAAGCTTCATCTGTAAAGGCAGAACTTTGTCCTGGGATTCACATGCCATGATCTTGATCTCTAATTAACGTGTCTGCTGACTCATGTTTATCTGCTTCAGATCCATCTGTGAATAGAGGTCTATGAAGAGGAAAACTGCATCTTAACTCCAAAGATTTTGGCCGATATTCATGAGGGTGTGTTGCTGTCTTTTTGTGTTGATTCAGGGTTAATATGACATTTGACCTTTTCAGATCCCAGGGAGGAATAGTGAAAAAGTGAGTCTAAATTAAGATGTCCAAATTAATGCCCAGGTTCTCCAAGTTTTTATCATCATTCATCAAGGTCTAATATACCCAGGTCTGGCTTCTTCTAAATAAAGATATTCCTGGAGAAAGACTGGTAAGAAGGCTGGATTACTTCTGGTCTGTTGTGGAGTGAAGGATCTCTGGCTTCTGTATAAAGACTCTGAACTGGAGAGGTCCTAAAAGCTCCTAAGTCCAGACGTATCCTTTGATGATGTATAGTAGAACTGAATCTAATGGCTCGTTTTCACCGAGCGATACGGTACAGTACAGTCTGCAATTTTTGCCGTTTCCATTGACAGAAGTTGTGAATGGTACCCTAATTGCGAACTGTACCGTACCACTTTTTTGGGAACCTTCCGTTGGGGTCCCTAATACAGTAGTCTGGTACTTAAGGGTGGAGCTAGACGCAGAACGTTGATTGGTTGATAGAGAATTGTCACTTGTGCATGCTTTTTCAGCCTTTTTACTGTACTGTACCATACCACTCGGTGGAAACGAGCCATTAATGTACTGATCAAAATTAAAGGGTTAGTTTTACCTTTATGATCTCCACTAGCTGGTCCACACCACTGTCTCCAGGGAAGATGGGCTGCCCCAGCAGCAGTTCAGCCAGCACACATCCAGCTGACCAGACGTCAATGTTGGAGGTGTAGTCCGTCGCACCAAAGATGAGCTCAGGGGCACGATAGTATCGTGAGCAGATATACGAGACGTTAGGCTCACCCCTCACCAGCTGCTTTGCACTGTGACAGATTAGAATTATGAGACAAACTTTAATAAGGCAGTCAGGATGAAAAATGACAGATTTATACATCCTCAATAAAACACTGAAACAAGCTCAACCCCACAAAATGGTCAAAAATCTCCCTCCATCCCGGCACAAAAAAAAAAGTGCACAGCACCACTGCTGTTCAAAAGATTCTGTAATAAATGCTTTGCAATAAAATAAAAAAAAGGCATATGACAGAACTGCTGGGAAAACAGCTCCAGAATAATACTCAAATCAATGCAGATGCACTTTCAAACAAAGCAATTATTCCACTCTGATGTGCATGCTCGGCCAAATGACTATTTTCAAGCTTTTTCAGTTGCCAAATTGTCCAGACACAAAAGCCAGTGTTCATGTTCCCTCAAAATAAACAAAAGAAAATGCAATGATTTGAATGCCAACAAGTGCCTTAAACAATCACACAAATAATTACTTGAAATTGCAATAAATTAAACAAATGTGGTCTGGATTACAATGGTCATCATATCTGCCTGCCATCAAATAGTTCAAGTGTTCATAAAAATAGCTCAGAAAAAGAAACCGTTTTTAATGAGAATCCATCAAAAAAGGGGGACAAAGGAACAAAGCAGAAAGACAATCTGACCATCAGCATCAATATCTCAATGCATATTGCTTTTGTCAAAGAACAGAGAACATGAACAATGGCATTTGCTTACGTATTCAACAACCCAATCAGAAACAATACCTTACATCAGGCCGCAGGCAGGGCGAGATAATGCATTGACAATATACATCAAATCTAGACACCAACTAAGGCCCGCCCTTATAAAGAGGTGCACTCTCAAAATACAATGACTGTAATAGTGTAACTGTAACACACATTAAAACCGAACATAATGTTCACTGGCGGACATAAGGTCACATTTGAAAACCCATCAAATCTACCCGCTCGCTCGTGCTATCTCTCACACTCACACACACACACGCAGCACTGACCTGCCAAAGTCACAGAGCTTGAGAACAGCTGTTTCTGGGTCCACCAGAAGGTTTTGTGGTTTGATATCTCGGTGACACACACCTTGGGAATGGATGTATGCCAAACTGCGGAAAAGCTGATACATATACACCTAAGAGAAAATAAAAGCAAGTGAGCAAAACTATCTTTCTTTTTTCTTTAAAATAAAGATCTTTCTCAGTCCCCATCTTTCCTTAATGAAGACTGATAGAAATTCTGAAAGTATTATTAATAATAATATTATTATTATTTTCATTATTGTTGTTGTATTATTATTAACAGTATTATAAATAAATGAATGAATATATTATAACAATGTGACATTTCTAAGTAAAACAGAATATCACGCATGAAATGTATGGTAGGCTGAGGGACTTCAATCCAGTCAAATCTGGGCTGTGATATTGTCAGCTAATATTTATTTCCTGTCCATATGGCTTTGGTTATGTCAGAGGTGGTGAAAAGTAATTATTAAAGCAATAAGCCTTGAGAAGCTGTGCGTCACAGTGAGTTTCCCACAGTGGCAACAGCAAAACTATAAAAGAAATTCAATAAAACTCTAAACGGTTAAATTGATTAATCATGATCACAATAATTTTTGTGCCAAGTGATATAGTTCTTCTAACTGTAGTAATATCAGTCAAACTGAAAGCTGCTTGTGTTTGACATAAACTGACGAATTGTGCACAATAAGACCAATGACATTTATTAAAATAATGTGAATTTTGATTTTGTGTTGCCTTTAAGAAGTCAAGAATTGACTCAGTATTAGAGAATGTTTGTTCAGTCAACTTTACCTTCACATAAAAGATTGGAATAATGGCTTTAGCTTTGCTGAAGTGTCGTGACACCCTGTAGACAGTCTCGGGCACGTATTCCAGCACCAGATTGAGGTATACCTCATCCTTCTGTGGAATAAATACACATTCAATTTGTAGATTATGAAATATAATAACCTGTCCAAAAACACACACACTACATGGCCAAAACTATTTTGGGAAAATCCTTGCATCTATATTCATTTAGTGTAGTGTAAATTAATATTTATGTATCATTCTATCATGTAGTGTAGTTAAGGAGAGGATATAAACCCTTTAAAAATCACAACAAGACCATTAGACAACCCTAGACCAACAGAACAGGCCATCAGAATGAAAAGAGTCACCATTATATTTTTAACCATTTCAACATAATTCAGCGGGAATTCTCAAGAAATACACAAACATTTAAAAGTAGTGTAAATATTGATTTCACTTTGAGGTCATAATATAGAGCTTTGCAACAAATGTCAGGTTTTTACCTTCTCTCCACTGCAATAGAAGAAATAGCGCAGCCTCACTATATTGCAGTGGTCCAGCTTTCTCATGATCTGTAGTTCTCGATTCTTCATAAACACAGAAGAAAGACTGTTAGCATCTCTCAGGGATAAAAGATGTCACAATATTTACAAGCAAGTAATCACGACAGTACAATCATCCCTAGAGCAGCCTGGGTTTAAGAGCCTTGTTCAAGGGCACAGTGTTTGCTTTGGTAGTGGACAGCACAAGTGGGTCATGTAAACGGTTAGCGGTTTCAGGCTAAAAGAGGGCGGCGTTGGTCGACTAAATGACCACACACTGGTGATATATTCAAATCAGAATATCCCTGTGCATCTGAGATGATCTGTTAACCCAAGACTGCATTCCAAAAATTTGTATACTGCCAACCTCTGAATGAAAACCATCTGTTGATTGTCACGTAACATACAAAGAACTGGATACACTTATAGTTTGCTTATAGGGGTCATCGGATGCAAAATTCACTTGTATATGGTGTTTGCATATAAATGTGTCTTTGCAGTGTGTGGACACAACCACCATAAAATGAAAAAAATCCATTCACTCCTTTTTTTAATCCTTAAAGTCTAAACACTCAATGATCAAGCCGTTTTGATTTACTGAGCAATATGATGTCATATTGTTCATGCTCCGCCCACGACCACTGACGGACTGTCCCGTATTAGCATATTTACGCCCTCAGCCATTTGTATACAGTCCGCTAAAACATTGCGGTTTTAGTATTTTAACATTTTAAATTAGCTTTTTATTTTCCGCTCTCATTTTTACATGCTCTCGTATTTTTTATATTTCTATATAGCCTTTATTTTTATTTCAGTTTTTTGTAATTTTAGTATGACAAAACTTAATTACTTAATTACTACAGTTAGTTGCCAAGGTAACATTTCTACTTTTCATTTAAGTTTCTAAAATTAAAATTTTTCCATCTAATATTTATAAGCACTGATAAGCCAAATCACTATGACTGTACACTGTGTTGTAATATGCTGTTGGTCCTCTGTGTCCTGCCAACCCACCGAATGCACTCTACAAAGACCCCTGAAGGTGTCCTGTGGTATCCGGCACATTAGACAAAAGTAGCAGATCCTTCATGTCCAAGGTGACATGATCAGATTGGCACTGGAGGAATATGGAGTCCATGGCAACACCTTGAACTCTTCATCATGCTCCTAAAAATCAGTTCTGAACAATGTGTGCAGTGTGGCAGAGTGCAACATCCCGCTGAAAGAGTCCACTTCCACCAGGGAACGCCATTGTCATGAAGGGGTGTACCTGGTCTGAAACAATGTTTAGGTAGGTGGCATGTGTCAAATTTACGTCCACATGAATGTCGTCCTGCAGTGCATCCTGGTGCCATCACTTCTCCAGGTAAACAGTGCACACGTACACAGCCTTCCACGTGATGTAAAAGAATACGGGACTCATTGAACCAGGCAAACTTCTTCCATTGCTCCAAGGTTAGTTCCTGCACTCGCATGCCCAGCATTCTCGACTGTTGACAGGAGTCATCATAGGCACTCTGATTGGTCTGCGGATACTCAGCCGAATATGCAGCAGAGTGTGATGCACTGTGTGTTGTGACACATTCCTCCATCATTCAAATTTTGTGTTACAAGTTGTGCCACAAAAGGCCTTCTGTCAATCTGGTCCAGAAAGAATAGCCTTCATTGGCCTTGCGCATCGAGAAGCCTTGGGAGCCCAACACCCTGTCGCCAGTTTGTGGTTTGTCTCTCCTCAGACCCACAAGCCTTGAAGTTTCAGAGATGCTATGACCCAGTTGTAGGTAGGCCCATAAAAATCTGTTTGCTTTCCATATAATTTAACCAGACCTTGACATGTGGCCTTGTTAGGAGATAATCAACGAAATTTGCTTCATCTATGAGTTATCAAAGCTTTGGCTCATCAGTGTATATATATATATATATATATATATATATATATATATATAAACACATTTGTTTTGATTTCAGCTTTATTTCAATTACCAAAAACACATTTTAATGGTTTTAGTTAACATGAAACTAGTTTCATTAACCATAGTTAATGGTTTTTAGTTAACCATAAATGGTTGAAATTGCAGGTCTGTTCTGTAATGCAACTAAACGCGATTTCCATATCTTTTGTTGTTAATGTCAAAGACTAATAATATTATAATACATTCTCACAATTTAATCTGTAATTTAGTACAAAGTAACTATATATTATATTAAATATAAATACTTAAAATATGTTATTAAACAGATCGGGTCAACGTACCAATACACTTGAATGTGTGTGTCGTACCTTAAATCGCTTATCCTGAAGTACCTTCTTGATGGCCACCCACTCCTGACTGTCAATGAGCCGTGCCTGATACACCACGCCAAAGGAGCCATTACCGATCACCTTGATATCAGTATAGGACACCTCCTGCGGGCGATCCGGGCCCTGGCCTGGGGTGGCAACCACTGTGGTCACCTTCCCACTATCTCCTAAAACACATTTGAGACATTAGATCTGATTAACCAAAGCTGAGGTGCTTCCTGTATGTAAATGAGCAAATATTAGCCAATACATTCTTGCAGCAACTCCATTAATTAAAAAAGCAATGCTATTCTCTAAATATACATATATTCCTACCTACTTGGCATATACAAGGTGTATTGGTTCATAACATATTAAAAACTGCAAAGGGTCTAGTGGTATGAAAGCTGTAGAATGATATGCATATTTGGACAGAAACATAACCAAACCTTGTGCATGTGTGCTTAGTAAAAAGTGTAAAACAGTGTATTTGTCATTCTAAAGGAAACATGGCACATATCTCATTAAATACGGGCCTGTCCTGCCGTTGTCCTTCACACAGGACATTATGACAGTGGGCGTGTCGGGACAGGTAGTTACCACCTATTGAACATGCCCTAAAACCTAGTGAATTGCCTAGTAAAACATCTGAACAATCACTGCAATGACAGAGCCTTGAACTGGTTGTCAACCATTTATTCTCAAGTTCATAATAGTGTTTTAAATCCTAGTGTGCAGCCTATTTAGATAACATTATCCACATGTTACAAATGCGTATACACTACAAAATACTGACTAGGCTACTGCAATGTATTTGGGCATAGTATTGCCATGGTATTTATTTTCTCCCTCTGGTAGCACCATGGTTTTCTTTAAGTACCAAATACCATGTAAATATCAATGTAACTGTTACATGAATATGGCAATCAGTACCATGTTATATGAAAGTGCCATGGTATTAGCATCACTGTACCAGGGTAACGCAACAGGACTTTGTGTTAATTTCCCAAAAGGCTGTTTAACGTTACACACCTCAAAAGGTTTTGAGGCCAAGTCAATAGCTCTCGTTAATAATAACTTAACTCAGAATTTTGACAATTTTCCTTGGCTAGCATGAGCTAGTTTCGTGGAGATGACATAACAGGCAATATCAAGAAAGCATGGGTGTGTTATTTAATTATACAAGCGATATATTCATTAAACACTCATAACTGAGATAACTTCGCGTATATACTCACTAGCTAGTTTTAAATTTGAGCAAGCAGATGAACTATCCGCCGAGGCCTGTGAGACCCCGGACTTTCCTGCGTTGCTCCCCACGACAGCGGTGGTTCCGGCGGATGCTGCAGCGGCTCCGGACGCCCCCTGAGGCTCAGCGAACGAGCTCGTCCTGGGCCGCCCGCTGCCGCTCATATCTGACTGAAAGTGTACCGAGGCTGGGGGGCGATGATCAGCTGTTCCTTCGACGACTTGGCCTGGTGCTGGGTGAAACATTTAGTTAAAAACGAAAAGATGACAAACGGTTTGCCGCGACCCTCCGCGTTCACCCACTCTCTCACGCGCTGAGAATCCGCGCAGCCTCATGGGGAATGCAGTTCTGTAGGCTCACTAATATTGATCCAGACTATTAAAAAAAAAAAAAACTACAGCAGCAGGTGTCATTCACCTGAGCAGAGGGGTCACTGCCTGCATCTAACTTTATCATGCACAATTAGTTATTTGTGTATTAGACACATAAAATAATAAGAAAGAAAGAACAAAACAAAAAAAACATTAAACCTCTTATTAATAAAACACGATTAATGTCTCTAATAAATAAGACACAGATAAAGATAATACATATTAAAACAGATTATAAAAATAACCAATATTATTCAGTGTATTCATGTGCTTTATATCTCTCTATATATACAGTATATGTATATAGGGGCGGATTAAGGTGGTCAGGGGCCCCTAGGCTGCGCTTTGTGTGAGGGCCCCCCCATACATGGTCCACACGCAACTACGGTGAACTGGCATACACACACATTGAGACAGCCAACACTACAGAGTTTCTCTTACGAGATGTTCTCTCGTATTGCGTAAGTTAGCTTACGCTACGGGAAAGTCATCTTTTCTCGAGATCTGAAGCCAAAAAATTATCCTTAATTTTTATAATTTTGTCAACGCAGTGCAGCAGCACGCAGACCTATGGCAGGCTTACTAGCGTGCCCATTGGCTGCCCTGCGGCAACTGCAGCAGCCTATCGCTGAGCCTTAGACGTGACGTCACGTCCAATGAGCGCGCTTGGCGCGCCTCATGCGTCACAGCCCGCGAAAGAGGGGGTGTGGCTTAACGTATACAAGCGAGGCTCAGAGGCTGGTTCACTGATTTCTGTCTCTTCAGCGACGCTCTCCGCATCGCTGGACTCTGAGGAAGCCGCCGCCGTTGAAACAAGCGGCCAGCACGCCGAGGATATCAGCCTGAGGAAGCCGGCCGTCTTCGCCGCCTTCAGCCTTCCCTGCCTGCTCCGCTATCCGGCGGATTATATCCTTCTTTGCTCTGTGTTGTGTGTGTTTGTGTGTTCGCCCCGCGACACACTGCATCTAAAAGAGCGCGAGGCGTTGTTGCAAATGCCTCGCTCCTCCTGTGGCTCGTGCAGAGCCCCGCTCAGCGACAGCGACCGCCATGTGATCTGCGCTCTCTGCCTGGGCCTCGACACCGCAGCCCTCGCCCTTACTTCGGGCGGCTGCGAACTCTCCGAGGAGATGCCGATGTCGACCCTGCGGGCTCGACTCGCCTTGTTGGACCCTCCTCCTGCCTCTCCGTCTGCCTCCACCGCGCCGCGTAAAGAAGAAACGTCGCGCTCAGAGGCCTCCGGAGCCGGATGCAGTGGCTGAGCGCTCGCCGGAGCCCCTTCCGCGAGCCTCGCTATCTCCTTCTCCCCCCCACCTCCCGACGCGCAACGGCCGGCTTCGCCCGCACTGCCGTCCCCTCAGGGGATGAAGCAGACAACGCTGCTATCATAGACAGCTGCTTTTACCCCCCTCTGTCAAGCCGCGCAAACGGCGCCGCTCACAAGGGATGTCAGAAACGGACGGTCTCGGGCTATAGCTTCCTTTACGTTACAAGAAAGCTTCAGAGACAGAGACCCGTGTTCGAATCCGGCCCTGGCGGCAGCTACATTTTTTTCTGTTTGCTGCTCCGAGCTCCGGGCCAGCTTTCTTACATACAGAAAGCGAACCCGCATCTCGCACCCTCCCGCTCACAAGGATGGTGCTTGAGTATTTATGAGCGTCTAAACATATGAGCCATCAAAGCGCCCAGCTCTGTCAGTCCCCTTACAAGAGGCTACTGCAGCAGCTTACATCGCAGCCAACGAGCCAGTAACATAACTCGCTCGCCTGCACACAAACGCCGTTTTTAAGGCGGCCCAGATAAATCACATAAAGAGTATAAATTCGGGTTGTCCGGCTCACACCGAAGGTGTCATAAGTGTAGAAAATGTGCCCACACCCTCGTGCTCACTGCTACACACAAACACGGTTCCCCTGGTAACGCGCTCAGAGTGCACTCTCATAAAGCGGGCACGCGCCGCTCGAGTGATAAGCGTAGAGAATGTGTCCACGACTCTGTGCCCACACCTACCCACTGCCCGCTCTGCCAGTTACCCCGGGTTGCAGATCCTCTAAAGCGCTCAAACACTGGCCGTGTGACAAATGTAAGCCCTGCGCCCGCTCGCGAGTGCGCGCACTTACTAACAAACACGATACCCCTCATGCCGCTCTCGCGACACGGGTTTTTAACAGTGAAATGTGCCCCATCCATAAAGATCGAGCCGTCATACGCTGTACAGCCAGTCACTACTGTCTACCAGCCCCCGTGTTCTCTGATACAGGTTCCCCATCTCGCGCAGTGTGGCGATCTGAACCCAGAGACCATTCGACCCCTAGCTATGCGTGCGGAAGCATGGGAAGCTATCCAGGGCATGTCAGAATGGGTGCTGAACCCTATAGAACACGGCTATTCGCTTCAATTCGCTCGTCGTCCCCGCGCTTTTTAGCACGGACGGAGACAAGAGTGAATTCAGAAGCTGCGCATCTGCTTCATGCAGAAAATAGAAAAGCTGCTGCACAAAGGGGCTATAGAACAGGTCCATCCTTCTCTGAGCGAGTCGGGCTTTTACAGCCGTTGCTTCCTCGTACCCAAGAAGGACGGAGCGCTAAGACCTATTTTAGATCTGAGACATTTGAACAAAGCTCTCATGAGACGGCCGTTCAAAATGATCACAACCAGACAAATCCTCGCGCAAATTCGCCCAGGAGACTGGTTTATCTCTCTCGATCTGAAGGACGCGTACTTTCAGATCCAGATAACACCCCGTCACAGGCCATTCTTGAGATTCGCCTTCGACGGTCGGGTATATCAATACACAGTCCTGCCGTTCGGCCTGTCTTTGGCACCCAGTACATTTACGAAGTGCATGGACACGGCTCTCGCTCCCCTCAGAAGACGGGGAATGCGTATACTGAACTATCTGGACGACTGGCTTATTCTGGCGCAGTCAGAGACAGAGCTTGTGTCTCACAGAACAGTGCTTCTCAGCCACTTGGAAAACCTGGGTCTCTCGGTTAACTGGACCAAGAGCTCATTATCACCCCGCCAGTCAATCTCCTTCTTGGGATAGAACTGGACTCGGTGGCTATGACGGCCAGATTATCGGAGCAGCGCGTGCGCCGCATCCGTCATCTCGCGCATCCTTCCAGGTGGGCAGCCAGGCTCCGCTGAGGACATTCCAGCGAATCCTGGGGCATATGGCCTCAGCTGCAGCAGTGCTTCAGCTGGGCTTACTGCGCATGCGCCCGCTTCAACGCTGGCTGAAAGCGCGCGTGCCTCACCGAGCCTGGGCGGCCGGCAACTCGCGAGTCAGGGTGAATCAAGGCTGCATTTCAGCCCTACAGCCCTGGCTGGCAGCCGAATGGTATCGCACGGGAGTGACGATGGGAGCGATCTCGCACCGGAAGGTTGTCTCGACAGACGCTTCCAACCAAGGTTGGGGAGCGCTCTTCGAAGGCAGACCGGTCTATGGCCGCTGGTCAGACCAGGAGAATCTCCTTCACATAAACTTAGACAGTTTATGTGAAGGAGATTCTCCTGGTCTGACCAGCGGCCATAGATGCTCGCGGTCGAGAAAGCGCTCAGGCACTTCCTCCCAGTCCTCCAAGGTCACCATGTTCTAGTCAGCACGGACAATACATCAGTAGTGGCCTACGTGAACTGCCAGGGTGGCGTCAGATCCAAAATGCTCTGCACCCTGGCGGAACGCCTCCTCGTGTGGGCTCAGCACTCACTGCGCTCGCTGAGAGCCGCGCATGTGCCTGGGCACCTGAACGAGGGTCCCGACAGACTGTCCAGGGACAATGTTTCCCCTGGGGAGTGGTCCTTGCATCCCCAAACAGTCCAGTCACTGTGGCGCCGTTTCGGCAAAGCGAAAGTCGACCTCTTTGCGTCAAAAGACAACGCTCACTGCCCAAAGTTCTTTACGAAGAACGAGGACGCGCTGGCCCAGACCTGGCCCAGCGGCCCACTATATGCCTTCCCGCCGGTCTCTCTGTTGCCACAAGTCATCAGGAGAACAAGGGAAGCGCGCCACACGGTGCTCCTCATAGCCCCGTACTGGGAGAACCAGACTTGGTTCCCGGAGCTAATACAGCTGCCAGACACAGTCCCCTGGCCGAATCCGGGAAGAAGAGACCTCTCTCAAGCCCGCGGCTCGATCTGGCATCCCCATCCAGAGCGCTGGTCTCTGCATGCATGGAGACTCAACGGATACCCGTTGACCTGCCAGAAGGGGTTGTGAACACGATCACCCAGTCTAGAGCCCCCTCTACGAGGCGGCTCTACACGTCTAAATGGTCTGTGTTTAAAAGTGGTGCACTGCCAAGGGGCTGGATCCACAAGCATGTGGGGTATCGCAGGTATTGGTTTTCCTTCAAGAGCTGCTGGACACGGGCAGGTCCCCTTCCACGCTCAAAGTCTATGTTGCGGCCATCTCAGCTTTTGCCGGTTCGGCGCTGGGCCGCGCATTAGGAAGGAACGAGTTCGTCACCCGCTTCCTTAGGGGAGCCAGGAGGATGAACCCCCCGCGACCCCCCTCAGTTCCTATGTGGGATCTTTCGCTGGTCCTAGAGGCCCTGAAAGCGCATCCCTTTGAACCCATAGAAACTGTGGATATAAAATACCTCACGCTCAAAATCTGATAGCTCTGTCTTCAGTCAAACGTGTGGGAGACCTTCACGCGTTATCCGTTAACGCCGTGTGCCTCGAGTTCGGACCTAATGACTCGAAAGTCATTCTTAAACCGAGGCATGGTTACGTCCCCAAAATATTGGGCACTCCCTTCAGAGCACAGGTCATTTCTCTCTCAGCCCTGCCGCCTTCCGGCAGCGAGGTCGATGGTAATCTCCTCTGCCCGGTCAGAGCGCTGAGAAATTACGTCACACGCTCCGCCGCTATCAGGCGCTCGGAGCAGCTTTTCGTTTCATTTGGTGGGCGCACCAAAGGTCTCGACCGCCTCGAAACACAGCCTGTCCAGATGGATAGTGGACGCTATCGCAGCTGCTTATGCGTCTAAAAACCTGCAGTGCCCTCTGGGCATCAGGGCTCACTCCACCAGAGGCATGGCCTCTTCGTGGGCTTGGTCCAGCGGAATTTCCATTCATGACATTTGTACGGCGGCGGGCTGGGCCTCCCCCTCGACATTTGTTAGGTTTTACAACCTGGAAGTTCCTGCCTTGCAGGCGAAAGTTTTATCAGTCTAAGTCACGCGTAGGCTGGCCCACTGTCTGAGCGCGGGCTACTGCGGTTGATTTAGCTCTCCTGGTTGAGCTGCATTATACAAGGGTTTATCAGCTCAGACCGGCCGTGCCGCTCTGAGCGCCCTAGTGTGTGCTTATGTACTGCGCTAGCCATTCTATTGGCCGCCCGGTTCCCACTCATCGTGTTCCCCGGACTTCCCCTGGGACTCATTTAGTGGATGCTGGGCGCGCACAGCGTTGACAAGGGAGTTCCCGTAGCGTAAGCTAACTTACGCAATACATGAGAACCTCTCGTAAGAGAACGTAATCGGTTACTAACGTAACCTCGGTTCTCTCTAGAAGAGGGAACGAGTATTGCGTAACCCGCCGTGCTCGCGCCACGAGCTCATTCGCTTCATCGACAGAAACCAGTGAAGCAGCCTCTGAGCCTCGCTTGTATACGTTAAGCCACACCCCCTCTTTCGCAGGCTGTGACGCATGAGGCGCGCCAAGCGCGCTCATTGGACGTGACGTCACGTCTAAGGCTCAGCAATAGGCTGCTGCAGTTGCCGCAGGGCAGCCAATGGGCACGCTAGTAAGCCTGCCCTAGGTCTGCGTGCTGCTGCACTGCGTTGACAAAATTATAAAAAATAAGGATAATTTTTTGGCTTCAGATCTCGAGAAAAGATGACTTTCCCGTAGCGTAAGCTAACTTACGCAATACTCGTTCCCTCTTCTAGAGAGAACCGAGGTTACGTTAGTAACCGATTACGTTTCTTTACATTCCTTCAAGTGGTGGACCACAACAGTAAGACAATTACCACCACACCACATAGGTAAAATGAAAAATTGAACATTACAAACAAAACACAAATACAAACAAGCATAAGGCCCAGTGCTTAGAATCAACCATTTAATTATGATCAAGAAACACTGGCAGTTCAACCAAAACTAACATAAACAGAGGTGTAAGTGGAAAGAATATCAGATATTATCCTCTGCCACCACAGCCCCAAAACAAATGTAAACAGCAAAGCAACAAAATACCTTCACATTTCAACTCTCACCACTTGCTGTTGTCTCTCTCAAACTAAATAAGCTAAAACTAAATAAGCTATGTATTAATATTAATAAAAAAAAAATATATATATATATATATATATATATATATATATATATATATATATATATATATACATCCTCACCATGACCATCAGCATTGGCGTGTTCCACCTTTTTAGGTGACAGCTTACAAAAGAAATCTTTCAGCGTTCGTTTCATCTTCTGTCTTATGGAGCCGATCACACCAAACGCGTTTTTCAGGTTCGATCACACATAACGCGTTTTTTATTTTGCTAGGCAACCACTGAAACCGCTGTCCAGTCAGTCAAGTAAACGTCAAATCAGCCTTTTAAATTTCGCGCGGTAGTCAGCTCCCTGTCACGTGACAACGGAGCGCAGTGAAAGTGATTGACAGCTAATATTAACCAATCTAAAATCTGCTTTAAAGTTTTTTTTGTTGTTGTTGTTTTTTTAAATCTGCTTTAAAGTTAAGAACGTAAGGATGAAGTTTGATTGGTTATGTAACGTTGGATAGAAATGATGGTCCGCCGCCATCGTGTATCAGCGGGCGCACATATGTACACACTGTGCAGTAATTTGCGAACGTTTTGTAGAGAAATGAAAACAGGTCGTAACACAACCATTATTTGCACACGCACAAATGCTCCCAAATATATTTTTTAGGTCGCACAGATTAAATTTCAGGAGCATATGCGACCAAAATGGTCGCAATTTCCATGTTTCTTGTAATGTTAGCCATAGTTATTTATCTCTTTCCTTGATTTTGGCGTCTGCGTTTCAAAGCCATTTTCCGCGGTGACGTTTTTGGTGGAGCTGTTCGTTTAATAGTCGACTCGGAAGAAAGCGAACGTTTTGACAATAAACTCCATCAACACAATAGTATGTGGAGTTAAACTGGTCCAGCAATAGCAGTGACATAAATGAAAATGATTGACTTGATTTGACCAGCAGCAGCTGATTGGATAGCCAATTCACATCGACCAAATCGCCTGCTTGTTTAAAAAAGAAAATTTTCTTATGGGCCAATTAGGGTCTTTTTTTGTTCCCGCTTAAGTAAATTAAAAATGTAAAAAAATTGTCTGGCCAATCTGAGGCCCCTGCACACGTGGGGCCCCTAGGCTGCAGCCTACAAGCCTATGTATTAATCCGCGCCTGTATAATAATACATTTTTTATTTGAAAGCGCTTTTCTGAGTACTCAAAGACACTTTACAGCAGGAACAACCTCAAATATTTTTTTTTTTAAAAAGCACTGAAAAACACACTGGACTAAGCTAAACATTAAAGTCGGCATGAAACGGAAGTTGAGATTGTCATTTTTTCCTTGTTGTGACGTATATCCGAGTGAAACGGCTTCTGAAATTAGAAAAAAAAATGTAGGGCGGGGCTTGATTTCGTCCTTCGGGAATTGATTGGATCGTTGGAGGTTGGGCGTTGCAAACAAAATGGAGGCAGATTTGAATGCCAGTTTACATTCAGTTGTGTAGGATTTTTCTCCACCGGACTCCCCACCGTTACCCTCCCATGAAGGATTTTTTCTTGAGGAGCCCGGCGACGAGAACGAGGACGAGCAGCTAAATTTGCAGGCAGGAATCAGCCCATATTTATATGAGCCTCCTGCGAACCAAGATGAGTCAAGTCAAGTTATCAGTCAAGTTCACCATCGAGAGCATCTCGACGTGTCCGATAAGTAAATAACTAGATTTAGATAAGATAGATAGCCTACCATTCGGACACTTCGAGATGCTCTCGAGGGTGAACTTGACTGATAACTTGACTTGACTCAAAACGAGACAGACACCGATAGCCGCACCCTCATCGGCTCTGGCCGCACCCTTTCGCCATGGCACGTGACCGAAAGAGAAGAGAGGTCGTTTCGAGGGGGGAGGGAAGGGTAATGTATTTGATTAAAGATTATAAGGGTAAATGAATTTTTTAAAAATAATGAAGTGCACAGATAAATCATTTATAATAAACACTACAATATTACATATAAAAAGAAGATTTGTCAAATTTGATTTCATGCCGACTTTAAAAGCAATTTTAAAAAGGTGAGTTTTTGTCAGTGATTTGAATGTTGGAAGGTCAGTGCAGTCACAGATTTGTTTGGGGAGAGAGTTCCAGAGGGAGGGGGCAGTAACCGAGAATGCTCTGTCACCCCAGGTTTGGTGCTTGGTCCTGGGAGGTAGAGTCAGGAGGTTGGCATCAGATGAGCGGAGGCTACGAGATGGGTTGTGGCGGTGGAGCAGGTCATTGAGGTAGGAAGGGGCCTGGTTATGGAGGGCTTTGTGTGTGAGGAGAAGGATTTTTAATTGAATTCGTTGTGGGACTGGGAGCCAGTGGAGGTTCCTGAGGACAGGGGTGATGTGGTCACGGGTGCGGGTGTGGGTGAGCGGACGAGTAGCAGAGTTCTGGTTGTATTGGAGTTTATTTAAGGTTTTGGATGTTGTGCCGTACAGGATGCTATACCAGTTGTCGATTCTGGAGGTGATGAAGGCGTGGATGAGGGTTTCTGCAGCAGAGAAAGAGAGTGATGGACGGAGTCGGGCGATGTTTTTGAGGTGAAAAAAGGCAGTTCTGGTGATTTGTTTTATGTGGTGCTCAAAGGAGAGGTTATTGTCAAAGATGACTCAGAGGTTGCGACTGTGAAGGGATGGAGACAGGGTGAAGGTGTCAACAGTGAGGGAGAAACTGTGAATGGTTTTAGTGATGGGTTTGGGACCGATGATGATCATGTCTGTTTTTTCACAGTTGAGTTGAAGGAAATTGGTGTGCATCCAGGATTTAATGTCAGTGAGGCAGTTGGAGATAGTGGAGTGGGTGGCAGAGGTGATGGATTTGGTGGAGATGTAGAGTTGAACATCATCGGCATAGCAGTGAAAGTTGAGACCATGGTGGCGAATGACATTGCCAAGGGGAAGCAGGTATAGTATGAAGAGGAGAGGACCAAGCACGTAGTTGCAGTTATATACACTCACCTAAAGGATTATTAGGAACACCATACTAATACTGTGTTTGACCCCCTTTCACCTTCAGAACTGCCTTAATTCTACGTGGCATTGATTCAACAAGGTGCTGAAAGCATTCTTTAGAAATGTTGGCCCATATTGATTGGATAGCATCTTGCAGTTGATGGAGATTTGTGGGATGCACATCCAGGGCACGAAGCTCCCGTTCCACCACATCCCAAAGATGCTCTATTGGGTTGAGATCTGGTGGCTGTGGGGGGCATTTTAGTACAGTGAACTCATTGTCATGTTCAAGAAACCAATTTGAAATGATTCGAGCTTTGTGACATGGTGCATTATCCTGCTGGAAGTAGCCATCAGAGGATGGGTACATGGTGGTCATAAAGGGATGGACATGGTCAGAAACAATGCTCAGGTAGGCCGTGGCATTTAAATGATGCCCAATTGGCACTAAGGGGCCTAAAGTGTGCCAAGAAAACACACCATTACACCACCACCACCAGCCTGCAGAGTGGTAACAAGGCATGATGGATCCATGTTCTCATTCTGTTTACGCCAAATTCTGACTCTACCATCTGAATGTCTCAACAGAAATCGAGACTCATCAGACCAGGCAACATTTTTCCAGTCTTCAACTGTCCAATTTTGGTGAGCTCGTGCAAATTGTAGCCTCTTTTTCCTATTTGTAGTGGAGATGAGTGGTACCCGGTGGGGTCTTCTGCTGTTGTAGCCCATCCGCCTCAAACCATGCTACGCTCAAAATTGCTTAAATCACCTTTCTTTCCCATTCTGACATTCAGTTTGGCGTTCAGAAGATTGTCTTGACCAGGACCACACCCCTAAATGCATTGAAGCAACTGCCATGTGATTGGTTGATTAGATAATTGCATTAATGATAAATTGAACAGGTGTTCCAAATAATCCTTTAGGTGAGTGTATATATGTGTATGTGTGTGTTAATCATTTTAAATACAATTGTCTCTGTATAGTAACTAAATATTATGGATATTTAGTTACTGTTTTAGGTGAATATTTAGAACTGTTCTAATTTACAAACAGGACCAGACAACATGAGCATCTCAAATTTCAAAACCATATCTATATCATACACCACTTTCCTTATAAAAAAAAATCAACCACAAAAGAACTGCACAAAAACCAAGCATTGTGTTAGGTCTTTAATTTTTTCAATAATCTCTTGTTTAGAAATATTGCACATGGTCAACATGCCTGTTGATGAGTTTACACTCACCTTTCTCATTCTAAAACTCCTTCTCCAAAGTAACGACAGTTTATTGGATACACAATCATAAGGTGTACACGCATACATGTGCAGGTATGTGTGTGTGTGTGTGCAAGCATTTGTCTGTTGCTGGGGGAGGGAAAGAAAGGGCAGATAAGTCAAGTTAAGAATTGAGTTGGTCAGTAGCCAGCATATGCTAACAGTCTTTTGATGTAGTGCCACTGCTTTTCTGGCAGGGAAAATATGAATAGCATTTGCTTGGGAGTAAGTTGGATTTGTTAAGGTGCATGTAATGTACGCACATACGCTCGCACACACACAGACATCTGTATATCATGGGACATATAGAAATATATAGGTATATTTATACATTTATATTGTCACACATTCAAGTGAAGACTGAGTAGCATTTTTATGCTCATCACTCCTTCTCTTTCAGCAAAACCAGACGCAAGAAAGTGCTAGGTTACATTTTTTTTCTTTTTTTTTTCAGATTTTAGTTTGTTCAGTTTGGATTTCTCTCTCGATACTCGCTTCTAAATTCAGAATTTTTTTTCCCACTCTCTTTTCAACATATATATCATTTTATTACAGCTTGTACAGTGAAAATCTATGGCACTAACAGGTCACTCGTCTACTTCAAAAAAATTCCCACCCACGTCCTATTGCACCAATGAAAGAAGAGGCAGAGTAAGAAAGAGGAGATCCTGAGAAATGCCGCCCCAGCGCTGGTCTCGGGTCAGCTTTCCCTTGCGTAATCCTGAATCGAAGTCCTCGCAGGCTACAAAGCTTGCTCTGACTCCAGACCAGTGCTTAAAGTGGCGCTTTCCATCAACACTTCAGTTAAAAGTCTTAAGGAGATGAAAAAATAAGGGCTTTCCTTACGGGGTATGCGGAAAGGGAGAATCGAACGCAATGGAACAAAGTCGTCTGTTAGTTTTTAAATATCTAAAAACAAATACTTTCCTGATTTAAATCATGGTCTAGGACCATATATTGTGCAAACACCTGATTGAAATATATAAAAAAGAAAGAAAGAAACGAGGAAAAGTACACAGAGAGAGCCTCGTGCCCACCCTCTGCCCCCCTCCCCAGCCATCACGGTTATATATATATGTATATATATATACAGTGTACGGGGAAAAGCCTAAGTCGGCGGCCAGAGAAGAGGAGCTTCAGCTAAGAGGCTAAAACACAGTCTTTTTTTTTGTTTTCAACGTAATTGCTCCAACACTTAGATAGCTGGATTAGTCCATGCTGAAAATATTACTATAGTAAGAAGAAGAGAGGCGCAAGCTAATACAAAAAAAGATATCAGTCAGTTCCACCGTTACGACACAACAACAAAACGACAAAGCATATCTACACGTTGATTCAAAGAGGGGTAGTGTCTCTCTATTCACTTTCGTCTTCTTTTGTATGATTCTTCCGAGGTTAGGACAATGTTTTCCTCTCTCGCTGTGAGTGTGCTGTGTTGTTGTTGTTGTTGTTATGCGATTGTGGTGGTCGCTGTAGCCTCTGTTTTCTGCTCCGCTGGTCTACGTGATTACGAGTCTTGAGTTTGTTGCTTCTGGGACAAAAAAAAAAAAACCTGTTGTGAATTTACAGCCCGTGCTGAAGAACAGTAACAGCCGATGCATGTACCCCGCCACGGGGTGTAACATTTGCATGAAGACCTTTTTCCTCCCCGGCTATTGCTTTCCTCGGTATCTCGGTCTCTAAAAACGAAAGTGCAAGCGCATTTGTCCCCCGCCAACCACCCCCCACCCCATCCCCGTTTTGAATTGAAAGTTATCGGTACCTCAGTCTAATTTCTCTTCTAAAACATTCAGTCCATTCGATAAAAATCTGTGCTAGCCCCATGCGGGGTCTTTACTGAGCATGTGCAGACAGGCTGGTTTGGTGCTGCCTGTGGTGCAGCATTGAAGGGCTCTAAAATTCTGACAGAAAGTGATGCCCGCCCTAATGCAGAGGTGGACCAATGACTGCCCCCGACACCAGTGGCATATGCAAATGAGTGCGACCACATGCGCTATTTGTAATAGTTCCTTGTGCAAGTCATTAATGTGTGAAAGTGATATTGTTATGTAATTGCATAACGTGTGTGAACATGTGCGTGTTTGCGTGTGTAACTGTGCAGAACAACAGAACATCAACGAAGTGAACGCAATGGCAACGAAATAAGTTCGATTAGAAATGAAGCAAAATCCACATAAGTGCTGTACTGTCAGCGGAAATGGTTTTACACATTTCTACAATCCATCCCTACATTCATCTTTCATCCTTCCGTTCTCAGTCGTTCTTCATCTCGATTCCTGCGGATCGCCCGCGTCTTTCTTTGGCTCTTCCGTGGCCCTGCTCCTCTCCTCTGGCTCGGAATTCTCCCTGGGCGCTGGATTGGATGGTCCAGATGTAGAGGCGAAGTCAGAGCCGGCGAGAGCCACGCCTCCCACAATTTCAGAACTGCCGGCGGTCTGCATGATCTTCTGCCTTACCTCGCGAATCTTCAGCTGCAGGCACAGCTTGTTGGGAAACGTGTCAGAGTAGCGAGCTTGGAAGGCAGCTGTGGCTTGCGCTGTAACAGAAAAATGAAATATGCATGCTAAGTTCCACCTTCCCAGTGATGGCTGAGGAATTATTTCAGTTGTTGTACTGTTAGCATAAAAAAATTTAAAAAAGAATAGCATTTACTGCTGCATTTGATACAACAAATCAGATATCTGAGAAATAGTATATATATTTTTTTTTTTATATATAAGTAATAGTCAAAACTGAAATGTAAATCATTTGTTCATAACATTACAATTATAAATGGACACAATCATTTTTATTGAGTGGTTATTTTTCTACAAAGTACACTACTGTTCAAAAGTTTGTGATTTTTTTTATGCTTTTGAAAGAAGTCTCTTATGCTCACAAAGGCAACATTTATTTGATAAAAAAAATATAGTAAAAACCAGGGCTGGGCATTGACACAAATTCCTCTTTTCAATTACGATTTACAAGTTTGCGATTCGATCCTGATTCATTGTGGCCTATCAGGTACAGTACATAGCAAATTTCCTCAAGGAAAAAATATCACTCAACTAATGGTGTAAACTATACAGGGAACCCCAGTTGGTACATTACTATATTAAAATTAACAGATTTTTATGCTACTTACATTTAAATTACATATAAAGAAGGTTTAATAATGATATTGTATAATAGGCCTAAATTTATGATGAATATGCAATATAGTGCATGCATTTAGCAAAATACTCCACTCTAAAGTACATTATTTCTAGCTGACTAATGCGTTTATGGACACTGAATGGCTTTTCTGAGTTAAATATAACATTACGTGACAATTATTTACAAGCTCTTTTATTGACGTCTTTCCGCGGTTGAAACACTGATTGAGAGATTACATGAGACATGAGACATGATACGGATTTTGGTAAGCTGTACTGTATCTCTCAACATACCTTCTGATGTTCATTCATGTTTATTATACTGGGAGATGTTAACTTGATGTTACCTGAGGGGAAGAAGCCGTGCTCCTGGAAGAGTTGCATGACGAGTGCACGCCGCTGGTCCAGCATCCGACGCAGAGAGGAGGGCGGCACGCGGTCCAACTCCTCCAAAATATGCTCCGTCTCTCCAACTGATAAACACCGAAGACAAGAAAACATATATAAATAAATATCATTATGTATGGGTTAATGAGAGTGAGTTTCTACATAAAAATAAGCCCACCAGCCCTATCGAAGGTGAAGATGTCCCCTTCACACTTGGCAGCACTCTTGGGTGTGTTGGGCTCTGAGCTGCAGCTGGACAGGCGACGACTCTTCCTCCTTGGTGAACCGGGGTCGTCGGCGGAGTCTAGATCTAGGGAAGGGAAGAAAAGAGAAAGAAAGAGAAGATCAAAATCACACAAAAAGGCAAAAGTGAGGAAAACAGTACAATTAAAATTCTCATTATATTTATTATTTGCTCTCACCTGTGGAGTTCCTCCTCTTCTTGCGGTAGCTGCCCAGTATGGCTCTAGGGGAAGTTGCAAGACTCTGTAGATTGGGAGAGGGCAGCACCTCTTCAGGCTTGAACTCCGGCAGCTCTTTAAGACGCTCTTCAAAAGTGGAGCCAAAAAGCGTCCTGAGAAAGAGCCAATGTAGTTTTTAGAAAATTAAATATAATGATGAATCTGACATATCAGCAGAGATATAATGTACATCACATTTACAGTAGTTCATCAATGAGGAAAGCAGAAATGCAGGGACATGACTACCAACGACTACCATTTTGGTGTAAATGAAAAGAATAAAGGTTTTTTGATACATAAGCGCAAACAAATGTGTCACAATGCATAGGCTTAAACGATCTACAACAGTCAGTTTTCCCTTCCAGGTCAAAAATTGTCATGGCTGAGGAAACGTTTGAAGAGAATCTTGAAGTGAAGTTAGCAAACTGTCAACATGGCAATGGCACATATATTTTGAAGGTCTTGAGTAGTACTAAGGTGAGTTAATAGTACAGTATCGCAAGGATGTACATTAAGGATGTATCCTGAACCACATGTTTGCAATTCACTGGCCAAGAATTTACTGCATATTATGTTTTTGGCCACCCAGTGATACAATTATAATGTTCATGTCAATGGCTTCGACCAGTGTTGTAATTGTTAAATAAATTAAAACTAATTGAAAGAGAAAAAGCTCAAATAAAATGTAAACATGCATAATAGATTAAAACCTAAAAATAAACAAAAAATACAACTGTTGTATGGTTGGTTCTCGCACGTCAAGCGAACATGCTTTTGCTTCCGTTTACCATATCTGATGTGCGCGTTGATGAATATTTATGTGGAATTCAATCTGTTCTTCATATAAAGCGATTTCAGAAAATTGACTTTACAAACTTTTTGAAGCGTCAGTGTCAGTTGTGTAGCTGTCAATGGAGGGACAGAAATCTCTCAGATTTCAGCAAAAAGATCTTCATTTGTGTTCCGAAGATGAACGAAAGTCTTATGGGTTTGGAATAGGGATGTCAATTTTCACAAATTCCCATGATCGATCGTCGTTTAAATTAACGATCAATTAATCGATTAATCGTTAGCCTTAATACTGCGATATGCAGTGGCTATGACAGCATGACAGGGTCTGCAAATGCTGCTCAAAACGCTATGTTCCTCACCAAATCAATTAGAATGGTTTTAAATATAAATAGAGGGCTAGTAGGATTGTAAAATGTTTCGATGTGATTGATAATTAAATTAATTATTTAATAATCAAATATAACTACTAAATACAACGTGTCACCAACGCCGCCTCATATGCGGTTAGAATGTGTGACTGTTGTGGACGCGCTCTTCCTGGAACAACTGCACGCGCTGAATGAATCTGCTACCGTTAAACTGGAGCACTTTGCTAGCACGTTATTTATCTAAAAGAAACGCATCCTATATGAGATTAATCAGATATATTCAAAATAAACATATTACAAATTATATCTGCACAAAATGACGCAAATTCATGCACAAGTGAACTTGAACTAAGTTACGTGCCATTCATTCAGAACTACTCATGTTGTGGACGCGGTCTTCCTGGAGCAACGCGACACGGCAACTAAACCCAAATAATTCACAATGTTTTATTACAATATTGTTCTCTTTATAATGTTATGTAATATTACAGTCCCAATAGTCATTATTAGTCGTGCACTGCCGTTTGAGCTGTGCACGCTGAAGCTGACGCTTTACTACAGAGTTAATTCTTAACCAAATGCATCCAATATGAGATCAATCAGATATAGATAGGCCTACAGAAAATAAACAGTATTACAACTTACATTTGCACAAAACAAAAGGCTGCGAATGCACATGCAAACTTATAGCCATGATGAAGGTGTAAAATGGTCCCAAACATAACTCCGGCGCGCTCGCTTTACATGTTTCGCGGTTGAGCAGCGCGCACGCGCATGAAGACCTACTTAATCGATGATCGATAAGTTGTATCGATTAAATGTATTATCGACAATTAATCGATCGTCGATTAATCGTTGACATCCCTAGTTTGGAACGACATGAGGGCGAGTGAGTAATGACAGAATTTTTCATTTTTGGGTTAACTATCCCTTTAAGTCAAAGTCAAAATTACTCAAACTTAAACTAAAATAATAAACATAAATGGCCATTTAAAATATTAATAAATACTATAATAGTATATAAATAATACAATAACACTGCTAGTCTAGTCAACGTGTAATCTAGGGTAAAGCCACTCACTTGTCACCAGCATCAGCAGTGCTTTTCAGTGGAGGTGGGCGGAACTTGGCTTTTTTAGCTGAAGGAGTGTCAGTCTGCAAAGGCGGAGGCGGGGGGTCCAAAACAGAAGATTCCCTGCGTCCTGACTGAAAGAAAAAATCAAATTTGATCAATGGGAACATGGTGATTCGATCTTGCACAATGAAGTTTTGTATGAGAACTGTTTAAATGTATCAAAGTTGGATTGTACAGCTGAAAAAAGCATCTTACTTCTCGACTCTCGTCTTTGTTGTTGGTCTCAGCTTGAGTCTCTGTCTCCACTTCCATTGCTCTTGCTGTTTCAACTCTCTCTGTTTGAGAAAGGCCCCCTCCCACATCTCTCGCATACTCTCGCTCCATTTTGCTCCCTTTCTTTCCGTCCTCCTTCCCTTCGCAATGCTGACCTGTTGAACAGTTTGAATTTGACTTTGAGAGTCTGCAAACCCACTCTGTATGAGACAAATGCTTGATCATTATTTAATAACAACTGCAGTTTAAGACGTCGAAATGGCCCAAATATACTTTTGAAATAGCGATGGATGGTATAACCAAAAGCTTATATTATGGTGACAGTATAAAAAAACAAAATTCTTCAAAAGTCACTTTTGATAAACTGAATGTGCCCTTGCTGAATAAAATTATAATTGAAAGTGTATAAAAGTATTAAAAGTATTATTTGTTATAAAACTGACCCCAAACTTTTGAATAAAATAGTCTCACAATATAATTGTTTTTGCTTAAAATTCATAACACTGTATTTTTTAATCAACTGAAATTAATATGTTAAAATAAAAAAATTAAAGAGTATTTTGAACTTTGGTAAAAATGTTTTACTACTGTACAACTGAAGTTTATGAGGTTACTTTTACCTTTATGTTTGTGTGATGTACAGATGGGTTGCACCGATTCCTCCAAACCACTAGGTGGCGCCTGATGTCCATCCTTTGACACCACCAGGTCTCTCTGTTTCTCCATCTCTTTCCTAGATTCTGCTCCTCTCTCGTTTTCCATTTGCATGTTTACCTGAGACTGCAGCTGCGCATCTGTCTGCGTGTGTGGTTGCGCAGCCACGGCTGAGGAGGTCTTCGCTTGAGGCGTTGAGGATGATGCCGGAACTGATGTAGAACTTGGTGCGTTTTGTGGCAAGGCTGTCACTGACACAACTCCTCCGGCTAAGCTGACGCTGGGGTAAATGGCGGTCACAAGCTGACGGGTGGCTGTCGAGGCTTGTGAAGGTTGTGACAATCCGTTTGGGGGTGGGCATTGAGCCAGGAGAGGTGGCTGACCTGTGGTAGAAATTTGATAATGTTTGTCATAGTCTTAAATATGTGTTGGTGGTTTAAAGAACTGTCAGCTATTATACATCGGTCCGAAGTCAAACTCCGACAGTTAATGTTATTCCCCATACCCCTTTATGACGCCAGGGATCGTAACATTCTTACTTGCAACAATAGGCTGAACCAAGGCCTGACCAGCTGGGGCAATTGCAGTAAAGCCAAGAGTCGCCACTGGAGATTGCAAAAAAGATGGACCCACAGGTGACGGGGTCTGCTGGGAGGAAGAGACTGCAGGTGTAGAACCCAATGGCAAAGGAGTCGCAACTCCAGGAGTGGACTGGACATATGTGATCCTGAACAACAAAAGCACAGCAGAAAGTTAGGTTTTCCCAAGTGAGGCATGTACCTGGATCTTTTTTAACAATCCTGTCAAAGGAGCAAACGCCTTACCCTAACTACCCCTTAAGTCAGAGGATGAACGACTTTTACACCATTTCTAAGTTTAGTTTATGTGTTTTGAAAAACAAAAGTCCTTTGAATGCAGTCATTGTTTCTTCATGTCATATTGAAAAATGTTAGTTCATTTTACACAGACTGAACTGGCACATAATTTTAGTAAACGACAAATTGCAAGGGACATGAGTATATATATATATATATATTAATTATATTATATATATACATTTTTACTGCATTTTAATAGAGTAAATCATGCATTAAGAGCATGCACACAGTAGTCTAACAAACTGAAAAGGCAACATCACAGTGAATGCACACTCTACGTAGGGTGACCACCCGTCCCGCTTTGCGTTGTACCGCACAGCATTTTCACCCCTTGTCCTGCACGTCGCATATTGAGAAAATGTCCCGCACTTTCATCATTCTGTTGGTTTTTAATTGTCATATTTAGAAAACGTGCATGCGTTATTTTGCCTTTTTAAGAAAGCATTTTATTTATTCTTTTTGCGGCGTAGTTTTTCCCCTATATTTAACAGCGCTTCATCAGAAGTACAAATACAACAGCCGTTTTCTAAATCCTATCCAATGGTTGAAAAGAAAGGAGTAAACACGGTCACTAGAAGGTTGTGACAGCTTTCAATCAAAATGTGGAGCGGTGATTCGTTCCATGTGTTCCCTGTCAGAAAACAAATGGATAATTCGGTAAAGTAAAATGAAAATTTAACAGAATTTATCAACTTGTTGCCTTCTGTGGTTGTTTTAATTAACATCCTTTCTAAAAAAAATATGAAAGTTTTTGGTTTAATATATTCTTAATATATAAGACTGTCAATGATCAAATTTTATGTTGTTTTGTATTTTATTTGTTCATTATTAATTTTGTTGGATTTTAGTTGGACTTGGTCAGAACTGTTTCAAAAATAGTGATCTGCATGATGCCTGCTTCCCTTGGGTTCAGTGATGTTGAATTTAAATGACATGTAAAATAAAGACATGTTATGTTACATTGTTGTGTAATGGTGTTTTCTGGAAGGGACTAAAGAACAAAGAATTTGTATCAGCTGAAAGGCAGAATACAAATGATTTAATTTAGAGAAACATTAGGCTATATAGCAGTTTCAGGTTATGTTTTAGTGTCGGTAACATGTCCCACATTGTCCCACACAAACTTATAATCGTCCCACATTTGGTTTGTTTGATGGTGGTCACCCTAACCCTGCACATCGTTAAAACAACAATTACAACATTATTGTAGATATTGTTGTGTGTGTGTATATATATATATATATATATATATATATATATATATATATATATATATCGTACACCCTTAATTATATATATTTAATAAGAAAAAAATACAAATCAATTATAAAGACTATAGAAGATTTTTTGCCTTAAAAAAAAAAACAGTTAAATCTTGCAATGTAATTTTTTTAACAGTGTGTTTTCATTAAAATCATTTCAATATTGTCACAGTATACGTCTTTTTTGCTCATCTTCATTATCACTGACGAAAATAAAACTTTGTCAACTAACACATTTGTCAGTAATTTTGGTATCGGGTGCCCCTAACCCCATCTCAAACCCTACCCTTCCTGAAACTTTATAGGATGTTGTCCCAGGACCAACAAGGATGTTGATCCAGGAACATGTCCTACTTGGCACAGTCACTAGTAGATAAGGTTAGGTTATGTTATGTTTCAGTGCTCAGATGTCTGGCAGCAGTTTTAAAGAGACAGTGGGCGGTAGAGTACCTTGTAGGTGGTGGCGTCAAGAGCACCGTCTGAGGAGGGGTGGGCCCTGGGGCCATGACAGTCGCGGTTGGCATAGAGACAGGAAATGAGCTGCCGGTATGCACTGATCCACCAGGATGCACATTTGCTTGGACCACAGGCATTGGTGCAATTTGAATGATCTGAAAAGCAAAGAAGCGCATGAGTCCGACTCATCTATTGTTAGTACAGTAAATACTTATTGTTCATGTAGCAGGGAAGTAACTCAAGGCAATCTACCTTACTTCCTGGTTGAGCCCCATTTTGAACAGGAAGGTGTGGGCCCACCAGGGAAATTGGCTGCGGAGGTGTAGATCCTGTTCCGACAGTTGCCATGGGAACAAGCATCTTGCTTTGCAAGACTGGAGACTGCGCTTGAACTGTGCAGACAGATGAAAAGGACTGATATAGTAGAGACCGAGAATAGATTTGATGAAGTGCCTAATTTCCCAAACACTGTGTGCATTATCCTGATCCCTCTAAGCTTGAGAAACCTCATGAAATTCTCTCAAAATCATGAATAAAAACATGCTAAAGCTCACTCTGACTCCGATGTGGACACATCACATAATTAACAGGGTTCCCACATGTTTTGAAATCAATTTCAGTGGCTTCTTCATGAATGAGTCATTTGTGAACTGATTTATTAAAAAGAACCAACTCACTCACACATCAAATATTGTGAATATAGCTGAATGTTGAATATAGTTTTCAACATTGATAACAATAAGAAATGTTTCTCAAATCAGCATATTAGAATGATTTCTGAAGGATCATGTGACACTGAAGACTGGAGTAATGATGCTGAAAATTCAGCTTTGCATCACAGGAATAAATTACATTTCAAAAGATATTCATTTCAGAATATCATTATTTTCTGATCAAATAAATGCTGCCTTGGTGAGCATATAAAAGGCTTCTATTTAAAAACATTACAACCCTAAACATTTAAACGGTAGTGTACACTAATCAAACCAATATATATTTTCTAAACGAAGCAAAATTAAGTGAATAATTTGCATACATTTTAAGACTTGATTAATTTTCATGAATTTTCCAGGCCTGAAAAACTCAAAACTGTGGGAACCCTGAATTCAACTTAAATCACACTAGATTGCGCCACAATTATTTAACTGCCTCAAATCTCACCTCCGCCTCCTGGGCTGACTCCTCCCACTGCTGGGACTGAAGCATATCTTATCCCTTGTCCCGCCCCCGAATGTACACCATTGGCCAGGGTCACATGGGTGGGTGTGGCACTAGGCAGGGCAAGGACGCTGGAGGTCTGCTGGGAGGAGGGACTGTTGGGATTGGCAGTTGCAGGCAGAGTTGGAAGGATGTACTGCACCTGTGTTACAGGTTTCCCGCCACTAGAGGGTGTAATAGAGGCAGTGGGGAGGAACTGGTGATGAAGTAGGGGAAGGGGTACTGCACTGTTACTAGGGGCTCCGTTGCATGGAGTAGGATGAGGTGGGGTGATGAGCTGAACAGTGGGTTGGTTTGGGAAGGCTCCTCCCAAGACTAGGCCAGTAACTAAGCCTCCTTGCCCATTAGGTTTGGGAGAAGAGGAGGAAAAGTACCCACCTCCTCCTGCTCCACCGGCACCTATCAGTAGCTTGGGCTTCCCGTCTGGAGGTAGGGTCCCATCAACTGGCTTGCTGGCGATGGGGATAGGGGTGCTAGTGATGGGTCGAACAACATTGGTCACTATGGTGGGGGCCATCCTTACAGTGCCGTGTGAATAGTACGTCCCCGCATCATGCAGCAAAGTGGTATTTATACTACTGACGGAGGCTGAATTCATTTGGAACGGAACATGCCCTCCTCCACCTCCTCCTTTCCCTTCTTTGGGCTCCCCATTATTTAGCTCTGCACCACCCATCCCTCTCTTTTTCTTCTTCTCCAGGTTCTCTTCACGCCCTGCTTCATCTTTGTTGCCAGTTTTGCCAGCCAGAGAGAATGCCAAAGAGGAACGGACTACTGGTTGGAAGGTGCGCTGAAAGGAAAATATAATTTGCTACATCAGACTACACTGATAATTTCATTCACATTCTGATAAAAAATTAGGTTTGTGCTGGATTTGACGTTGATGTTGTCTTGTAACTTTACGAGATGTGACAATTCAAATGTGGGGAATAGAGAATATGAGGATTTAAGAGAAAAACAACTTCAACTTCCTACACAAAGCTAATGTATGGCTTCAGAGGACTTGGAATTTACATTGACATTGACATTACATTTATGCATTTGGCAGACGCTTTTATGCAAAGCAAGATCAATAATAATTTTTATCAATTTGTGCGTTCCCTGGGAATTTAACCCATGACCGTGTCGTTTTTATCTCTAGGAAGGCTCAAAGTGGAATGTCATATGGACTTCTTTTAATGTACTTTTATTTTGTACTTTTTGGATAAAATATGATCACTACATATTATTTATGTATGGAAAAGCTGCATAAAAATATAATGAAAGGCAACATATCTCATTTTCATTTAGGTTAACTTGATTTACTTAAATAACTACAACAACTAATACAAGTAAAACAAAAATGGAAAATATTCAAATAAAACAAATACTGTTAAAAACTATAATAGTATTTTATTGATAATAAAATAACACTGGTTTGGAATGACAAGAGGATTAGAAAATAATGACCAAATTTTCATTTTTTGGGTGAACCATCCCTTAAGGCAAACAATTTGGTCAGTGAACCATCTAAGAGAAGGAACGACATCTGCTGCCTTGTGGATATATCCATTGGCGTGGAAAACCTCAAGAGTAAACCCTGAAGAAATAGTACTTACTTGCCAGACAAACAAAGATGCTGAAATAATCTGGTTTTATAAATAATAATTAGATGAGAGCAAATGTAATTTCTGTTGCTATGGTAATAAGGCTTAGCTAATTTAAAGCATATTCCTTAACAAGCGATCCATAGTCCTTTCACCAATGAAATATAAACATTAACTTTGTTCTAGACAACATATCACAGCTGGATGAGGTTAGTAGGCGAATAACAGTGACGTTTTTTCAAACATCAAGATTTTATCTTATAAATTGTACAAATGTATAATGGGAAAGTGTCAGTATTTTTTAAAGAATAAAGATTGCATGTAGTACAGAATGTTTATTAATTAAAAAAATCCCCCCCCAAAAAACTGCATGTATAAAAATTAAACATATTAAACTATAACTGAAACACTGTGGGATTTGTCATGCCAGCTACCCATGTGATGTATTTAGTGTTACCTTGCTGTCAGCCTCATCTGCATGGTCGTTTTCATCATCGCTGTCTGTCACTCTCTCTTTACACTTCAGGTCAATGGAGCCATCTGCAAACGAGTCTTCTGCGAAGGAATCACACGTTAGCTGTGAGACCAGACCTTGCATATCTCACACTCATGAGACTGAGAGAGCTGAGCAGTGAGGGGATTTTGCCTCTCCAAATTCAATGCATGATGTTCTGATGGCGGTGGTGCATCAGAGAGCACAGAGCTCGTGGGAGACACAGACTCAAGAATCAGTCAGGACTGACTAATAATGAGACAATGAGAATGGAACGCAAAGCGCTTGTAACATCAAAACAAAATAGCTGAAAGCATCATTTTCTGATGGTGGGTACATTCCACATGTAACAGCATCATCAACATATCAGGGATTTTCAACAGATCCAAAAAAATTTGGTTTAGAAAATTAATATTTGACATTAAAACACTGGACAGATCATTAGTTTTTCCTTTTCTGAAGAAACTATTAGTGGTGCTTGCATAAGCAAAACATGCCATAAAGATACTACGGAGTTCTGCTAGGGAATTGCATGCTGTTCTGGGTTGTTGCTAGGTATCATATTAACAAGGATATAATGCATGTACTTTACCTATGACATCATCATCCCCCTCTTCACAGATCACCATATGCTCTTCATCACTGGTCACATCCTCACTCGGCCGTTGAGGGTGAGCAGGGGTGCGGGGCTGAAACAGACCCGCACTTTCCAGATCTGTCTCCTCCTCCCTCCTCTCCAGAGCGTGCACAGCGCTCTGGGAAAAGGCGCGGGGCCGTTGAATCTGCCCGCCCGTTGATCCTCTGTGACCGTCAGATCGAGGGGAAGTCCAGCTAGGCCCTGCTCCTTTGTGGTCTGTCCCCTGAGATGTGGAATGGGCCTCTGGGGAGACAAAGAAGGTTAACTCTACATCAGTTGTGTTTCACACTACTGTGCACTCATAGTTTCACAAGACCAACAAACGCCCACGCATATAAACAAACACCCACACAGACCTGTGCTTTCAGACACGCTGCGCTCGCGAGCTTCTTTGGCCCCTGGAGTTCCCCGGCCCTCAGACAGGGACTTCCTCCTGTCCTTGTTACACCATTTCCAATCAGGGTGAGCCCGGAAATGAGCCTCCTTCACCTAAAAGAGAACAAGAGAAATACGAGTATGAAACTTTAGAGTTACAAATAATGTAACAGGCTGAATAAATTAAGATTTTCAAAATGTTGGATCATGCACAATCTAATTTCTAATATTTTTACATGAATGTAATGTGCACTTTTTTTTTAATTGATTAATTTCATAAATGTATAATTACTAAATAGCATTATTAAATTATAAATGATTATACTATATATATACACATTACTGTTTGACTTTTTTTATATTAGCGTTTGTGGTCAGTAAGATTTTTATTGTTACATTTTTTATTTAATTTTTTTTTAGCAAGGATGCATTAAATTGATCAAAAGCGACAGTTAAGACTTTTACATTGTTACAAAAATGCTGTTCTTTTGAACTTTCTATTCCTCAAAGTATCCTGAAAAACATGTATCATGGTTTCCACTATCATGTTAAGCAACACAACTTTCAACATTGATAATAATGTTTGTTGAGCATCAGATCAGATGATTTTTGAAGGATCATGTGACACTGAAGACTGGAGTAATGATGCTGAAAATTCAGCTTTGCCCACACAGGAATAAATTACATATGAAAACATACTAAAATAGAAAATAATAATATTTCTCAATGTTACTGTTTACTGTATTATAGATCAAACAAATGCAGCCTTATTGAACAAAAGAAAACAAAAGCGTAATGCTTCAAAAACATAAAAAAAATCTTTATCAAGTCAAACTTTTGAACGGTAGTGCATATTGGCATTGAACTGGTCATCGGCCATAGTGCTTTCCAAATATTTGCATCTACAGTACGTAATGTATATTGACTGCTGTAAAACTGTAATCGGTCTATCACTAATTCAAATGCAAAAACATGATTCAACTCCATGTTATAAATTTGTAAAAAAAAAAAAAAAACCAGTGAAAACAGATCGGCATTACATTTTCCTCTTGTGTAATATTTCACGAGTCTGACTGTACCTGGAAGGCAAGATCATGATACTTCTGCTTCTCTTTGGGTCCCAACGCATACCACCACTCGCCCAGTATTTTACTGACAGTGCGGTTGTCCTGGTTGGGGTGCCGCTGATGAACCAGTGCACGGTGCCTCTTACTAAAGATCATAAAAGCGTTCATTGGCCGTCTGATGTGGTCCTTTTCCCTCTTTGTGTAGGTTTGAGAGAGACAGAAAGAGAGGAGAAATTAGAAACACAGACGATAATAAGGGAAATTAATGGTTACAAGTGCAATGCTTAACAATTGTATCCTAAACCCCTTGACAAGTGCCTGGGGTTATTTTTCTGTCCTCACTAAAAGCAAGGTAGAGAGGTACTTCCAGTACTACTCAAAGAAAACCAAGCAACTCACAAAATTTCTGTATTGTATGTCACTATTGTAGCCAACTAGGACAAAACCTCAGAATGAAGACACTAACAGGAATAGAAGACTGAAACTTACCTTCTTGTCAACATCTTTTGGGAGTGCACTGAGAGACTGTGAACGCCTTTTCACTGGGCTGATGGATGGAGCAAGGTCTTGAGCTACAACTGGAAAAAACCTGAAAAACATTTTAAAAAAGTGAGAATTAGATTTTTTTTTAAATTAAGACAAAAAAAAAAGTGTGCAAAAAAGAATCAGATGTAATTTTGTCTCAAAATGCCTTATAGAGGTGAAAATAATTTTGGTTTTAGGAGTGGCCTTTCTAACGATGTAAATTGAGGGAATATATGGCCGTGGCCAAAAGTGTTGGCAGTAACATACATTTTGTGCTTCGTTGTTGTGGTGTTGATTCACATTGTTTCTAGATTGTTGTGCAGAGTCATCAAATACATTCTAAATCATTGCCAAAAGCTTCATTGGCCAAACAAAATGAACTTTATTACAAAAACCCAAATTTCACTGTTTTCAGTGAAAACACTAATCAAATCATCAGCACATGGGAAGTGTGATCAAGTACTAGTCAGGTGAATTCACTCTTTATACTGATTGGATTATAAGAGCAGACTGATTGCTATGAAAGGAGGGAAGAAGCGCTTCCTATCATTGTGTTCTTGTGTTAACAATTGTTGCCTCCAAAGAAAGATATCACTTTGCATCAAAATGGCCTCGCTTTTGCTGCAAAGAATATTGCACATAAAGTATAATTTACTGGATCAAGAACTTCAAGGAGAGAGGTTCAACTGCAGAAGGCTTCAGGACATCACAGAGTGTCTAGCAAGCGCTAGGACCGTCTCCTCCAGAGGATTCATCTACGGAATCATGTCACTACCAGTGCAGAGCTTACTTCATACTGGCAGCAGGTGGGTGTGAAGAAAAGGAAAACATGAAGGATTGACTGAAATTCTGCAGTAAGTACAAGGATTGGACAGCTCAAGACGGGTGCAAAGGTATTTTCTATGAAGCTCGCTTACGACTGTTTGGGAAATCTGGAAAAATCTATTGTATGGGGAAGGATAGGTGAACGCTACCATGAGTCCTGTGTCGTGCCAACAGTGAAGCATCCTGAGAACATTCATGTGTGGGGTTGCTTTTCATCTAAAGGAGTGAACTCTCTCACAATTCTGCCCAAAACACTGCCATGAATAGAGAATGGTATCAAAACGCCCTGAAAGAGGAACTTCTCCCAATTTGATGATAATCTGTGCATTTTCCAACATGATGGAGCACCATGTCACAAGAGGTCATTGCAATGAAATTTTGAAACGCCATCAGTCAGGATTTGAGCCAGAAGCTGATATCCAGCATGCCAGTGCTAATTGCATAGGTTATGAAGATGAAGGGTCAACACTGTAAATACTGATTCTTTGCATATATTGAATATTTATTTTTCCATTAAAAGCCTTTAAGACTAATGAAATGCTTATCATTTTCCAGTATACCATAGAAACGTGAAAAAACAATCTACGAATACTGAAGCAGCAAACTTTGCAAAACACAAAATTGATATCACTGCCAATACTTTTGGCTGCGGTTGATAGGTGTGGGCGATAAAGGCAGATTACATTTAAAAAAAAATTATAATGATAAATTGGTACATAATTATTATATCATAACATACATAATTTATGGGGGAAAGATTTTATTTGAATTTTTTTTAATAAAATAAATTTGTTTCACCCACACCTATTAACACATTGCTCAAGAGACGAGATGCAAACGGATATTTACAGGTCGTCAGCATCACTCTCGGTCTCACTGTCGCCTCCTCTCTCCACGGGTGGGTCTTCAGCAGAAGGAGGGGGGCAAGATGGGGAACCTCTCTCTGGTGCTGCTGGATGGGCAGCAAGTCCTTCAGTAACAAGGGCAACTCCACAGCGAGGCTCTGCAAGTTTATTGAGTTTCAAACTAAAATCAACTAAAAACATCAATGTATATTCTGAATGCGATTTTGTGAATATTATATGCAGTCATACAAGAACATTTTGCAATGTCAAATTATAGTGTTCCATTTTGCTATCAAATGTTACCTTTGCTCTGATTTACAAGTGTTAGGCCATCTGCAGGCTGCGTGGACATTTTTGTTTGGCTGGTCTCCAGAAAAGGAACCAATGAATGCCACGCAAACACTGGCACAGAGCGGGGCTCCACGTTGGTCCAAACTAAATGCAGAAACAGACAAGCCTTTAATATATACACACATGATTGTTTTGGAAAACCTACAGCCTCTCTGTTCTCGTAAGAGGGAACTGTTGAAACAGCACCTCTCTGTGTCAGAATGAACTTGAATGAAAGCCATTCATATACATATGTCTGTGTATCAATGAATGGTGACACTAAGAATGTGTGTAATATGTCCTAAGCATCTGTCATTCAGTGAAATGTATATCTCAAATTAAGTACTCATGAGTATCAGGGCGGTCCAATCACCCTCTAGCCGTGCATGTCTGGGCAAGTTCCTGTGTACCATTTCAGACATGCTGCAACTGTCTAAAGAAACACACTGACCCTGAAAGCACAGGGCATTCTTCACTACACACACCCAAACACACCTGCTGCTGACCAGCATACCAAAGTTGATCTGAGCCCCCCTTATTTTTACAGTTTGCCAGTCTAATAGGAAATAGAAAGTGCATTATGGTGTCCTCCATCTTACAAAACAGCATATTCTAGCCTGCACAATTGAATTCCTCATTCAAACAAACTAGGCAGAAAATGAATATAGATAAGATCAAAGTAGAAAGAACATTGAAACTGATTTTGTTATCTTGGGTGATCTGAGCAAAGTGTGTGACATTTTGAGATCCTTTCTGAAAAACTAGAGACACGCGTGATAATCTTTTTCAGAAGAAAAAATTAGGCAGAGAAAGAACTTTGACCGTGATAGACTTTTTTTCAGGATTTAGAAAGTTCAGAAGAACAGCATTTATTTGAAAAACAAATCTTTTTGTAACATTATACATATTTTTACTGTCACTTTTGATCAATTTAATGCATTGATCAGATGCATTGCTGAAAAAGAAAGTATTAAAGGGGTCATGAATTGAGAAATAAAAATGTCCTTGATCTTCTGACTTGTACTATAAAAATATCCTGTAAGTTTCAAAACTCAAAACTTCTTCATTAGTCCAGCTTTTATTGAAACCAAGGTCAGAAAACAACTCGTTTCGGATTTTGTCACAATATTACATCATAGTGCGAGAAAAAATGTCTCTGCAGAAGACTAACACCTACTTTTATATCATTGTATAAAATATATAACATAGCCCCGCCCACTGATTCGCAGATGTCATGTAGTCGCAACAAAATGATAGAGATGCCTCTGAGGATTACAAAATGCTTGGCAGTGCCTTCCTTGTGATCCTGACATTAAGAAAGCGTGGGTGAACTTTTTAACGAAGTTCCAGCCAGATCGCATCAGTAAGACACTGTTTATTTGTTTGCGTCTGGATGAAACACGGCGCAGAGACTGTGCAGTGAGTTGTGCTGACAGAGTTTAGTGATTTGGAAGAGAAAACTTCAGAATAATGTCACAGAGTTCATTCATGAAGTTCTGTAAACAACACACACCATCCATGTACATTCGAGCACATGCGCACTTTGGTCAGAGTGGTAATAATGCGATTAAGGTGTTTACATGCCATCAGTAAGACATAACAACACGTTTAATTTAGAACACGACACTGCAAATGACAATGTGTACGTTTTTCACTTTATCGAAAAGGATGAACAATAAATAGCCTATAGGAACGACAGTGCGATAAAAGATGGTACATTCATTCATAATTCCGTTTACACGAAACAAAGTCATCCTTTGTCAGTTATAACTGGTAACTCCAAGTACTTACTTATTTTAAAATGCAAAACTGTTGCCCAATCATAGCAGTGGGCGTTTACTTCCGAGTCTTGAATGTGGCACACCCATCAAAATGGAGTGATCGAAAGAGAGGGTCAAAAACAGGATAGAAAATAGCTTATTACTTCTAAATTATTATGATTTTCGAAGTAAAAATCTTGATAACATTATAAGTGGACCTCAGAGAACATTATTAAAAAAAAAAAAATGCAGTTCATGACCCCTTTAATTTATCAACAAAAAATATATATACATACATATTACACCTTATTTTACCCTAAACTTTTGAACAGTGGTGTTTAAAGGGTTAGTTCACCCAAAATGAAAATTCTGTCAGTAATTACTCACCCTCATGTTGTTCCAACCCCGTAAGACTTTCGTTCATCTTCGGAACACAAATTAAGATATTTGTGATGAAATCTGAGTGCTGGATCACTCCTCCACAGGCTTATGGACACTATAACTTGCTGGCCCAGAAAATGTATTAAAGACATTGTTAATATAGTCCAAGTGACTCCAGTGGCTCAATCTTAAGTTTATAAAGCGACGAGAATACTTTTTGTGTCACCACGTATCACACACATGACTAGCGTCGCCCAATAGTGAGCCTACATGGTGACGTGCAACACAGACGCACTACGCTATTACACTACGTGAAAAGACTCGAGGCCCAGAGAGAAGGAAATGAAAAGTGGAATAAAGTCGTTATTTTTGTTAGTTTTTTTGCGCACAAAAAGTATTCTCGTCGCTTTATAAACTTAAGATTGAGCCACTGGAGTCACTTGGACTATATTAACAATGTCTTTAATACATTTTCTGGGCCAGCAAGTTATGGTGTCCATAAGCCTGTGGAGGAGTGATCCAGCACTCAGATTTCATCAAAAATATCTTAATTTGTGTTACGAAGATGAACGAAAGTCTTACGGGGTTGGAACAACATGAGGGTGAGTAATTACTGACAGAATTTTCATTTTTGGGTGAACTAATCCTTTAACCATACACTATAGTGATCAATAATAAGTAGTAATTATCAATAATAATTAGTGTTCTAATTGCTTTTTATTTATCTTTCATGACTCTTACCAGTGCCAGGTCGTCCCATGATGATGTCTTTGCGAGGAGCAGGGTGAGGGGACTCGGCTGGCAAGATGAGGGGCAACAGGGCTGTGGGTGAAGGATGACAAGCCACAGGCTGAGGAAGAGCACCACCTGCATCTGCATGGCCACCTGATTTCCTCTCTTGCTCTTTACTTCCTGAGCCAGATATTGCCAGGACAGGTCCAGTGTTTGCATTAGAGGTGGACACATTTAAAGTGGAAGAGTTTGAATGGGTGGGATGTCCAGGAGCCACAGGTGTCAATGACTGAGAGGAGGTCACCAGGACTAAAGTGGGAGCGCCGTTAATGGGAACAGGGGCCTGGAGACCCACAGCATGGTGAGGAGGCTGGCTGTGCTCCCTAGAGCGTGAGCTTCCTCTACGGCTCAGAGGACTATCACTGAATTTTGCCAACGGCACATCTGGGTTACGAACAATGACAGGCGAATCGCGTAGGGGAACGATACGACGTGGATCTTGAGGCAGGGGTGAGGGTGGTGTGGGAGAAACCAGCATTGGGGGAGGAGTGGAGGCAGCAGAGGATGAGGGTCGACTTGTGTTGTTCCTCTGTCGAGGGAATGACAGAGAAGAGGGGGTGGTAGGTTGGCTTTGGGGGGAAAGAACCCTGAATGCTGCTGCGTTGAGGCTGAGGCCGGGGTCATTGAGTTGGGGATCAGATTTCGCATAGTCTGATGCACTGGGCAGCGGGGGGTGTTGGGCATCCAACTTGCGTTTACTAGGGCTCATGGGCACAGTAAACGTGAGGTTGGTCTGAAAAGTGGGCACAATGCCAGAGATGTGGCGCTCACGTTCTGTGCCGGGAGTGCCCGGGATCTTTGTGCCACTGAGGTGGCGAGGGCGGCGAGGGGTCAGAGGTGAAGGTGCTGTAATGGGGCTAAAATTAGCTGGGCGGAAGCCAAATAGTGTGGGCGAGGGGGAAGGTGCAGGGGAAAATGGTGACTGATTGGATACGGGTGAGAATGAGGGCGTGCATGAGCGAGAGCTGCCAAGTGAGACCAGCATATTTGCAGCCTCGCACTCATCAAAGTCAAAGCGGGATAGTTCACGTGGCAGTTCTTGCGGTATGAGAGAGGTCATCACCAGACGTGGTCGAGAGTCCCCGCCACGACTGCTTGCTTCACTGCTGTCTCTTGAGTTGTCGTCCCAGTCATACTCGCTGCTGGTGCGTCCACCTAACCGAAGGTCAGGTGTGAGAGTGCCCGTGCTACTGGCGCCACTTCTTTCTCGGCCCACCCCGCCTCCGGCTTCCATCTCCTTGGTGCGCATGGAGAGATGCCGTGAGCAGTAGCCGCGGCGCTGTGACTCCTTTGAGCAGCCTTCACGTGAACACAGTCTGCGCCACTGCTTGCCGTTGAACTTCTTGCGGATGCCTGTAGGGGTGCATACCACATCCCCCTTCTTGTACTTCTGTTGAGCGGCGGTGAGGGGTGTGCGGGAACGTGTCGAGGAGCACGAGGATCCAGAGCCGCCCCCTGATGCACCATGCGAGTTGGAGCTGGGGGTCTTGTCCATGGAGCCTCGAGAAGAGCTTGGAGGCAACGGAGGAAGCTGGGGTGTGGAGGAGATGACTGCAGCACCTGTGGCTGAATCTAGGCCCAGGAGCATAGGGGGGTGATTTGGGTGAGGAGCAAGGGGCAGATGGGGTGCAATTGGGGTGCTAAGCCCTCTCCCGGGGCTGAGGTAGTTTGGTTTAGAAAGAATGTGCCGATGCTGAGAAGAAACACCAAGAGCTTTGCTACCCATGGCTGCAGTTATGCCGCCATCCCTTAGCTGACTTAGACGGCTGACCTCCATGTCCTCCTCTGGGGTGGATGGATGAAGAGGATGATGCTTGTGCCTCTCCCTTTCTCGATCTTGTTCCCTTTCTCTCTCTAAGTGCATATGCAGGTCTCTCTCCTGATCCTTCTCTCTGTGATGATCATAGTCTCTGTTTGGGGCTACACTGAATACAGACGTGATGGCAGTGTTAATGGCAGAAGACGAAGAATGGGATGAGGTGAAAGGTACAGTGACAGGGTGCAACAAACTCTGAACTTTAAACGCTGTCAGTCGAAACACCTCCATGTCCTCTCTTTCCTCCCATTCTCGTTCTCTTACCCTCCTACCATCAATCCCTGTCTCTGCTGGCTGGGGTGGCTCTAGGTCCCAAGGAGGAACCAGGAGGCGAAGATTTTGTCGTGATACCCAAACGGCCTGAGCACTGATGGCCCTTCCATCATCCTCTACACCTCTCCTCTCCTTTCTCTCATCAGATAGTTCCTCCCGTAGCTGGACACGGTATGGGAAAGAAACAGCTGGATGTTGATCTACTTGAGTGATTATACCTTCTCTGTACCACTGTTGGGCTCCCTCGCTGCCCTCATCACCAGCTTTAAAGGGGACGCAAACTTGTGTACCTATAGCCACCGGGGCAACACCAGGAGGTGACGCATCTAGAATGAGGTCAACAGAATCAGTAGCCACTCGAAAAGGGTACTTGCATATGGTCTTTTCTCCATTTAGCTGCACCTCCACACTCCCATGCGTCTCACTAACTCTCCGTACGACACCAGTGCGAAACACCCCTGACATACCCCGACCCCGATCGTGAGGCCAGCCTTCCCCTAATCTGGGACCCTGTCGGGCCAGAACTCTCTGATTCTTAAGACCTTTAGCGAGGACTCCGGCTAACCCAGATGACAGGCTCTCCTGTGAGGGTGTTGTGCTATGTGCTTGTGGCTTTTGAGAGTTGGAGTGAGAATCACATCCTGAAGCTGTTACTTCTAGTTCGGCCGAGTGTTCGCTGGCCGTATCGGTTGAAGAGCAACGCTGTGGGCTGGATACACTCGTCCCATCCTTCTCTCCGCACTCACCTGCAGTTCTTCCAGTGGGCCCCATTATGTTGTTGTGTCCATACTCAGCGATGCTGTCCACAGCCTGCTGGCTTTGACTGTGTGGGTCTGTATGTGCAGCAGAGGCAGCTGGAACCTGGTTAGCACCAGTACTATTGTGAGAGCTGCTGCTGCTCTGTGGGGGTGTGCTGGGAGTGTTGGCATTGCCATGGTTTCCGGCACAGTGCTCTGAAGTGTACTTCTTCTTGGGCACGCGGGCCTTAAAAGTGGCCGTCTTACGATTAGACGAAGGGTTGGGGCTATTGCTGGCACTGGTCGTGCTACTGTTGCTGTCACTCTGTGTTCCACCAGACTTGGAGTTCCCGGGGGGGTCATCCGTCTTCCCGAAATCCACTGCTATATTGAGGACCCCATCACTGTGGATCCCCTCCTTTTCTGGAGACCCACTTCTTCTCAGAGGCCCCTCCTGTGATGAGTCAGAATTTGAGGAGATATGTCTCTTGGGAGAGGTAGTTGAAATTTGGGGTATTTCCTCAGTTTCTCTCTTCTCTTCCTGTGGGCTACTATCCACCATCCTCCTCTTAACTCCCTTGGCACGAGTGGAGGGGGGCGACCGCCTTTCTTGCTTTTTAATGGGCTTCATCTTTTTTTGCTCAAAGACAGTCTCTAATCCTCCTGATTTCCTGCAAGTCCCAGCCTATCGATATCTTCGACTCTGTTTCCTTCTTGCATCCCGCCCCTTCTCTGTCTTTTTCTTCTGTTCTTGTACAAGCCTCTTCCTGTTTGCGATATCCTTTCCTTCTTTAATTAAACCCTGTAATAAAACACAGCACATGAGATGGATCAGTTTATTATTCAGACTTGCAATCCCCATATAGAGAATAGGGAGTATAGAATACAGCATAATTAAAAAAACAAGTTAGTGCAAGGAGATAATGTTTTAGTTTTAGTGCCTAATCTAATATCATAAGAGTGATATTATATACCATAGCCTTACAATGTGGATATAACACAACTTAATACTAAAAACTTTGACAAAGACGGAATACAAAGAAAAATGCTTGCCCAGACAAGTCACACACACTTTGGTTTTTTGGCTGGATGGGAGGAGGCGGGGGAATTCCTTGTTCAGTGGTATTTCTGTGACTCTAAGGCTCTCTCTTCTCTCTCTCTCGCTCTTTCAAATGACCTTTTTACATTCGTTACAAAGGCAATCCACCCCTACAGTCCTCACTTCCTGTCAGAGCACTACAACATCTCAATGTACAATACCATCCTTACACATTACTACTTACACATTCGTTCCTCCTACCACAACACATTTTCTTCACCATCCAAACTTACAGAATGGATTGTGTTTAAAACCCAATTGAGATATTTTATCAACATTAAGGTTTGCATTTACATATTTAGACACGATGGAGCTACAACCCAGTTTAAATACAGATTACAAATAATCCAGTGTAGTCAAATGAGAATTAATAGAAGCTTTGAATATCTCAAAAACTGCATGCAGGGTTTATGACGATAAAATATGACTGACTGCTGGTTTTCATTAAATTAAGGATGTATCTAATGTATATTATGGTTAAAGGTTAGGACATGAATGACCTCTTTTGATGAACCAATGCATGCTCGAATTGACAAAGATGTAACAGATCATTACAGGTCCGCAGTGCAAAACTGTCCCATTCTTTTGAGCAGAACCCACAGTAACCACACTGCCATTTGCACTGTAAGACAAGTTTGCAGGCAATATGCAAATCTGATATGCAGTATATTACCTTCAGTAAGAAAATTATATCATAAAACGCTTTACTAAGACCTGTTAAGACTTATATTGCCTGGGCATGTAGATGAGTAGGCTATAGTTTTTGGGTTACTAAACTATTCCAATGCAAGATAACAAAAAGTGTAAATTATGAAAGATTCTATTTAAAGGTGCACTCAGTTTTTGTCTCAATAGTACCACTGACTGGATTGGGTTTTATACTGACATCACTCAATATTTATTTATTTTATTTGCTTATTTATTTATTTTTAATCAACTCATTAGAGGTCTTCTAGGGTCCTCAGATCTGTACCTGACTGATACGTCCCGAATCCAACATGCATAAATTAGTTTTTTAAAAATTAAAATCGACCCGAGACCCAAGCCATGTTGCCAGACAATATAGCCTATAATTTGTCAAAATGTGGTAGAATATGTTTTCAATGGATTTTCACAAATTGCTTTATCTGAGGAAAAACATCAAAATACAGTTATGGTCTAATTTTCATTCAGAGTTTGATTTAGTTGCTTAGTTTGACATCAACTGCATTTAGATGGTTTTCTGTAATCGATATCTGGCAACAGTATACATTTTCTGCTTGGGCAAGCAATTCCAAGTAGATAAGCCGCTCACAAGCTTTATGTTGCACCTCAAATAACAAGGACGTTTATATTATTGTTAATATTAAAAAGTAGGACTGCAGGATATATATATCGTTTTATCATCGATATCACAATGTTTGCATCCGCGATGTGAAGATAATGGATCGTAGTTGATCAGTGATCCGTACGGGCCAGCTGCCCCCCGGTTTGTAATGCATGTGATTCGCGGATTAATTATATTTAATATATACAGTAAAGACTATGCTATTTTACATTTGATTATTCAATTTCTGTATCTGAATACTGATTAAGGCCTACCTGAAAAACAAAGCACTGCTTATTTGTATCTTTGCTCTAGGCCTATTGTTTTTATCTATCCTTGAAATTCGTACATTATTTTTCAATGCAGTTGCACTTCCCTACAAAATCACCCCAATCAACCTAGAATTGTTAAATCTTTAAAAATAGAGCTATTCAAATAATTTGGTGAAATTGTTTTCATATCGCAATATATATTGCAAAAATTCGAAATATCACAATGTCAGTTTTTTCTTAGGCTATATCGTGCAGCCTTATTAATAAGCAAATCCCTGCACTCATTCTCTTTAATTGGAATTGAAAATGTAAGACTGATCACTTCTTGGTTAACTGCAAGTTGGTCCAACTAGTTCTTAAGACACAGTCTTAACATAGTGGCTAAGCTTATGCAGCTGGCCACAGGTCTTGGGTTGGACCTCGGGTTTTGGATCAAAGTGGACACTTGAAAACCTCTACAACTCATCCTTAGGGTATGTTTACATGACAACAATCTACTTAAGACCACAACATTGTAGTAAAATAAGCTTGCACAATTTACATATGAACGCGCCCAGGGACAACAGAAAGGACATACGGAGAGCAGCAGCTTTCATTTCTGCTCTGAAAGCCGCAAGACCATGTCGAACGCTGTGAGTGTGTTAGAAATCAGGAATGGTGAGAGAACATTGTGCTTGGTACGTTTTTCGTCTTCAACCCAGACTTGGGTCTCCAGCCGATAAAGTTTAAATCCAGTTTGGCTAGCGCATCTTAATACCGGGTGTAAACAAGGCCATAGACTGAACACGCAATACGCATGCTCATGAAGTCACTGTTTTAAAAAAATTCACGTTTTTGTAGTTTACATGAAGACGATCACGATATTCAAAAGTTCGCGATTTAAGACCCCCAAAATGGCGTGTAAATGAACAGCCAAAACACGTAAAAAGTTTGGCCTAGTTTGGGGTCAGTTTTGCAGTTTTCAAACATTTACATTTTATAGGCTAATTGGTTAACAAACAAAACCCAAATGTGCATACACTCCATCTGATCACTGTGATCAGTCATCATGACGTTACTAAACACACAACAAGCCCACTGTAGAGTCGGCCTGGTGTTGGTGTTGACATCGTCGACAAGCCCGCACTTATAGCCAATCAAGAGCAACAGAAGGCAGATGTGATGATTCACGAGTGACAGGTTTTTAGCGCGATAAGGGATCCAATTTTGAACTTGTAGGTGTATATTCAAGTGACCTCTATGCCAATGTGGCAAAAATCTAAGTTGTAGCTACAGTAAAGCGTGGGAGTGTGACCCAACTCTCAAAATGTGGAATACACTTGTGGTGATATAGCCTATGACTCAAAGGCTCTTTGTAAATATAACTGTAACTCTGAGAGCACAGTTGAATGACTTAATTGAAAATGAATATGGCACTACTCTTGTCCATCATCATGTGCACATTGGCCTGACTAGGACATCTGCGACTTTTAAACCGTTCAGACTGCACTCTGGTATACTCGTCCCCGACGGCTGCTGTAAGAGGTTTGAATCAACAATTAATCAGTTTTGACTGCAAAGTTCTGTGTTATGTTCTACAATGTGTACTTCAAGAAAGATGTACTGTAGTTTATTTTGAAGTTAAAGCACATTATTATTATTATCGTTCACACAAATGACAAATTTTCAGCTTTTATGGAGTGCGAGGGTTTAAGTCTTAAATTTTTTTGTTTAATTCTTAAATTTATTCTATTTGCCATGTTTTGATCTGTTTTCCTGCTGTATTATTCTCCTGGCATTCATTCATTTTTATCATTTTATTTTGTCATCATTATTTAGTTTTAAGGAGGTAAATGGTCTTTATAAACCTTGGTTGTGATGACAATAGAATTCCATCACATTCATTTGGCAGTGAATGTTTCGGGCGGGTTTTGGAGAGTTTTTGGCCTGGAAATCATTGACCCAATCTGGCAACACTGGGGCGACCTGCTTCATGTAGGGGATCTCATGTATAACTTTAATGATTTTGTAAATCAAACATTATATCATGGCACTAGCAACACCATGGTGTTTGATTTAAAGGGATAGTTAATTTACTCACCCCCAAGTTGTTCCAAACCTGTATGAGTTTCTTTCTTCTGTTGAACACAAAATAGGCTTAATATATTTTATTAATAAATGTTGATAACCAAACAGTTGACGGTAGCCATTGACTTCCATGGTAGGAAAAAAAAAAAAATACTACGAAACTGTCCGGTTACATTCTTTAAAATATCTTATTTTGTGTTCAACAGAAGAAAGAAACTCATTCAGGCTTGGAACAACTTGAGGGTGAGTAAATTATGGCAAAATGTTCATTTTGAGGAGAACTATCCCTTTTCACACTGGTCAAATGTATACCCTGAATGCTATAAAAGTCATTTTATGAAACATCTGAAATACATAAATTAATTAAATGTAAATAAATATTTCTCAAAAGTTCTGTGTAGAACTTTTAGAATTGGCAAAAAAAAATAAAGTTCATTTGCAGTGCACTAAACTTGGTCGGCTTGGTCACTGCACTCACTGACCCTTCAAATCATTTGAACGACTCAGTCTTATAATGACTAGCCAAATGCACAATAATAAATGTTCCCATGCAACAGCAATGAGTCCAAGTAAACACAAATGCCCTGAAACAAAGTAAAAGCCCTGTTCCCCATCAACAGTGGAGCTGCTGTCGTCGACTTGCGAAAGTTTTGCTGAGTAGTACACCGCCGTATCTGTGTCAAGCGCTTTTATTGGTCGTAGTGCCCTACTCTACGCTTACAACCACCTACGACACTGTCGAGTGGTGTAGGCCTTCTCCATAACACAAGGCCGCAGAGCAGTTTCCCGTCTCCCTCAGGCTTCTGAATCGAGGGCGACGGTGGCCATAATATTAAATATAAGAAGATAAAAAAAACAATATTTCTCATATACGTGTGCCTATAGGCTCTAAATATGAAAACATCCGAAATAAATTGACTAAATGCAACTGAAAATGTTAATGTAATATAGTCAAGTTTAAATAACAAATCAATCGCCTTATCTTTATGTAAAGAACTATGGATATAAGAAGTGACAGTCCCTGAAAGGTAAACGAATACACAAAAGCAGTTTGTTGAAGCTGTAACTGTAGTGTCACAACAAATATTTTCAGGAAAAAAAGTTTTTAGGCTGACTGTGCACCTCCACCCCTCCCTTTCAATGTGTGTGTGTGTATGTTAAAATGCTTACTCCGCCATTTTATACAATCCACTAAGAAAAAAATAAACTGACAGCGAAACATTGTAGATAGATCCGCGACGTAAAGGCAAACCACAGCATTAAATATATAGGCAGATCACTGCAGTACTGCAGATGAAAGGTTTCAACTCACCCCGTGAATATTTACAGTGCCGTCGAAATGGTGTCGATGCGAGAACCAAGCCTATAAAACCATGGAATCCCCGAGAAAGGGTTTGCAAAGAATGTTTTTCTTCCGCAAATGAGAAAAAGTCCAGCCGTTGAGGATCCAGGGTACTCTACAGTCGCAAAATGGTGAATGAAGCACTAAGCCTTGACAACCAGCGCCATCAGCCAATCGGCGTTCACAAAAGGGTACAGTAGCCTGTCGGTATTAGGGTAGCCTTGAAGAGGGCGGAGTCATCTGTCAAAGTCCCGTTGATCGACAGGTCGTTCGGGCCAATCGCGTTATGGGAAAACAAGAAACAGCTGGTCGATCATGAAATTGTATCAACCAATGGGAATTGAAGGGCGGGGCAACTGAAGCTAGTAGGTGGGCGAAACCTAGAATATTAACAATTTGCTATTTCAAAATACTTCAAAATAATAATCAATTGGACTAAAACATCAAAGCAAATAAAATTACATAAATAAATAATTTCAAATAAAACAAAATCACTTTCATTAACATTACCTGGACGCTTGTGGAATGACCTGACCAACTCAACCCGAGCAGCCTTTTCCAGAAACGGCTAACAAAAACGCAACCTTTTCGTCAACACTTGACCCATTACTACTAACCCATACTATTCTAAGTCTATTCCTATTCTATCCATCTATGTATTATTATTGTTATTATGATTTAATAATATTATATTATATTATTTTATTTATTTATTATTTATAATTATTTATTAAATTATATATTAATATAAACATGCTACATGTACTGTGCTAGACTAACTGGGACTAGTCACAGCACTGTCATATTGTTGCCCTGTATAGTTTCATCTAACCAACAACTAGCCTAGAATATTGACTGTAATTGTTTTTCAAGTTACTAGCCACTCAGCATTTTTACTGGCCACTATATATATATATATATATATATATATATATATATATATATATATATATATATATATATATATATATATAGTGAGGATTAATCCTAATGCATAACACAGGTGTTGTTGTTATTTTTCTATTTTATTTTTTATCTCCTAAGTTTTCATATTAAGAGCACAAACTTAGACTTGAAAATGAGTTTTTTGCTTCCGTTTATTATTTATTTACATAATGTCATCCTCGTTGGAAAATCCCACTTAAACTGGTAGCTGTTTTTTTAAGTGGAATTTTCCAACAGGGATGACATTATGTTGATAAAAACAGGAAGGAAAGTAATTTTCTAGTTTGAGTATGTTTCAGCTATTTTAGCATTACTATATAAATATATATATACTTTAATATAAAAAAAGTATATATATATATATATATATAAAAAAAAAAATATATATATACATATATATATTCATATCTTATATATATATATTATATATATACTTATATTTTATTTATATATAAATACTTTATTTTATATATATTTTTAAAAAAGTGTGTATATATATTCTTATTTTATTTTATATATACACACTTTTTTAAAAATAAACAGACACAACAACTTCAACAACTCCCATTTCATTTTATACTTTCTATACCTTCATGAATCCAGCCAATTGCAGAGCTCGTCCGCCAGTGTCTTGAGCCCGCCTTCCACAGCCAGCGTCATCAAATCAACCTGTGATTGGTCAAGCTGTAGGGGTCTTCAGACCAATGACCAAGCCATGTGATGAGCTCATTATGCCTGTTGCCATCACTGCAACCAAACAGGAAGGGTTGTGAGTACATTAGTTTAAATGAGGGTTTAAAATGCAATGCCACAGTGTAGCAGATATACATTTCTGCATTGCAAATTCATTTAATGTGATTGTATCATTGTGGGTGGCCTCCTCTGAGCCATGTTTAAATAAATGTGTGGTTTCAACACATGCAAATGGCTGTGTGTGGAACTGCATACTATGGAGATGATCAGTTTCTGCATCACAGCTCAGCTGGACAGTCACGCACTCTGCATGCAATTATGACATGCAATGGAAAATTGCATAACTCGTACACACACACACACACACACACACACACACACACACACACACTCACTCATCCACGGTAATCTCCAAAACATGCCACACCCTGCTCTGTTGTTCTGTTAAAGCTCTAGAGAAGTCCTGGCAGGGATTGATGTTCATGAGATATGTGAACAGTTGTGTGTCTAGTGTAATGTTAACATTTAACTACGAGAAGGAAGAACTAGAGTTAATGCTCAAAGGCCAGTTTCATCCTGACCTTTAAAACAAAGTGAAAATGAAAGGGAGGCCAAAATGTAGCATATTCAGTCATAATGAGACTTTCAGGTTGACTAGATACACACTTTGATGGGGATATTATGAAGTACAAAGGGTATAAGAATAAAAGGGCTCTGCTTTAGAAGGGGCCTATTTGAGTTTTTGACTCAAACAACGAGGAAACAAACATCTTCTCTGGTCTGACTTATAAACAAGCCTTTAAAGACAAGAAAAGACAAGAAGCACAACAGAGAAATATAGTAAACTTCCTTGAGCACCAAAGCAGTACTTTTGAAATGTATATATACATACATATATATATATATATATATATATATATATATATATATATATATATATATATATATATATATATATATATATATATATTATTTATAAGAGTACTGATTTTGTGCTTGAGTAAGAATTAATTATTTGTTTATTTTTGTCAAATTTATACAACTGCATTATCTCCTTTGTATTCTCTATTTCTTTCATTTGGACACATTTAAAGAGAAAGTCAAAAGCCAGTCAGTGTCAATCAATCAAAAGTCAAATACCACAGATTCACACTGCCTCTTCAAAACACACAATCACAGACAAATTAGGCCTCCTTGTTACAACCAGCCACTGGTTCATAGTGCCTTATTTTCCAGCAAAACCTAACCTTTGACCTACCCTTAACAGGTCAACGAGCCCTCACAGCAAGCGTCCAGGCTTCCCTGTCAATCAAGTGTGACCCCAACTCCTCCACCCCCATCCAATTATGAGCTTTTGTCAAATATTTGATTATTTTTTGGAGTGAAGAAAGAAATTCAATGGTGCAAAAAAGTGACTTAAAAACATGACAGAATAAATAACGCACAGAGATTTGTGCATACTGATGGTTCCTGCATTAAATACATATTTTGGGTGTTTTAGTGGTTGCAGGATACATATCAAATAGACCTATGCAATGCAGTGTTACTAATTATGCTAAAACCATAACAAAAATGATATAACTTTGGCTTTTGAAACACTAAAGGACCCAGAAATGATGAGATGTTTAATAATCTCTAAGTAACACTTTGAATATGTTCATTTCTTGCATGTCTCTAATGAAAGTATTATCATTTTGTTAGCATTATAATGTAAAGAGCCTTTTTGTGACAACACATATTTAATCAGAAATCAAACTCAGACTACAAACTTTATATAGCCTTGTTTAAGGTTAAAATTGGAAACTGTTAGTTTAAAAACCCTTTAGAGTAAACCTATGGCAAATTAGCCTTCCGGGTTGGCCTACTCACATTCACATCATCGTGACCGAACAGCTCTGAAAGTTAAAGACAAGGAGCTTCATTTTTACTCAGTCAAAAAACAAACAAAAAAACATGTAGATTACCTTTAAGATAAACTGTATCCGCACCACTAGCAACACCGAACGGAATTGCAAAAATTGGCTTACGTACATGAAACTACAATTAGATGAAGTATTTATACATACATAAAAAGACACTTCGCCTTTAAGAGCCTCGAGTGTACCGCCTCTGAACACGAGTGAACGATGGCGATGTTTCAGCAGCAGAGCGCGCTGTTTCACAAATAAATACAAGTGAATACATTCTAAAGTTCTCAGAAGTTCTCTTCCTCCTTCAGGCTGATGAAATTAAATGGGTTTACGTTTGATTCCAGGGTTCTCTCTAAAACGAATGATTCTCGTTTCGTGTTAAACCCATGCTCTCTGGTTCATGCTTAAGTGTTAACGGTCTCCGTAGCATTATGAAAGCAAATCCTAGTTCATTTTGCATCAGTTCAAACATGATCTAGAATAGCAGCCCTTTCTTGTATTTCAAACTGAACCCACAGAAGCAAAACAACAACAACAAAAAATAAAACATAAATCCATCTTTATGCGTGCTTGTACATGCCTGGATTCATGTTCAGCAGATTTTAGAATAATTGTCCCAACCAGTCCAAAAAAACACCATGGTATTACTATGGTATATTACTGTAGTGCTTTGCCAAATTAAGTATTATAATGGCTTTTTAGGTTTAGTGAATCTACCATTCTTATTACTGGTACTCATTGAATTCGTTTTTAAATTAAAAATATATATTTGATGATCTAAGATCGTTTTAGATTGTTATATTATTTGCCGTTTAATAGACAGCATGGTGAAAAAATTATGAAATAGTTGAATCTTAAAGTGTTTACTAACAGATACAAGATACCATCACAATCAGGATAAAATTAGGAAACTGAGAGATGCAAATGGAGTAAAGGACGAGAAAGCCAGATCCGTTTTTACCTGTTTTAATGAACCCTGATTACAGTTTTAATTACAAGAGCAAAGGAAACCACATGAGAAACTAAAGTATACATGGTTCCTTGTAACGTCAAGTTTCGTCTCTCTTTACAAAGTATTACATAACCATTGAGAGACAGATGGAAAGCTTTAAGAAAGAAGCAAAAGACCTTGAACACAAAGAAATATTTGTCTTTTTCTTACATCATCCCCTCAAAATGGAAAATATATATTTATATATGTACACAACCAAAAAAGAGAGACATTAAAATAAAAATAATGTGATAGCATTATGTCACTCATCCCTCTTCAACTGGTTTTCTTAATTATAACTAAAAACCAGCATTAATACAAAGCCAGAGCAATTTAATATCACGGTATCAAAGAGGGTAGAGGAGTACGATTTATTCAAATGTTCATCTTGAGAGGTTAAAATTAAGGTAAGGGGTACAAACGAAATACCAGCAATAATATCAACATTAAAAATGATAAATGGTAATATAAACAAAAAAAGGTATAATAAAAACAGCATGGTTTATATTGAAGAGAGCGAGAAGAAAAAGTATTTTCTAACAAATAAGGCAGCAGTCAGTTGAAATACAGATACTGAACCTGTGTAAGGCCGCCAAACAAACTCAAAAAAAGTAGTTAAAAAAAAAAAAAGAAGAAAAATGAGTGTTAAGTGTGTCAGGTCCTATACTTCCTCCTTAGATGAGGGCTAAGAGGCTGCATGTCCACTTTCTAGCTGTCAGTTTGCAGAATTGAGGTCCCTTTCTCAAGGATATGGTCGTGATGTCATTTACTACAAAGACCCTGCACTTTGCTACAAATGGAGCTGGCCGTCGCCAAACGCTAAGCCAAATAGGATGTGATACCTGTTCAATCTTGATCATCGTGGAGAAAACACAGCCTCCTACAACTAAAACACTGCAGAGAGACTGAGAGGGAGAACGCAAATGCGACGGGTCGAGTTAAAACTATACGTATTCCTTATAAGGCCGAGGACAGCTGTGCCGTTCAGGGTTCTTAACGATTGGTCAGTTGTTTAGCTTTGTCTATAAAAACACTTTTCTTTCACAGTAAAGCACTGTAGGGCCCTGAAACTAAACATCTTCCTTACATAGATTCTCCATATAGATTTACCTTCTGAAATATAATTTGTATCAAAACCAGCGTTTGTTCTTTTATCAAATATATATGTCTATAAAGTGAGAATATATGGACTCTAAATGCAAATCTTATTTAGGATAGTTTCTTTTAAGGTACAAAACTAAGTAAGGCATAAAAGCAGTGTTTGAGGTCATGTTTCTAAGGCCTCTCCTGTATGTGAGCTTGTATGTCAATAAAGCAACCCATTTAAAAGCATTGGGCGGTCAGTCTTCCGTAAAAAGGCACAAATGTTTGTTCATTTGAAGGTTTTATATTCAAAGAAAACCTATTGGATAGAGGAAAGCGATGTGGGGAGATATGCCTGAGATTTATGCCTAACAAACCAAGAAGGTTCGTGTTCTTTCCAAAATAGAAGGGTGTAGAGCATTGTATAAATGGTTTTAGGGATGATTACGAAGCTCAAACCATAAAGCGCCCTCTGATACGTTGCCCCAACATTCCTATAACGTTCCCTCAGGGTTAAAACTGCATTATAAAACAAATTAAATAAATAAGTTGGAGAAGGAATAATATGTGATCTATAATTTGTCATCCAGCTGGTGGTCATGAAGAAGGACTAACACATATATAAAATAAATCCCCCAATGTATATACACGTGTTAAGATACGTTAAGAGGTTGTCGAGTGGTCCCGTTAAGTCGGCTGAGCTCGCTGAACAGCTGGGAAAGTTGTCCAGAGCCGGTAGTGAAGGCAGTGACATGAAGGTCCTGGTTTGAAAGCGAAAGGCAAGTTGGTTCTGCAAAAAGTCTGGTGTTTGAATCTTGGTATGCAAAAAAAAAAAAAGAAGAAAGAGCATCCATATCCAAAAATTCTGAGAACTATGATTGAGTTTGAGGGTGGGGTTGGGCAGGATCTTTCCTGCATTCACTTCATCCAAGAGTGTCTGTTTAATAGTGATAATGTCCACTTGCCCGTGACCTTTAATTCCATGGACATGAATGACACGCCAAAAAAGACTTATCACAATCTAATTATTCATTATCACCATCTCTACTGATGTTTTACAGGGGTGCATCAACATCTGGTTTAGGCACTTCTGTAATCTCTTGATTTTGTTTAAAAAGGTATTGAGTTGATCCTAACGGGGAGCTTCTTGGGGGGGAAAGTGTCCAAGACTTCAACGAGACTAGTGGGATGGTGTTAGTCTAACACAGCAAACAGAAAGGAATGGGTTCAGTAAGCAAGGGACTCTGGCTAAACTTGTGGAAAGGGCCTGGTTACTTAAAAAGCATTAAAAAAAAAGATGTCAGTATTAATTTTTAGTGTTGCAACATCTTGAAGTGAGTGAACCTGCATGTACAGAAGTTTGAAAGATGGTTCGGGCATCTGAACTTGCTGAACGGATGGTCTTCACGTAACTTCTGAGAGCAACAGTTGCCTTCAGCCTGTGAGGAGGACAGCTCTGTTTTGCTAAGTTTGTGTGTTTGACCACGTCCTCTTCAGCAAACGTTGTTTTCTAAAGACAGCTGTGCCGTTGCTCGCTGCAGCTCAGAGCTCACTCTCCTCTGGCCGGTCCCCAGGGGTGCAACTAAAGTGTTCGGGCTCTTCCGGTCTCCATTTTCCTCACCCAGTTTGGGCTCCACCTCCTGGTTAAGCTCCTCCCTCTCTGCCCTGCTCTTCTTATCCTCAGCCTCTTCGGTTCCCGCCTCCATCCGCTGGTCCTCACTCCAGCGGCGTTTAAAACGCAGCTTCAGAGGGATGCAGAGTGTACCCCCAGGGCTGATGGGAGCGCCCTGGCCCAGGTTTAGCTCCCTGGGTTCTGCTTTTAGACCTAGAAGATTCGGCCCAACCCCTAAGGTAGGGGCAGCTGGGGTCTTGAAGACATCTTCCTCAAGATCGTCATCATCTGTCATACGATCGTGGTTGGGTGGAGGGGCAAGGCCACCATTGGGGTGGGGAGGGGAAAATACATCACATTCATCATCTTCATGCTCCTCCTCGCTGATGTCGGTGACCTCGACTTCTTCCTCCGACTCCATGTCTGAGATGGGCTCAACCTAAAGGAGGAAACAATTGGAGAGTTACAGAAAGCCCTTTAATTCTCAAAGAAGCTACAGTTCTTCAGAATTAATTTTAAGGTGAACATACCTTGATCTTTGGTGGACCACCTGGGGTTGAATTGTTGGTCATCATTCCAGATGAGGCAGAGTTTGAGGACGAACCAGACTCCCCACTGTACGAGAAAGAAGCAGCGGCACTTCCAGAATTCGGAGCATGTCCTGCCGAGGTTGGCCCTTCTCTCTGTTTGCGGCCCAGTGGTGGTGGCTGTAACTTAAACTTGAAAGGAGATAGATGAGTCTCCTCAGCCTGGTGGTGCAGAGGGTGACTTGACAGGTGTGGACCAACACCCACTGGCCCTCCCAGTCCCTTGTCTGGGCGTTGGGGCTGGGGGATGATAATGTTGGGGTAGTGCAAGAAAGCACGGGGGCTCAGATGATAGTTGTAGACACTCTGAGTGTGAGCTTGAAGATAGCGCTTCATGTCTTCTGGATTGAACGAGAAGTGGGAGCCCAGCATGGGTGAAAGGGATGGAGAAGGTGTGTAGGGCATGTGAGATGTAGGGGTCATGGAGAGAGCTGGTGAAAGAGCAGGACCCAGCAAGCCTCCAGGGCCTGGGAGAGGGGACACTGGGAATGGGGACAAGGAATCAGGGTGGACCCTGTGTGTGGGCACATGGGGCCCGCTCCTGGTGAGCCCAGCTGGGTTGGGCGGTGCACCATAGACACGGAACAAGGAGTCGTGGGACAAGCGTGGATGGAGCAGGTTTCTAAAGGCACGGTCAGCCGGGCGGTCATCGCCAGGAGCTATGCCAGTTTCTTCAAGCTCCGAGTTGGTGGAGGTGCCATCGCTGCAGTCAGAGACAGAGCCACGAGCTATGCGTCGAGGCACAGCACTGAAGACACCTGGACTGCGCAGGTCCTCACTGGGAGAGAGGACGTCCGATGGCGTGGATGGAGGGAAGCGGAAGTGAGTGCTAACTCCAGATGGGACAGGTGGAGCACTTTGTGGAACACCAGAACCTAAGGAAAAGGTTAAGAAATTTTAATAGCTGAAGACTTCTTTTACTTTATATATATGAAACTAAATGAGTTTCAGAAAGATTAAGATTTAGAAGCAGGGATCTTCACCTGCAGAGCCCATGTCAATGAATGGATAGTTGACCAGCACCAGCTTGTTGAAGTTGAACTTGTAGGTGAATCTTTTCCCTTTGGTCTTGTGCAAAATCCTTTTGTTGTAGTAGTATCTGCAGAGACAGTGTTGGCATGGTTACACACTTGTTAAAGCCATTATTAGGAGTCACAATTTGTTGAAGGCCACCCATTTTTATGTATTTGACATTCTCACACTTGCCAAACTTTGCACAGGCAATGACCAGTTTAGAGGTGAAAAGTTTTTACAACATTGAATTTGCATGTTTCCTAAGGTGATCAGTTTTCAAAACACAGAACACATCAACTTCCTAGTTTTCTTTCAATAAGTGATGCATCGAAAATGAAATTTCTTGGCTGAAACCGAAAACTCAGTGCCGAAAACCAAAACCAAATTAACTTCTGAAAACCAATAAATTATATTAATATAATATTTTTGAGTGACTTTACAATAGCCAATATTTCAGTAAAATCAATAAATTGAACACAGTACTATGAAGTTTCTATAATGTAAATTATAGATCATGTTAAATTTACAATGTTTTCACCTTGACTATCTGATACACTGTGTGAGATATATTCTGAATGAAGAAACATGGAAAAGTGGTGTACACAAGATGTTTAGGTGAAACGATCACATACTGCAGCTGTCAGGACGTAAAATTTCAGACCAGCATTTCCAAAGAGAGAAAAACCAAACCCTTTTCAGTTAAAGCCTGATGTAATTATCTGTATCATTAAGGAGTACTCAAGGTTATTGTATATAACATACACATGTTAAATTCTTACACACATGAAAGGATTCAGCCAACCAGAATCAGATATGTGCAGAGCAGATACGTGACACTGTGGCCATCTGAAGCTTCAGATGTTTAAATGATTTATGGATTCAATGTGTTTAATTAAGACGTCACAGAGGGTGCTGAAAGTGCATGTGTGAGAAAACAGGATTGTGATATACAATGATGTGTGAATTGGGGCACTGAAAAGTTCACAGGCACATACTCGACAGAGAAAAGGGCACACACACATGAACACAACACTTACACATGCACAACCCCGCTCTTTGAAGTGCATTTGAACTTGCTTCAAAAGACCACAAAAACTCGAAGTGTTTTTTGCACATGTGTGTTGTGCAGTCATTCACATACATGGAGTACATATGCTGTTGAGTAAAAATACAGAATACTTCTGTTTACTTTCACCATGCAAAACAGACGACATCCATCAAGAAAGCAGCTTTCTGGCTATATCATGGTCTACAAGCAGCATCAGGTTAACAGATAAAAACAACAAATGTGTACATGTTGTTTTGAACTGTCTTGGTCTGAAGTCTGTTCATTTTCAACAGCTCAACAATTGGATGCCTGTGCAGCCAAGAGTCTGTCTGAATGGTGTTTGAGTTTTAAAGAACACGTGCAACCTCTTAGGTATAGATGAAAAGAGTGAGCAGAGAGAGAATGCCTTCAGGCATTTCCTTCCCAAATAACTAGATCCACACTGAATGTTTTTTTTTTGTTTGTTTTTTTTATATCCTAATTTAAAATTGATTATAAACTCTTTCAAAATGCAATTATATACTTACAAAAAAAAAAGTACCATGGTAATATCACATGATGTGTTGATGGACCTTAAATAAATATGGCACTCTTTCAGTATCATGGTATATCCCAAAGAACAATGGTTGCCAGGGTGTTGCTAAGAAGTTGCTAGTGTATTCCGGTTGGTTGCTAGGCTGTTGCTTACTGGCCAAACACCAAAATTTTGTAATTAGGCATCTGAGCAAAACCTTTAACTTAAGAATAAGTATAGTGATGAAGATGAAAAATTCATAGATGAAAGATGAAACATATTACTAGGGATGTACCATGAAAATTTAGGCCGTTAACGATAATTTTTCATATATGAAAGCCGATAACCGATATATATTGGCCGATAACTCTAAATCCAAATTCTTATATAATTTTAGAGAGCCTAATTACAAAAAACAAAAGTCTCAGCATTAAAAGCCATGTCCCAAGCACACAATTATAGTGTTTTCATTATAGTTTTATGTAGCCTATATGACAGACTTGCGCTGCACATGCTGCACTGAACTATTTTCCTTCTTTGAAGTAATTCCAATCATATTTCAAGCAATTCAAAACCATCATAGTGAACAGTGCACATCTGAAGTGTTGCAGCTGAACGAAATGCAGTTGCAGTTGACGCTAATATCAAAAATTAACATTTCGGCAGATACCGATATGGTGGCCGATATATCGAGCATTCCAAAATTTAATAAATGATGGGCAATCAAATTTAGCATAAGTCTGCAAAGGTTATGTCAGTGAAACGGATTCTGTTTGGGCCTAAAAATTACCTTCAAATTCACAATTATGTAAATGAAGAAAATCAGGTCAAAAGAGAATGTGTGTGCCTGTCTGCTTTGCGTTTTCTGAGTTAACTAAGAGGATGTGTTTTGTGTCCTCCACATGTGCTGAACAGAGGCGAGTTCTCTCCTTTTCTCAGCAGTCTTCACGCTCTCTGCTGTGACGCTGAAGAACTTTCTGCTTCACATCTGAACCATACACAGCTTTCTGTTGCCTTTATTCTTCCCCCTACCTTCCTCTTCCATTCATATGTTCATATCTCTGAGAAATGAAAGAGTTCTCGGAAGTGGAGGACACAAACTAGTCCTGTAAGTGAAGGTTGATGAGCGCTAAGTGGGCTTCATTATTCTAGGATGGTAAAGGCAGGTTCAGCAGGTTTGAGTGGGCATCCGCAGGTTGCCATGGCGACCGGTCCAAAGCGCTGAATAACACGAGACAGACAAACAGGCAACTGGACAGATTGCAATTGACAGAAGAGTACGGAAAAAGGCAAAGGCGGAAAAATGGTGTAACACAGAAAGATAAACAAAGCCGAAGTGTTGTTGAACACAAAGTCAGTTGACATAAGAACACATAAAGTCATCAGAAACAAAGCACTCTAGACTTTGAGCTAGCAGCTGTAGTTTACAGCTACAAAATGTTATTGGCTTGCCATCTACTACCTACATAGGCATCATCCTAACTGAAATGGGCTTCATAAGTGAGTGATCTGAAATGCTCTTCATGTGAAGCAAATCCGTTAATGGTCACTTAGGCATACCACACAAATAACACTAAAATGAACAACAAGAGAGACTTGACTAACGTTCACAGTTGATGTTTATAATCTGAAGTTCCTAATCTATCATACTCTTTTATGTTAGCATAACAGTCAGTCGATACATAAGAACAACAAATATGCAGTTGATCATAGATTCTGGTGTTAACATTTAGCTAGTCCTCAAATATGCTAAAAATTAGGTCTACTAATAAACACAAGAAATTACCACAATCTAATATGCAGCATATATCTGATATTTATTTGGCGTAGTTGCTATGGCGTTATCTGTATGTTGCTAAGTAATCATGTTGCAACAAGTGATAAGGCCCATTTACACAAAGGATAACTATAATGATAACTGTAAAGTTTTATTAATTGTTTTAATTCTAATTCTCATAGCTTAAGTGGTAAAAAAAAAAAAAAAAAAAAAAATTGGAATCATTTACAGGATTTTTTTTCAGCTGATGAATGTCAAAAACATTGTCTTTCAATCCAAATCTACCCAACTTTAGTAAGCTAATAATAACTGCAATGCGCTTATAATATAGAGAATATTGTCCATCGGTGTGGATGCTAATATAGTTATCGTTCTTGGTGAGAACAGGCCTATACTCTAAATAATCAAAAATGTATAATCTACTGGTTTCCTGACCCCACCTTGGATGAAATTTTAACTGAGCTTGTTGCAGTGTCTTAACCAAGATTTTGGCCAAAAAAGATATCCTACCGTTTTGTAGTTAACCCTTTAGAGTAGCCACTGCATCAGTAGACTGGAGTAACAAGCACAATTGCAATTACGAATGATTTAAAAGGCAGATTTAGTCTTTACCTGAGCGCTCGGCTGAGCTTGTCATAATTCATCTGGGGCTTGCACTTGCGGGCGCCCCACAGTCGTGCCACCTCGTCCGGGTCTTTGATGACGAACTCGCCGTAATCCCCCTGCCAGGCGATGACATCATGGTACTCCTCCTTCCGCAGCAGCTCCAGGATGAAGTGCCACAACTGGATCTGTCTGGAACCAGGACTCGACTCCGGCTTGTAGGCCCAGTCTGGGAAGGCAAACCCTAGAGGTCAGACACAAAAACACTTGAGTCTTGCCACTTCGACTCAATCTAGTCAATGTTTGGTGAGAGTAAGTTTCACCACATCTAATCTCGATTAATAAGGGGGACGTATTACTTCTGCAGTCTGTTAAATAACAGTAAGCCAAGGGAACAATGTGTTTCCAAGGCTGTAGGCCTTTATGCAGACTAAAGGCTGATTTATACTTCTGCGCCGGACATACGCCGTAGCCTCTACGCCAGTTTTCATTTATCCTTCTGCGTAGTTGTCCGCATTGACGTGTAATTACACATGCAGACTGCTACTAGGCAGCGTCCATGGGCATATTGATGGTGCAACCCACAGTATCAAGGCAAAAGGAGGAAATGCGACGCTATCGAAGATTTTTGTTTTACCTGAGGGAGGGGTTCTAGCAGACCAATCACAAGGCGGTCCACGTAGAATTGACGCGTTGTTACGTTTTTGGAGAGGTGCACGTTAGGCTACGCGTTCTACACAGCCTACGGCATAGCTATGGTGTAGGTTCGACACAGAAGTACAACTTAGCCTCAACTTTCCTGAATTTTAGTCTGGTAAAAGTTTGTATGCAATTCCTTTCTCTCAATCATCTCTGAGTATGAATAAGTTGAATAAGTTGTCAGAATTCCATAGTGTCTAGTTAACAAGCGCTTCAATCAAGAATCCTTGAGGCAGTAGTCAAAACAACACTCATAAACACACACACACACACACACACACACACACACACACACACACACACACACGGTATACAATCTCCACTTTTAGACTCAATACTTGCAGAAAAAGAAGAAAATAAGCAGGAGGTTGCTGGAGGCGAGACAAAAACATGGTGTGACTTTGAGGGTCTTATGTCTCATTACAGAAACTGTTTGTGCTTTGGGACGTTAACATGGACAGACGGTTACACAACATGCTAAGTGACAGACCTATTACAAATTCATGCACAACGCTGAGTCAACGTGACGGCGGAAAAGCTCTTTGAAACAAGCCTGTCAAACACATCGGAGAAACACCTGACAGTTTGCCGTTGGCGTGCTTGGTCAAGTATGAAAAAGCAAAGTCTGCAGACACAATAAGAATGAGGTGCAGTATTTCTGCTGACTCTAAATTAGACACGATTTCCTATTAGGAAAGAAAAAACTAAACCAGAGAACACAACAATGAACCAAGATTATATCTCTTAGGCGCACCATGTCAGGTGGGAACGACTGAAAATAACAGCATAATTCCCACACTCGCACACAAAAGAGAAAGAGAGGGTCTTGGCGCACGACGTGTTGTTGTACTCAGTGGAATGCCCCTTTCAGATGGTTCAGAGCTTGGCTGCTTATAAAGCCTATCACAGTGTTAAGTAGCGAATGCAGAACAGCTCAGCAGTACCGCCACCGCCAACTGCACACATGTGCTGCAGGGACGCACGCTGCGCAGGGGGGCGGTAGGATGACTTGGACATCGTGGGCTGGTACTAACTGTCCGTGACAACTGCTAAACAGTCGGCAATGTGGCTTGACTCATGACTGAGATGTTTGGTTTAAAGATCTAGCAAATCGGAGATGTAAAACTGACTTGGCCCACTGAAAAGAAGCAGATCAGTTAGACTACTTGATATAAGCACATGGTTAACCCAGAGGTAATTAATACTGTCATATGGGCAACAAGTCAGTAATTATACAAATTTAAGTTTTACAAAATTCAAGTTCACAAAATGTGGTTCATGTATAAAGTAATTAAAACTTAAGTAACAGCTCAGTAGTGAGACAAATGTTGATTCACTAACTACTCAAGTGGATTCAGCAAGTTCAGTCAGCCCAATCATTTATCAAACCAGCTTATGAAAGTCACTTACTAATAAATCAGACAACACTTCTGATTTCAGCAAATAAGAGACATTCAATCATGAAATCGCACTGCTCTGGTTGTCCTGTATGATGTTGATTCACTAAAAATAACCAGTCTTTAACTCATGAATCAATTCAACAGAAAGATGCGTTCTCACCATCAAAATAGTCTTCTCAACATTCAATTCTGACTGCAAACACTTAATTCACAACATAAGTAAAATATGATTCCTTTTTCTGGCTGTTGGAAGTTTCAGCAATGCAGGACACCCTGGAAATAATACTGTTTACTGGTTGACATTAAAAAAAACAATAAAAAAGACTCTCCACCAAATGAGCCTGTAATTTCAGGCCTTTACACAAAGAGGTTTGTAGGAATGAGACTTCAAAAAGTCTCCAGATCCTCAAGTTTAATGCATTTCCCACCATTCATTCCAATTTTACCAAGACATGTCACACTAAACAGATCATATATGATTAGTCGTGTGTTTGTGGGCTCAGACCTCCACCGAGCGAGTGGGCACACAGCAACACAAAGCTTCCCACAGTGGGTGCGCGTCAGCACTGACTCACGGCGTATGCGTGAGTGTATTTGTCATTCAGCTTTCAGAAGAAGTGCGCCTTTTCCCTCCGCTCTCATACCTTTTTCTCTCGTGCGTTGGGTCCCTGGCTCCCATACCATCTCCTAGCAACAAGACACTTTAGTGCTATAAATACACGTATAGCAAAGAGAATTTTTATCTCAATCAATTAATGAAATCAAAATGCAAAAGCTATAGTAAAAATATCCAAAGTACATTTGATTCTAATACACGAAGGCAGATTAAAAGAAAAAAAAGAAAAGAAAATTAATTTACTCAACTTCGCATATGGTTTTAAACCTGTATGACTTCCTTCATTGAAACACAAAGGATAATTTGAAAAATGCCTTAGTGTCTTTTTGTCACTTTGACAGTGTCTTTTTTGTTCCCAGTGGGCTTCAATGTTTTTTTGTACGCCATTGACATGGCGTATGACATGTATGGACAAAAACAGTTCTTCAAAATATCATCTTTGCAGAAGAAAGTCATACAAGTTTGAAACAACCTTTGAGAGTGAGTAAATGATGACAGGTTAAAATTTTTTGGGTGACATATCCTCAAGTCAATTAGCTATTTATTGCTATATCATTGATAGGTGGTTCAAAATAAGTCTGTGATGTTTTTTGATTGCATCAAAAAAACAATAACCTACTCAAGCCAGACAATTTGACTGTACCAGGACGAGTTACATGCCAAATTTTAATACATAAGCCCAGTTTTCTTTTTAACTCTCTAAGCAGCAACAGTAATAGTAATGTTTGCCTTACAAAGAGTGAATGAGAAAGCCACTGGCAGCATGTTGACGATCAACAGGTTGACGTTCTTTAATAAGAAGTAGGGACATAAAATAAACCCCTGGCGCGGGCTAAACGGCAGACTCTGGGGAGGGCCGAGGACTGACTTTATAAGAAACCGCTTTGAGGTACTTTCAAACAAACCAGTGTGCCATAACACACTCTTTTTTTCACTCAAGACCACAAGCCCACAAGACAACTTAGCGCGTGCACACAAACACGCTAAATCAAAGCGCAATAACAGCTAAAACAGGCACGTCCCCTGGTGTCAGTGGGTTCTGCTGGGACTGCTGTTTCTCTGACGGTTACTGTCACTAATGGGTATGGAGTCAGGAGACCGCCAGACAAAACCCTCGCTTGACAGGGCCCTGTACACACACTTAGAAAAACAATATGACATAAGCATTACATGATAGCACCTGTACAAACTGTACCGGCACCAAAAAACAAACCGGCTGACAAACATTACACGCAAGGTAGGGGAAATTGGACACTAACATCCGTCTTGGCCTCGTTCTTTTGCCCTTTCTGTAGGCAAAGTCTGTAAAAACACCACCTATTGCCGTCGTCTCTGTTTGCGATTAGTGCTCAATGCAACAGCTCTTTTTATGGTGAAGCCGTGACGCAAGTACGAAAAAGAAAACAAAAAAGTCGTCCTCTGCATCGCTGGTCTGTATTTAAAGGCTCAGAAATGTTTAGGGCCCCCGCGCTCATTCGTTCTGTTTCTCTCCATCTCTCCCCCACTTCCCTCCCTTCCTCCTATTCTTTGTGGGCTCTATATTTAGGCAGAGGAAAAGGTCGTTCTCCATCTACTAATGATGGTGGCGACAGGGAAAAAAAATGGCACGAGTGTGTGCCAGCTTGAATGTGTGCAGTATGAGTAATACAAAAGAACCACGAGCAGCTCTGCTGCCTAAATGCTCGTCTTACAATCGACAGTGTCACTCTGCCTTGCACAGGGCAGAAAAATACTGAATGATACGCGACACTTCGGCGTCCATCTGCACATGTTCAACAGTTGTTCGCATTGATCCGAGCTGCGTAGAATGAGTAGGCTAAGTGTTGTTTTGGACTAACGAGAACGCCCCGGATGGAAAATACAACAGAACCCTGCAAAATGCATGTTTATGTGTCTCACATTCTCCCGAGGCAAAATAGATCTCACCTTCTTGTTTGCGTTAAGACGACTCATCTGGGTGATACCTGGAGGCTACTTGGTTTAGATGCACATAATCAGTGATTCACAGTCATGTAATAGTGACATAATGATGCAGTTTTATCAATATTCATTTGGGGATACTTTTAACAGCATTTCCATGCTCAAAAACTATTGCTTGTCACATCAAGACTGAGTGTCAAGACAGAGCTATTTAATTAGCATTTAAACTTCATAAAAAAATCAAGACCCTGTTTTGAGGAGTGTGATTCATTTCCACAGATCAGTTCTTTGTTTTTGTGCGTTTCAATAAATCACTAATTCAACAATTAGTTTGCTCAATCACTCAAAAAGAAAAATATAATTAACAAAAATATAATTAAAAAACAAATTTCCCTAACAAGTTAGGGAATAATGCTGTAAAAAATATTTTAAATGATTGTTTTTTTGTTTTTGTTTTACAAAACTACTCGAGCATTTAGAGTAAAAAACATAACAGGGCTGATTACAATAAACACAACTTTAATGTTCATTGGTGTGGATCGACAATAAGGACTGCCCAATGGCCTGTGGTCAGCATGAACAATGCAAGAGTTGACAGAACTGTCACTAGCCGCGTTTCCATTACCCTTCAAATTGCTCAAATTGAAATTGCGAATTGAAAATACGCTTAATGGAAACAAGCGATTTTCGCAAAAACTCCCATTTATCGCAAAAAAGTTTTTCCGCTCGCATGAGGTGGTTTTTCAGGCAATTCAAAAAAGAAATATTTCGCAGAACTGCAATAGAAACAGTTTTTGCGCATTTACGGGTCACCTGACGTAGATGACGCGGTGTGTTTGGACAGAAAACGAGACAGAGTTCTTTATTAAACTCATATAAGACAAAAGAATTACAGGAATAATGGATTCTAAACCTCAAATAAATGCCACAATCAAGACCTCGAAGCAGATATGAGGGAGAAACACCCAGAAACAGCTCATATGTGCCGCTCACAAGTATAATAAGGGTCGTTCTTTACCATTAATGCTTGGAAAACACACATACATCTCCTTTGATTAATAATAATGGCTAGTGCAGTGGCTGGGATATAGTACATAAACTTAACAACGTCCGTTGCCATGGTTTTTGGAATGACTTTACTTATCGCGAGAGGAAAAAAATTGACGTTTTAGTCGCATAACATCGGTTAATGGAAACGCCGTCATTTCGCAATCGTTTTTTGTCGACATTTAGAAGAAAAAAATAATTTAAAAACGCAAAAGTTTTGCGCAAATCTGTAATGGAAACACGCCTACTGTCCCCATCGGGGCAAGGTGGCATCGTCACGAAAGTTTATCATTTGCACGTTTTTAAGCCCTGCCAATTTAAATATTCAAGCCCAAGAAGATGCAAAAGTGAACTTAATTCGGTACTCGTACGCTGTGTGAGAAGTTTTGTGTGCACAACACGCACATGCCCAGAAACCAAGCTGCATCTCAGAAAACACACGAATACCGAATTAAGTTCTCCTTCAAGTCTTTTTGCACTTGAACGGACAAATTCACACAAAATTGCTAAAATCTCGTCTTGGCGAGTTTCCTAGTTGGCTTAAGTGGACGTTAACAGTTAATTGAAACAGTGAATTGAAAACACTCACTTTGCTCCGCACCGTTATGAATGCCAGTGCGGCTGTGGGCATTTCACTTTAGTTTTCAAACTAGCGAATTAAAAGCGAGGTGCAAAAGAGTGGATCGCCTGTGACTGACTGTACTCGTCGTCTGACTGTATGCACCGAGTCGTGGCGGTTCGAGGTGAATACATGTACCGCAACACCCCTAATATGCTGTGTTATTTTACATTTGATTACTTTATTCAATTTCTGTACCTGAAAACTACTGTTAGACCTATCTGAAAAACACTGTTTATTTTGTATCTTTGTTCTATTGTATTTATTTGTGCTATTGCCTGTAGTTAGATTTTTTTTTTGTTCTTACTTTAAATAACTTTCAATAACAACTTCACTTGTCTCTAATAAAAGTTTTAAATTTATATTAGTTAGACTTAGTTTTTGCAGTTGTATCGAAATTTTAATAGATAGTGAAATTTCACTGGTATGTATTGTTGGTGTCATAACCTTTATTTTTAGCATATTTACCACTATATTTAGCATTGAGCCCTGTATTGTTCTCATTCTTGGTGTGAACGGACCTTTACACAGGGAAACTGTGATCCCACTAGGGCTGTAACGATTCCTCGATTAAAGTCGAGTACTCGATTTAAAAAAATCCTCGATTGCAATTTACCCGTGTCGAGTAACCGGCAAAATACCGGAAGTGGCGCATTCCACAGACGAGAGTCCATGAACCGCATTACACAGTTTTCTAAGGCTACGCGATATATTTAAATGTTTACAATCATGATATTGTGAAATCACAAAGGCTAAGATTAAGTTAAATAAATATATGCGCTGTTTTTTTTCTCCCACAGAGAAGCATGACGGTTGAATTATTTACATGCGTGCAGATTGTGTTAAAAATAGGCCTACCTCAGCTCCGTTCACAGTAAACGCTGCTCCACACGTATACTCAGTCTCTGCATGTGCTGTTTGTTTAAGTTTCCAATAATGTGCATTTGGGAACGCAAAACCCCGGACGCGTGTTTCATAGTAACTTACTGTCATCATTTATATGCGTGGAGCGTCTCGGGTTTCTCAAACTCCATCTTTGCATGCTGTGAGTTTGTGTGGCTTATAACGTTCATCTGCACGCAGTCTGCGCCGTTTCACAAGATTCGTAATGCAGCTCATTTATAAATCTACGCCAACACAGGAGAATACATAAGTATGTTTCTGAATATATTCAGAAATATATTCGCAATCGCATATATTCTCATGTGCGAATTGTTGTTCATCGCGATTTCAAAATAAAAGTTTAACCCTTGCACTGCTTGCATGTTTTGACGTGCACATGTTCTTTTCAAGAAATTACGGCAGCTGTTGCATTTCTATCGTACAGAAGTGACCAAATATGAAAGATTAAGTTGACATTTGAATTAAATGTTATGTTTATTAGTTATCATATATTTTACATGGTGTATTTTAACAGCGTTGTTCAATAAAACCCATATGATTACTTTGATACTTTATTTGAACCAATAATTATTGCTTGTTATTGTTATTTGGGTAACACTACAATAATGCTCATTAGTTAACATTAATGTATTAATCAACATGAACTAACAATGAACAATAGCTACATCTGTAACTAACATTTGTTCATACAAATAAAGCTGTTCATTGTTTGTTCATGTTAGTTCATTACATTAATGTTAACAAATACAACCATTAATTTTAATTATGTATTAGCAAATGTTGAAATTAACATGAACTAAGATTAATAAATGCTGTAGAAATAAATATTGTTCATTCTGAGTAACTAACAAACCATATTGTAAAGTGTTACCTATTTGTCTTTAAGTAATTTTAAAGGCTGTTGTTCACTTGGATCTATTTGTATTACCACAATTTTTTATCCGATTACTCGATTAATCGATGGAATAATCCGTAGAATACTCGATTACTAAAATAATCGATAGCTACAGCCCTAGATCACACCAAGCAGAAAAAGGTTATCCGTGGACAACAGACAGAGAAAGGGAAGTATATGGAGAGAGTGAGTTAACCAGAAAGAGAGAACAAACACTCAGGTTGAGAAGAGAGGATCAAAGCGTTGGCCAGTCATCTGTAGATGTGCAGTGCTAGCCTGCAGCCCTCACATGATCGCCGCCATGCACTCTTACATAACAAGCTGTGTGTGTATTTGTCTGCCCACAACACAGTCATGCCTTCTCTTGCTAACCCTGATGGTAAAGGTTCAGGGTTGTTGCCCCTAACAGGCAGAAGACAGGCACGTAAATCCCTATGCTTCATCTTTCACCTCCAAAAAAAACCAAAAAACACTTTCAGATCCATTTGAGCTGGCGGTGCTAACTGGAGAAGGTGTGCTGATACTCTGCTGGTTAATCTCTAGTTACCTAGTGAAGGGTCAGGCCAACGGTGTGAGTTTCTTGGGGACATTGACGAGATGCAGAAAGAGGCAGAGTAACTGTCTGAAAGTGGATGAATGATACATAAATTCAGCAAACCAATGGATTTTTGTCATATTGAAATAAATTAGGCATTCAGTTGTTCAGATCATTGCTACAACTAGTTTAGGCGCTTCCAAATGAATTTTATTGATTTCCCATTGATGCTAAAGGGCCGCCGCCACAGCGCAAAGGTTAACAGTTGCACAAATGGACACTAGTTTAATGTAATGACTTAGGCTGGCTTATACATTAACATTAAAATCCATTTGTTATTGATTGCAAATATTCACCAAATATGTCACCAGATATCACATTAATATCACTGCACAGGTTCAGTAAATAATCATGCTCAACAGCATTCAAAACTGAACCGGTGTGGTAGCAAGGTAAACACTGCGACAGCTTTAATTTAGGATGTGTTTGTTGACATGCAGGACAACTAGCTCATTTGACTGAACAATAACACATTCCTGTATGCTGCGAGCGACAGGCATTGTTATCACTTCAACTGTAAATAAATCAAGGTTGATTGATCACAGAAAGCTATTTCCATCAGGGCCACCGCTGAAGTACACAGACGCATGGCGACATGCAAACGAAATTGAAAAGCAGTGACAGAAATGCAATGAGCAACGGGTTTACACAGAGCGCAGCATCTCTACAATAAAAGAGTTAATTCAGAGTTGACAGTGAAACTTGTCAATATTAAAATAGCATTTTAAATACATAAATAAAACATTAAAAACAGAACCATTCAAGTTTTTTTTTTTTACATTAAGTGGGTGTTAAAAAGTTTCTTAAGAAAGTGACAATCTTTTTGCACTTGAATGGACAAATACACACATAAATGTGTCAAAATATCCTTGTAAAGACAGTCAGTTATGTTCAGCCTAAAGTTCCTGCTGCTGTCTCTATATTAATCAAACAACAAAAAAGAAAATTCACTTGCTGTTCTTGACTTAATGACTTTATAATAGGGGTGTAACGGTACACAAACATGGCGATTTGGTACGTACCTCGGTATTGAAGCCACGGTTCAGTACAGCGAAAAATACATTACATTTTATTTTATTTTATTTTTTTAACATAAAACGTATTTAATTTTTTTCAAATGCATTTAAATAATTCTATTATATTTAAATTTAGCAAATCTAAGCTAATGCTGTAAACTATATGGGGAGCACTTAATTATATATTACTATACTATTAAAGGTTACAATTAACAACAGAGCCCAAATTATTAAATTCAGTTGCTATTTATTTTTTAGATATAATAAACACCCAAATAAAAATAACATACATGTACTGTAAATTGCACATAAGGCAGGTTTTGAATTAACTTCTAAATCTAATTATAAAGTTAATTTTCTACTCCAATTCATTTTTGAAATATAATTATTTACACAGTGGCTGTCATAACTTGTGACAAACTTATTTAAACATACATTAAATAATCAAGACATTACTAACAGGTTAAGTAAATTTAATGAATAGGATAATACAGTGCATATACAAAATTCTTCTCTCTAGAGTTAATTTCTCTTGCGAACTAACCTGCTGTCGACATGAAATGCCTGAGGTAAATGTAATGCTACATGAGATATTATTCTCAAGCTGGTTTATTGGTATCTTTCCGCGGTTGACACATTGGTTGAGAGATGAAAACATACAGATAGATGGTATCTTCCTCTTCTTCTGTGCTTTTTACTTATAGCAAACAGCATTACATTACCTTGCGCGCCCCCTTCTGGATTGGAGTGTGGATCGCCTGTTACTGAACGTATTCGTCGTGTCGACCATGCACCGAACCGTGACGTCCGTATCGTATGGTTCGGGACGAATACATGTACCGTTACACCTACTATATAATGTATACTTTTTGTACAAGTGCTAATACAAGTGCTGTATTACTTTACATTTTATTACAGTTTCTGTACCTGAATGCCTGAAAATCTTTTATTTCAGTCGTATCTTTGTTCAGTTGTATTAGAGCGATTGCTAATTTGTTCTAATTACTGTTTACTTGACTTTAATCATGCTTGAAATGTATTAGTTCTAGTTGTTTTTGCTATGGTATTTATAAACCATAGGCAACAGTTCATTGTGTAAGTGTTCTTTAGGCTGTTGATTTTTTTTTAGCAAATGTTTAGCAATGAGACTTAGAATAAATGTGAATGATTTTTTTTTACCTTATTGGAATCAAAATTAGGGATCCATAAGCAGAATTGGATTTTTTTTTAATTCAAACAATACCTAACCCTATTAAGATAAAAACGGCACGACAGCAACTACCTGCTGGAAAAATGTTAAAGCATCTGCATTTTTCCACAAGACCGTAGACTACACTAACCCAGCAGTATGAAAATAATGCAACAAGCACCCAGTCTACACTATAGTCACAATACAGATAATCTGTCTCCTTGATCTAAAGTGTGTGTGATATTGCGCACTTGGACAGGTGTTTTGGGAACACTTTAACCTAAATACGAGAGAACTGAGGGCAAAAGGGATCAAGTGTTTGATTTCATTTGCACGCGTTATCCTCTGCGTAACGCGAGGTCATTTAGCCACCCATGTAACATCGTGTGGGTATTTCCCACCCAGGCAGAAGCTGAAGAGTACCTTGTGTCCCAAACGCCGTCGCCAAGGAGGAGCCATTAGCCATGTCTAATACTTTCACAGCTGTGGCTCCGTAAGCTAAACATCTAGTAGCTGTTATTTTCATGTCTACAATCTTCATGTCAACACCAGAGAGACCAAAAACTCCAGTTACCGGCACAAGGCGGTGGAGACAGCGCTCCAGATGTCCGGGACGCCACAGTGCGACGGCCAACTCTGCCCAGACAGAAACCAGACGCGTCACAGGGGAGTTCCTCGTAGGGATATGATTAAATCAACCATAAATGGTCAGGCAGGGTGCATTTCTGGGCCAATTTTCCTGCTATGTGAGGACTGCCGAGCATGAGGAGCAGCCTGCGACGGCCGTCTGCCAGACAATCCTTACCAACAGGCCTGTGCAGGTCTCCTGAACTGCTCGTGCACTCGCTAACCAGGCCAGCGAGTATCACCAAAAACCTTTCTGAAACATTAGCCTACATCATGTACCTCATATGACACACACACACACACAAATTCAGCTGAGAAGCATGTCAATTCAATATGTAAAATGAACATAATACCTGCATTTTTTACTTTTCTGAGGATGTACTTTTCTGAGGAACAGTGCATGTGCATTGCTTGATATTTGAAATTTAAGCTGGTATGAAACATGAACAGTATTATCTCTATAAAATCAACACTTTAGCTGTACAAAAGTTCAATGTCAGTCAAGCATTCATTTGGATTTGCTATAAAAAGCAAATGTTTAAATACTCAAGTGTACAAAAGTGCAAAGCTTATGGCCTGATGTTTGATCCGTTGTACAACATGATATTCTCACAGTGTTGCTAATATCATTACCAAACAGTAAAACAAAGTTTAGTTTCAGTTGTATTTTTTCATTCTTATCATTAATGATTTTGAATTAATTAATTTAATTTAGACTAAATACATTTCCATGTACCCGAAACGGGTAAATTTAAATTACCACAATTTAATGTTATTTTTTGACACAATTTTAAACCTTTCCAACCAGTCAACATTTTTTTAAAGTGTGAGAAATTTCAGTTTTACTTCAAAACATTGATATTATTATATGAAATAATTATATGCCTGCCTATGCTTGATGCAACCTCTTAAGAGTTCAAGAATTTAAGAGTACAGGATAATCAATATGAAACCAAAGTTTGTCTGCATTATTCCTCAAAGAAAACAAAAAGATAAATCCCTCCAATGGAAGATATTAAAAACATGATTTACTAGAGCAAAAAAAGTTCAAAAGAAGCAGAAAACAGCAAACTCTCAGTTCACTGGTAATGTGAAATCTCCACGATTTAATCTTAAAAGTCTCCCAGCCATCATGTTCTCTTCATCAGAGTGTTAAATCACACACTCCAGTGGCCTTCGCTCAGGCAGCCGAGCAAAAGTCATTAGGATCGCCGAGGTTGCAAGGGTGATAGTGGCATTACGTTTTATCAGCAAGACGTGGGTTTCTAATATCTTATCACAGTGAAGCTTTCATCCTGGATTTATCTCCTGCAGGGAGCTACTTCTACATGAACTTTTAACCGATTTCTTTTCCTTCCCCCACTTCTGTTCGCACTTAGTCATGGGCACAAAAGATCAATCAGAGGAAAACCAGTGCAGATCTGCTTGATTTTTCCGGTTCCAGATACCGGTTCTAGATAGGGGACCCCCCCCCCCACACACACAAAAAAAAACCTGATAAGACGTCTATGCCACAAAGATCAACCTAGATGTTTTTAATGCTGCCCCTACATAGGTGGATGTTCTTTTTAGTCCACAAAAAAAAATCTGTCATCAATTACTCACCCTTATTTCATTCCAAACCTGAAGAAAAAAGGAAGACTTTTTGAAATTTTTTTGACTTTTATTGTATGGACACTTCAAAATATATTTTTTTAAAAGAAAAGGTCTAATAGGTTTGGAATGAAATGAGGGTGAGCAATTGATGACTGGATTTTCATTTTTGGGTGAACCTCCCCTTTAAATCTGAGATGCTATAAACCAGCAACACTGTGCATGGTAATGCTAAAGTGAACCTCAGCCTTCTGGTCTTAGAGAGCAGGTGGAAGTCAGCCAGATTGAATCTGGCTACAATCATCAAGCTCAGCGTTTTCTCCTTGATGCTCAAAGCTCATTCAGAGCAGCTAATTTTAACTGCCATCACCCTGCCTATGCCAGATTATACAGGGTTGGGCAGGACTGACCAGGAGAACTCTTCTCAAGAGTGGCCGAAAACAGCAACACAAACTTAAACTGACTTAGCTGAGCAATAAACATGGTTTGCGTCTGTCTCGCCCGTTCACTGTGCTCCCTATTATTGGCCTGTTCAGAAGACAGCTTACTAAATTCTCTACGGTGTTCCCTCCTAGTTGTGGGCTTTGATTCTGATTCTTCCTCATCCAGTTGTCGGAGATCATTGTTCTATTACTGGCATTTCCACGTGGCTGCAACTTGCGATAGACGCCGTACTTACCCCTTGCAGCAATGCAAAACCTTGCAAGTTTTTGTCGTGCTGAAAACGAGGCGTATTCGCTGGTGAACCCTGCAATTTCCATGATGCCGAAAACAGGATTTAAGACAATTCTGCAGCAACAATGTCTAAAATATAGCATTTAACACAAAGCTCAGCTACTTGTTGCAACATGTTTGAAGACATTCTCAGTTGATGACCCTATTGTGAGATTTACCTTTCAATTGGGGGATGGGTATTCAACTGATATGCAAAATCAGTTGAGTTACCTAATGTTGACTCATAGATATACTAAAAAAAAATAGTTTTCATAACAGCATCATTCAAACCTTGAGTGCCGTATTTGAAGTAGCGGGTGGAGCCAGCATTGAAGTAAACCTAAGCTTGCATTTTGCCAATGATGCAACGTCTGATAAAGTGAAACGGCAATGTGATTGTCTGATTTCAAGCCCTGGCACCCTGCTGAGAGCTGTGATTGGTCCACATCAACAGCAAGAAAGCACTATTAAACCCAAAGGCTGACTAGGAGACAGTCATCTGGGCCCCAGGTGATTCTCTAGATTGTATGTGTGTGACCTGGCTGAGAAGCGTGTGTGTGTGTGTGTGTGTGTGTGTGTGTTGTGGAATGTCTAAAGAAAAGCGAACGAGTGTGAGAGTGTGGCAGACAGGAGACTAGGTGTCTGAATATCTCCATGGGGACCCTGGAGGCAACGTTTGGTGCGTTCAACCTCCCCCATTAACGACCAAACACAGCAGGCAACGACTACGACTTGCATCTTAACTTTATAGTCAACATGAAAATGACATTTGCAAACAATTTTACTTTCAAAATATTCAAAAATTAAGGCAAATCTGCTCAAAAAGCAGCTAGGTGAGAGCAATAAAACCATTTGGGCTCTTTTACATTTTACATTTTTTACATTTAGTCATTTAGCAGACGCCTTTATCCAAAGCGACTTACAAATTAGGACAAAAATTGAAACTTCTTTTAATTGAAGTTTTATGCAATACACTCTTAAAAATGCAACGCTCAAAAAGCAACTGCAAATGACCAAAGACATCAGTTCTGGAAAGAAGATGCATTGACATTTTTACTGTGCCAACTGTCAAAAAAGCGGAAGAACAGCATGATAATTTGAGAATCAACTCTTAATGTCAAATCGAAAAAAGAAAAAATCTAGATAAGCTAGTCAACCTCACTAATTGACTAGCCATCTCTTATAGCTTAAGTTAAAAAATGTATGACAAAACTTAACTTAAAAAAAGTGTACAGAACAATCAAGCACATTAAGACCAGGAGTGCGTATTTTGAAAGTAAATAGGAGTCTATTTTGATTTCATGTTGACTTTAATTCCACTTTCCACCTCCATATCAGTGTGTAGTTTCCTAGACACTATTTTCGAAGAGTACAACAATGACTGTAGAGCATTGCGCACTCGACGCCGATGCCACCCATCTGGAATTAAGAACGAGCAAGAACGTAAGATCACAAAAGAGATCAAGCACATGATGGAGTGGAAAAAGAGGTGGTGGTGTGGGGCAGAGAACGAGAAGTCAATAGATTGCCTCTTTTCAAGTTCTGTGTTGTGGTTAGGTCTCTAGACTCAGTCTTCACTTTCATTTTCCTCCAAAGACGAACGCACATGCACACACACAGTTGCTGGCGGCACACGGCGTGGCTCCAGCTGTGGGATTAGAACGCCGTCTCCACGGTCGCTCCTTGTTTTCTCTCCCACCCCGGGCCAAGACTGCAGCACCAGAAACCCTCGCCAATCCTTTCCCTCGCTGCTAATGGGCCTTTCATTTACAAGCTTTCCATTAGCACACAGACATCAGGCCTCCGCAAACTATGCATAGCCACATGTCAGTCACAGTCACTAGCTCTCGACGAAGTTTGAATTAGGCTAAATGTCCCATTGAGGCCGGCACGACTTTATAGGGCGTTCTACTTGAAACCACATGGTTTAAGGGTCTGGAAATCACCTAAGCACCATGAGACATCAGAATGCCACTGAAAACGTTCGTTTCGCAAATAATTTCGCCTTTTAATACTCTAATTTCCACTGTTCTGCAAAAGTGGCTGAAAGTTCCACCGCCACATTCAGTGGCCTACACGGAATCAGAAACCCACTGACAGGTTCTGAAAGCACTCTCTCCTCCACGCAGACCTCCGTGACTCAGATCAGGAGCCCAGACCGAACCTGCGTAGTATGTAGTATCAATCATGATCACTGTCTCTCTTCCTCTCTGTCTCTATTCCCAGCCATACTGCACCGGCACTGGATCCTGCCTGCAAAAATAAATTGGTTGCATAAAAATAAAAGTGGGAGCGAGTCAAAGTGGCGTCACCACAAAGATGGCAGCTCAAGAGACGGAGAGAGCGCGCAACTGTGAGAATTAGGAACGTGTGTGTGCCTCCTCCTTGAGCGTAGGCTGGTGTGTGTGTGTGTGTGTGTGTGTGTGTGTGTGTGTGTGTGTGTGTGTGTGTGTGTGTGTGTGTGTGTGTGTGTAATGCAACACAGACAGCAGCCATTAAAGTGGAATGTGGGGGGTCTGGGCCCCACTAATAAACTATGTGCTGCATATACACACACACACAAAACCCACACTTCAACCGTGACTTCTTGTCTTCATTACAACCATATTACGGGAAAGGGGTGCGCCACTGTCACAAAATCACTCTGATTTATATTTAAGACAAAAATAATACATGCAAAAACAATAGTTTACACAATACAGGAATATAATCGATCGAAGAAAAATGAAAAAAATACAAAAGCTGGATTGGGGAAGTTACTTTGAAACGGTGACCAAACTATAAGCTGGAACTCTGGAAAACGTAGCTCACTACAAACTATGAAGAAACAGCTATTAAGGGGAACCACTTTTTATATATACCAATAAAATGATCAATTTGGCAATGATCAATCACTTACCCTCAAGTTCCAAACCTGTATGAGTTTCTTCTGTTGAACACAAAAGAAGTTCCAAACCTGTATGAGTTTCTTCTGTTGAACACAAAAGAAGATATTTTAAGGAATGTTGGTAATCAAACAATTGACGGCAGCCATTGATTTCCACAGTATTTTTTTCTACTATGGAAGTCAATGGGGTTCATCAAATGTCTGGTTAATGACATTCTTCAAAATATCTTTGTGTTCAGCAGAAGAAAGAAATTCATGCAGGTTTGAAACGACTTGGAGGGTGAGTAAATGACAGAATTTTATTAAACTATTCCTTTAACAGTCGCAAATATTCTGTACAAAAAAAATAGAGCATGAAACAAGGATTTGCACAGGAACTGTATCATATGTAACTAGCTCATTGAAATGAACAATCCCAAAATACTGATTTACTATAATAAATAGGATTTTGCAATCATTCAAATGAGATAGAGAGATTTAATGTCTTTGATTATTAGCCATAGTTTGTTTGTCAGCAGTGTGCAATATAAGTGACACAAAAAACAGATTTTAAGCATTTTCTGACAGCAACAACAAATTTTCCCAACCTAGTAACCCAGCTATTTCTTTTTTGCCTAGTTCTTCCTTTTCAGATAGTTCAAAACTGAAAATAAACTTTTGAATGCTCCCTAACACCTCACAACATTCCTCACCATAAGCCTGGGCACAAACTCCAAAGGGGAATGCTCTTGAAAATGTCAGGGAAAGTATACACATCACAAACTCACAAATTGTTACATGAGCGTAACCACACACACACACACACACACACACACACCAAAAGGACAGCCAAAGCCACACGCTCACACAGACAAACACACACGGGGGGAAAACTGTCAGCCACAGTCTCGACAAAACCTCAGAGTTCCCACCAAACCGTGGTCGCCACTAGACACAACACTCCACAAGTTGGTTGAGCTCAAACCTCGGTTGCAACCTGCTTGGCACAAAGATCCAGCTGCACGGCATAAGAAACATGGGGCACCTGAGGTTTGAAATGCAGATTAAAGAAAGGTGTGCTGTTAGATGACCTGAACTTTACGCCAACTGAGTACAGAAACAAGGAAAGCGAGGAGGAAGTCGTGTGAGCTGATCACACCATTACAAACCATATTGCTCATCATAAGATCCAACCCTGTATTTCAAGAAAACCAGCCTGAATCAGACTGAGAAAGCTATTGATCTGAGACTACAGACAGGAAAGCAAACGAGACTGACTCTAAAATGATAAAAGAAGAGATATATCCAGCCCTTTTGAACTAAGATGAGACATGATTCAGGTCACAGTGATTGGATCCATCTTTCCATGCCAGAAAATGCCTTGGACGAACCCAATGGGATTTCCTATGACAACAGGAGCTCATGACAAGCTTTCCTACTATACGATATTTTAAGCAGAACTTTTAGGACAGAGGTTTGTATGTAACTAACTTTAGCACTGGCAGAAGTCACTCCTATGCAAATGGAAAAATACTAACTCTTGGGCCTATATGGGTCCAAATCATCTGGTAGTTCATATCTACACTTCACTTCTGTTTCTCTAAATATTCTGAAAAGGTAGCTCAAGGGATAAATTAACATATGCCACTATAGGTCTAACCATGTAGTATATGAGTCTCGCTGTGCAGCTGGTTGGAGGTTTGTCTATACATGTTTCCAGGAAAAAACACAGGCCAGGAAACACAGCCAATCTGCAGAGCCGCATAAAACACATTAACCAATCGAACGCACACTTCCTGAGTGACTCAAGACAGTCTAAATCATACAAGTAAGCAAGCCTGATTACATGATATGTTAACTTAAAAAGTAAGATCAATTGTCTGCAAAGAATCTCATGTCAAAACATTTGAAACAGAGAAACAAAAGGTTTCTCCACACTAGACGGTTTGTTATGGAAAAGCTGTATTTAAAAAACTGAAGGGTTTGGGATGAATTTAGTACAGCAATAACTGCTACATATCTCACTAACTGGGTTTCCATCCAAACGTGGAGCGAATCTTTTCAAAGTTTGCAAAAACAAAAACATGCGAATTAGGTGCGTTTCCATCAAGTTGTTTAAGCGGATGACGTGGTATTGTTAACCTAGTAACCAACATTAAATAAAACACCATCAGGGGAAACTGTAGTGATGTGTCATTCCTGAACAAGTTAATAATACGTCAAGTGGTCACTTGCTGAATGTTATTTTGATGCGTGTGTGCGTGCAATCAGGTGTGATGACATTATCCCACCGTTCTCGATTTGTCACACGCACATACAGAAGGCAATACATTAACATACAGTCACTGCATGGAGTGCGTGTGGTTGAGCAGAGTGGCCAAAAGATCATCCTTAATATCGGGTCAAAAAACAAGATGAGTAACAAATGCAAATGAAGTAGCAATATGGTTGCACTACTTAGACAACAAAGGCAGAACGTAGAATTTTTAAGGTAAAACTATCATATCGAGGAGGGATATGACAACCTTTAACAACCTTATAAATGTGTTCTGTTTTAAGTGAGATTTGCTTGGAATGGTTTCATTTTGGATGGTTAAATATAAATAAAATGTTCAATACACGTGTAATAGTGTTTGATGGTTTTACTTAGCCTATACGTTTTTTTTTTTTACCTCTTATTACTGAGCTGAGCCAAACGATCCGGTTCCCTAAAATGAGCCAGAATTCCCATCATGACGAAACAGCCGATTAGTCACGTGGGTTTAATGTTCGCTACGTCAGAATTTATTCAGCAAATGTGTTTCCATCTCCCATTATTCGCATTAACTCTTTTTCGCACAAGTTAAAACCAATCTCAAGCTAGCGGTAAAAAAAAAATATCCTCTTGAATTTTGACGTTTCCGATGCAATACTTACAATGCGCATAATACCAGGGTGATGGAAACATAGCTAGCTACAGACTACTACTTATGCTAACACAGAGGGGGGAAAAAGCAAAAAACTATATGCAAAAAAACATCCAAATAGTTCCTCACAAAAGAGAAACTCCCATGGCATGTTCTTGCCAATGGAACATTGAATCATACCTTGCAGCGAAAGAGAAATTATACACCAACACCTACGCTCAGCCACCCTGACCCAGACCCTCCTTTGAAAAAATAATAGCACCCACCGCCACCCTCCCAAAGCGCTGGCTAATTGCCCATGTGGGTCCCTTAAACTTCATACACTGAAAGAGACAACAGAGAGCCCGGTTCCAGATGTGAGACCCACATGTGGCAAACTGTTGATATAATGAATAACGCAATTGGAAAAAGGCACCAAAAATAGGCCACTTATTGGCCTACAAGGCAGACAGACAGATATCGTGCTTAGCTGGGCAAGAGTTGACGCCAAACAGAGTGCCAAAGTGCAATCAACTGATGCAACTGTGTATCTTTTTGCATAAACCCTAGTCAGAAGCACATTGGAACTTTAGCAGCAGAGGATTAAATACAATGTAAACTGTTTTTCTGTGATCTAGGTCAAAATATGTTACAGAAAATACTAAAATAACAGTTAAAAAAAAAAAAACCTCAAACTTGATCACAGCAGTATGGCAGTGACTTTATACCATGACAATACTATTAACCGGCAGGTAAAATAGCTGGTTTAGTTGACTACTTAATCCCTTGGGTGGCAAAGCAGCTATTCAAAAGAAAGGGGCCGATCTCATCGCTCCAACACAAAGCCTAGGTGACATGGGCGGGGAACACCTTGCCTAAAAAGAACCATTTGATACGGCACAAAGACTAACCGTACTGCTCATTTCCGTTTGTACAAACTCTTTTTACCTACTGTTTAAGTAAAGTCTAATCTTAAACTAAAGGGTTGGGTGATGGTCAAAATGAATTAATGCACATCACCTACAAGTTGGGAATATTTACCCATGATGCACTTGTAGAAACTGGAACACCTGGATCAATGAAAACAAGCTAAGATTGGATACTTTAAAATCCCAATCTGTTTGGAGTTGACATGAGTTAGTAAGCGTGCGCAGAACCCCACCTCTGCACGCCTACACGAAAACGCAGACTTGCGTCCCAGACACGACGCACAACATGGAAAACTTCTACCATACCATAAGAAGGGTTACTTTATACTGCAGACCAAATGAGGGGGAGGACGAATGGAAGAATTAGCTAATGGTTTAATGCATAAGACCACGACTTCAGCGTTGGTGGAGCTCAGACACCCAACAGAGGCTGAACTGACATGAACTGGCAGCATTTTTCCATACAAACAGATGAATATTAACCAGATTATTATGAATCAAGTGGTTGTAAGGCACAGATGACAAAGCAAGACTACCACAACACAACCGGTTTTTATTCTACAGTTTTAAGATAATAGATGAGCAAGTGAGGGTATTACAGCTACTCAGATGAGTTGGTATAAAAACTGGCATCAACTCAATATCTTCATCTAGCAGTAACTTGAGCTGAAATCTTTGACGTGTTATTAATATATTAGCCTACATACTGCCAAATCTAAAGTATTTTATTTTATTTTAAGGGTTACAGAAGAGTGCGTTTAGCTTTTCAAACAACCAGATCAAGCAAGTAAAAGTGATTGTCAGCTTAACCAAAACGAGCCTCCATACAAAGTAAACAAAGAAAAGTAGCACTTGTTTAACGACATGGAGGCAAGTAAAGCATTCATGTGAAGTTTAGCTTTACACGTTTAGACACAACGCTCTATAAATGAACAAAACACAACAGTAAACACAAACAAAGCAGAAATGTGAAATATCTTGTGTAAAATCCTCCAGCACACACAGAGAGGCGCTGTGATGGGATGCCACTTTCTCAGGGCCAAATGGCTGAAAGTTGCTCGCAAATGGTGGATGCCATACTGGATCAACACAAGCGACTATAAAGCCATTTTAAACACCTTTACATTTATCCATAAAGCGCAAAACACCTGGAAGCGTGCTAAATACGTTTATTATGTGAATCACATCTAAAACAGCCAAGACTGTCACAGTTGGGACGGCTCAAAAGTTGTGAAAACTCGTGTGTTCCCAAATATCGATTTTAATCCCTATATATGCGCACCTTTTCGGGTAAGCTAAAAAGACAGAATGACAGCTAGACGAAGAAAACTGTAAAATGTCCTCCAATGCCAAAACAAAACAGACGACTTATCAAAAACTCATTAAAACTAACTTTGTCAACTAGCTACCTGGTTCTGCTTACTATCAACTTTACAAGCCTTTCAAAACAAAACTGTATCGCATACTTTTACACTTGTCCGAGTTCAGTTGTTTTAAATACGAATATTACAAACACATCACCTAATCTAAAGAGAATTAGCGGGATGCATATGCAGGGATAAACTCACCTAAAAACGACAAACAACTCACTAAAATTGGTATAAGCCTCTTGATTTTCTTAACACAGTAATCTAAAGTTGGATTAAATAGACCTGGTGTTGTTGTTGTGTGGGAAAACTTACCCGTATCGCCCGGGGTCTTCATGTTGGAGAGTATAGCCGCTTCGTTAGCAGTCGAGCTAACTGAGAAAGAGAGTGAGTGAGAAAGATAGAGAGAGAGATGAAATGAACTTCTTCCTCTCGGTGAGCTCAGGATCGCACACAAAACTCCTCTGTAAACTTTTCCTCCTCAAATCCAGCCCCTTCGCTCGTCCTCCCCCGGTTTGTTTGGACTTTTCGTGTTTTGTTTTTCCTCCCCAACGTGGAGGACGTTGTTGCCTTGTGGCCGGACAGACTCGCTCTTTTACGGTCAGATATCGGAGCGCGTCGTGCCGATGGAGGAGGACCGTGTCCGTGCTGAACTCCTGATTACTTCATACACGCTTCGAAGTTGCATATTCAAGCCTTTACGTTGAAACACGAGGCGAAGCAGACAAAATCAAAACAAACGAGAAGGCAGAAATGCCCGATCCACTTTTCTCCCTCTCTTTCCACGGACTTTTTCTTTTTCCACTCACTCCGTGCAACTCTCTCTCTCTCTCCCGTCTGCCCCCTCCTCCTCCTCTTCTATCGGGGTGTCGTGTTTCGTTCTTCCAGCCACACGGGGCCGCCCACGCTAAGCGGGGGAGGTCGGGGCGGAGAGCCCACGTAGCCACGCCCCCTCGCCGTTTGTCCGGGACTGGCGTCACTGAAGCGTTGCTGCGGAGACCGCCAACGCCGTCCGAACATAGCGAGGTGTCGATGACATGTTGTCCCACAGATACAGACCGAAAACCAATAAAAGCTGTCGTCAGTGGTGGTCTCGCGTTCCTCAAAGTTGACACTGCAAAAAAATAGCTTTGTATTAAGGGTTGTTGTGTCACTTAGGCTAGTGAATAATAGTTCACCCAGAGAGTGCAAATCTGTTATTATTTACTCATCGTCATGTTGTTCCAAACCCAAATGTCTTTCTTTCTTTCTTCAGTGGAACTCTGTTTGAGTAGTTCAGCAGAATATCAGCTGCTCTGTTCTTACAGTGAACATGGATGGAGTTCAGGCACCATAAAGTAGTGCATTGTGATAAATCATGAAATATTTTTTTTTTACAGTGTACTTTTATGATTCTGTAATTTTCTTAAGCTTTATGATTTACATTGTGTGATAAAAGAGAAGCTCAGAGCCAGAGGTTATTCAATAAAAAAAAACAAAAAAAAAACATGCTATGTTTGCCGAAAAAAGTAACAGACAAACAGCATTGTTGGCAGTGATTGAAGAATAAATGTAATAGCCATAAATAAAAGCTATTGGCTATAAATAGAGAGAACAATAACCTTTTTCCGAAAACGGGATGGATCCATCAGATGTTGACATTCCAGCTTATTTGTGTGAAGCAAAGTGTCACAGTGTCATAGCCTATGGATAGAACGTGGCAGAATGTTCTTCAAGGTTGTTTACTCAGAAAAATGCAATTGTTATTGAGAGTGCTAAATGTGGGCTGGAGTGAGAAACGAATGTGAGTCTGTAGGTGGCCTTCTCTTTTCCTTATCTCTCATTCTTTTCCTATACCGCCTCCCTTTCTCACTGTCAGAGCCGGAGCAGTTGTCAGTGGAAACTCAAGGGTAGTAGATGACATTTGTAAAGCATTTGCACGTAAGTGCTAAATTAGCAGTTCAGCGTTAATGCTATACTTGCGAGCACACGCATATAGGCCAGGCCTTGACTTCTCGTGTGCGAACCATATTTTTGGGGACTTCCGAATACTGAGAATGCGACAAACCCTTACTCAAAAAACCAAGGTAAAATAAATATGCAACATTTGCCTTTCATTAGACATGATTCATTTCACGCATAATGCTCAACCTCCATCATTAAAGTGATGATACACAAGGCAACTTTTTGAGCAATATTGCTGGGCAATGTTTCCGTCAACGGGCAACCAGATGAGACACAGGGCCCACGACCGATCTAAATTATCCAGATAGAAATGTATTGCCCATTTTCAATGGGAAAGTGCCCAAGAAACAATCGACCGGCAAGATTGCCCAGCAACATTGCTCAAAAAGTTGCCCTGTGTATCATCACCTTTAGACTAATTAACATTTGAGGAAAAAGTGACATTAACCAGTAATTGATGTTAATTTGAAGAAGGCTCTGGGTGTAAAACTGAATCCAGCCATTTGCTGGTGCATTAAGCAAATGACTCAAAACGAGCAAGACAGAGGAAGAGATCTGGTTTGTGGCCTCGTTTGGAGATGTTTTCTTTCACTCCTCTCCTTTGTGGCACGACCCCGCCGTCTCTAATCAGAATGACAGACAGACGCGCAGGAGAGAAAGAGAGGGGGAGAGACAGAGATGAGAATAAAAAGAGACGGAGAGAAAAAGAGGAGTCATACTCCAAGCAAATGGGCCTTGGGAACATGCGAACTGGTACACGGCACAGGACGAACTGTAGAGCTTCTTCAGCGCAGCACTAATGGGCAATTCACATATTGTTATAACTTAATGAAAACCATAACCATGCGCCTACAGAAATAACCCTTTTTTGGGAATCCAAGAATATCAAAGCGATGGAAGGACATAGCAGTGTAAGTACGTCATAAAGATTACTCCAAAATGGATTCGTAGGGAGAAGAAATAGGTAATTTATGTGCTGTTTTTTTCCATGGTAGGCTATTCTCAGACGCACGGAGTGCTTTAACCCAAATCTGAACACTGACATACACATAATAATGTAAAGAGAAAGAGACCAAAGCACTGCTGCCCTGCTGAAATCGCTCACATTTATTCAATGAATCACTATTTCAGATATAGTGAGTGTTACATGCATTTTACCGCTTTGAAAGAAACAAATACTTTTATTCATCAAGGACACACTAAAATGATCTAAATATTAAGCAGCACAACTGTTTTCAACATTGATAATGATAATAATTAAAATGTATTGAGCAGAAAACTTTTGAACAGTAGTGTAGTTCACTACATGGGAAACAAGTGGAAGAAAAAAACTAAAAGTCAATTGAAAATACAGCATAAATAAATATTAAATATAATTAAATATTATACTGTATTTTTGATCAAATAAATGCAGCCTCGGTGAACAAGAGAGACTTCTTTCAAAAACATTTTTAAAAAAATTACCGACCCCAAACTTTTGAACAGTAGTGGAAGAAATAAAGTGAAAGAAAATAACATGAATTGAAAATACAGCATTAAATATTAAAAAAGTTAATGGCAAAAAACAAACAAAAACATTGTACATTTGACTCACTACAATTTACCGTTTCTTTAATCTATTGATGACTTGATCAGAACACATATATCATGAACACTCTAGCATCAGCTAGTATTGGTTGTACACTATAAATCAGAGTGCATTGTGGGTATAAAAGGCTATATCCTAAATCACATACTCTCTAGAGTAGGTAGGGGTGAATTCAGGTTGATTGGGACACTTTTTGCCTTTGAGATGACTATGAAAAAGTGTCCCAATCAACCTGAATTCACCCCTACTTATTTTGAAGAAGTAATTACTTCACGGCCGCAAAAAAAAGTAGGTTCCATATAGAATGATTGTGTGTAGTATGAATGTAATCTGGACGTACTACATTTGCCATGTTGTCATTATCCTCTCCTGTGGCCTCATGGGATAGTAAACTGTCCATCGTTCACACACTTCAGAATCTTGCCGGAAGAAGTAGGTCATCCGGGTACTTTTTGCCTATATGAGGACTGAATTCAGACACTTCTTTTGAGACATACTGTTTTAGGGAAGTATGCCATTTTGGATGCAGCCAATATGTGCTCTATATAGGGAATTAAGAGCATTTTTTGGCCACAAATTAACACCTTGAATTTTATGATAACCGTTGAATTCAAACAATTACCAATTTTTTACTCCTACCAATGCCCACATTCTTATGGCACACCCCTAATTCCAGTCATGTTGAATCTACTTGTCTTTCATAGAGACAAGATAGATGTCATAACAAATCAAAGAGTTTCTTCAGCCTGTTGTCCTTTACTTCAACTTCTCACCCACTGACAAGTCTACACAAAACCCCACAATCACTGCAATTAGCTTCCTATCTCCCACACATTTGACGCCAATGATCACACGAGTATTCAGAACAACTGAGGAAGATTAATCACTGACAGCAAAAAGTACTGATTGATGAGCGGTCATTAAAACTTCAAATAGGACTGATCAAAGCAACGCATGTATGTTGCGGCCAGGTTTACCACGCAACAAATGGAAGCCCGATGAGATAGGCAGAATGGGGGAATGTTTCAGCAAACTAAAGTGAGCTATGATGAAGAAAATCTAATGATAATGCAATTGGTGTTTTGTAGGCAAAAGTGTCCTCTCTTTTAGTCATCTCACAAACGTTAAACTACTATAGTTCTTGTAGTAAATACCCCCCACTGACCCCGTGAAGGGGGCCCAATATACACATCCACATATGCATGCAGAATCCAAACACACACACTCAGATGCACAAAGGGAGCTTTGTGCACCAATGATGGAAGGTTCTTACGTGTGTGTGTGTGTGTGCATGTGTAATTGGTGGTATGAAGGTGTTTAAAGGTGTCAAGGTCACCAGCATGATATAATTTTTTTTTTTTCTCCCCACGATTTCAAAAAAATAAAAAACTATCGCATCCAAGGTCTTATCTTCCAGACTTCCCAGCTCAGAGAGAGAGAGAGAGAGGCCGGGAGAGATATAGAAGTGCTGTGGGACCAATAGGGAGGAATTCTCAAGGGAATTGGGGATTAGGAAAGAGTGTCAGGGAGAGAGAGAAAGGAAGGGGCGGGGCTAAAATGCTAAAAGTGCAAGGGGTAAAAGCAGCAGCCCAAAAATGAGGGGGAAGGGCATCGGGGGAAAGAAAAAAAAAAGAGCGAGAGTTTATGTATACATCTCTGTGTGTGCGTGTAAAGGAGCATGTGAATAGACTCTTTGTGATCAAAAGACTTGTTTATTTTCTTGATGCTTGAACTCTTCAGGAAACACATTTGGCCTGTCTCTCCGCTGTCTGCCACACTAACCTCATAACACACACCTTTGACTTAACACACAACTTCAGAGACAGATTTTACAGTGCTGCGATCCCAAAGACAATATCTCATGTTCAAACGCACACGTATATCTCAAAGGGATTCTTGATGTGGACCATGCAAATTGACGTCCATGTTTTCTCTTTCAAGTACACATAAACTCTCCCTCTCATTCTGTTCAGTGTCCCCTCACTCTTTGCTTCTCCTTGTCCCAGCTGGTATTCACACATTTCTAATAGGATTACCACACTTGCACTTTGGGGAAGAGCAGATAGATGTAAACGAGGGATGATGGGGTGAAAGTAACGAGGTAGGGAAAGCGATTTATGGGGTTGCTGCTTGCATATGCAAAACTACACACTGCTAGGATGATCCGAGTGGTTGCTAAGCTGTTGCTAGGGTGTTCAGAGTGGTTGCCAGGGTGTTGCTATGCAGTTCCTATGGTGTTTTTGGTTTCTAGGATGTCACTAGGCCATGAAGGTGGTTGCTAGGTGGTTACTTACCAGCCTAACAAAAGAGCTCACCCTGAGATGACACATGATGCAGAAAAGATGCAGAAAAACTAAACTAAATGTGCATAAAAAGTATCACTTGATAAATTACTATGTATAGTTGTGGTCAGAATTAATCGCACCCCTGATACAAAAATGGCTGTAAAAAAATAAATCTGCATTGTTTATCCTTTTGATCTTTCATTCAAACTGTTTTTGCAAAAATCTAAACTTTTGGCGCTTTTCCACTGCATGGTACGGTACGGTACGGTTCGGTTCGGTACGGCACGCTTTGGCGCTTTTCCACTGCATGGTACAGTACGGCTCGGTTCAGTACGGCTCACTTATGACGCATTTCCACTGCATGGTACGGTACGGTATGGCTCGCTTCGGCTCGCTTTAAATGGTACCACCTCTGTTGAGGTTCCAAGCGTACCGTACCGATACTAAAATGTGACGTGAAAACACTGCAGATCACTGATTGGTCAGACAGAATCATCACTACCAGCGTCATTGGATTTACGACACGAGACACTAAACCCGCTAGATTTAAATAGCCAGTAGACAACAGCCAACACTGTAGCGCCTGTTTTAAAAGTATTTGCTTAAAAAAAAAAAAAAGAGTATAAACTTACAAAAAAGAAATGAATCGTGGTCAGTGGACGAGGTGCAGACGTTCCTCTCGTTGGTTGCCGAGGAGTGGATGGGGAAACACGGAATGAAAAATTCGCATTTAATATGATGATGTCATGGCAGTAGAGACGGCAACTATAACGGTCAGTCACACCCACTTTGAAGCGTACTAACTGCAGTGGAAAAGCAACCGAGCTAAAGCGAACCGAACCGTGCCGTACCGAGCCGAGTCGTACCACGCAGTGGAAAAGCGAAGCGAGCCGAACCGTTCCGTGCCGAGTCGAACCGTACCGAGCCGAACCGAGCCGTACCATGCAGTGGAAAAGCGCCCTTTCATTGAAGTAAAATAATTTAAAGTGAATTGAAATCACATTATCGAATAAATGTGTTTCTCCAAAACACGTTGGCCACAATTATTGGCAGCCTTTTATTAAATACTTTTTGCAATCTCCTTTTGCAAAGATAACAGCTCTTTCTCTCTCAGTTTTCTCCTATAATGCCTGATGAGTTTGGAGAACACCTGACAAGAGATTAGAGACCATTCCTCCGTATAGAATCTCTCCAGATCCTTCAGATTCCCAGATCCATGTTGGTGCTTCTTCTCTTCAGTTCACTCCACTCATCAGGTCAGGGAACTGGGACGGTCATGGCAGAAGCTTCATTTTGTGCTCCCTAACACATTTTTGTGTTGATTTTGATGTTTGTTTTGGATCGTTGTCCTGATGGAAGATCCAACCACGGCCCATTATACGATTTCTAGCAGAGGCCGTCAGGTTTTGAATTTTTATCTGTTGGATAGAATCCACGATGCCATGTATCTGAACAAGATGTCCAGGACCTCCAACAGAAAAATATGGCGACAACAATAAAGATCCAATGGTATATTGTACACATGGGGTATATCCTTGTGTGCACCACACCCATCTAGCGTGTTTTTTTTGTTTCATCTGGCCACAGAACCCTGTGCCGTTTGAAGTTCCACTCGTGTCTGACAACTGAATTTGCTGGAGTTTGTTTTCGGATGAATGAGGAGGATTGTTCTTGACAACCTCCCAAACAACATGTGGGGATGTAGGGGTTGTTTGATTATTTTTTTTTTTTTGGTAGGCTTCTGACCCCAAGACTCAAGTAATCTCTGCGATTCTCCATCTGTGATCCTTGAAGAGACTTTGGCCACTCAAACTCTCCTCCTCGCTGTGCATTAAGACAATATAGACACACGTCCTCTTCCTGGCAGATTCGTAACATCTTTAGTTGATTGGAACTTCTTAATTATTGCCCTGATGGTCAAAATGGGGATTTTAAATTCTTAAGCTGTTTTCTTACAGCCACTTTCTATTTTGTGATGCTCAACAATCTTTTGATGCATATCAGAACTATATTCTTTGGTTTTACTCATTGTGATGGATGATTAAGGGAATTTGGCCTTTGTGTTTCCTCATATTTACTACATATTTTCAACTACTGTGAAACAAGAAGTCATAGCAAGACAATTTCATGTTCCTAGTCACCCTGGTGTGCAAAAAAAAAAAAAAAGGTAAATATTAATGGGAATATACTTCAGAGATATTTTACTCGTAAAAAATTCTAGGGGTGCCGATAATTGTGGCCAATGTGTTTTGGAGAAAAACATTTATTTCATAATGTGATTCCTTACATCACTTATATATTCCTTACATATATTATATTATTAGGAACATATTATATTCCTTACATTCCTTATATATATTTATTTATTTATTTGGTAAGAAGACAAGCTACAATCTAAACACATTTACAATAATAATTCACAAAATAAAATGTCAAATATTCGTTTTTTTTATTTAATAAAACACACTGGCTTCCCCAGTAGCTACAACCTCTGTTTTTTTTGTTCTAAATTTCTTTTCTTTTTTCCCCAATTTCATTTGATTTACGATTATTACTCCAAAATGTACAATATCATTCACCAACACATGGGAGGGAAGTGCTGCCTTATTTGCCAGTTGTTTTTGCAAATATCCCAATTTTTGCACATAAATTCAAATTATAACTTGCACACACAAAAAAAAAATCACATGGTTTTCTAATCCCTAGATATGGCTCACATCCCTCCTTCAATGGAAATCTGTGCTGTGAGCGCTGACATTTAATACTCGGGGTTACCACCAAGTATGAGCAATAGAAATGAAATGGACTCAGAAAGTGATGAAAAGAGAAATACAGACCGTAACACGTCTCAATGAAACTTGTTTGTTTCAAACACAAGGTAGATGGATACTGTACTCATATGTGGCTAGTGACGCAGACTTGCCCCTTCCCATAAGCAAATCCAATGAGAATGTAGCATTAATATATCACACACATGCATACACAGACCGTCAGGCAGCGCGTACATGGGGACCCTCAAGCTATTTAAAGTAAATATTTCAAAAGTGGTAAAACCAGGTGCCCTCCGACCACTTGATTAGGTGTAAATAAAGTCAACTGTAATCCCTGAGAGAGGGAGACTGTGTTTGTATGTGTTTGTGTGTGTGTAAGGCCTCATAAGCCAGGGAGGAAAAGAGACTGAAGGAGAGGAATGCAAGAGTTATATTTGACCCATTTCAGGCACTATGCCAAGCGCTGTGCCAAGCCTATGAGAGCGAGAGAGAGAGAGCGCTGGAATGAGGGTGAGGAATTAAAAGTGAGAACAGAAGTAAATTGTGGAGCAGAGACACCGTGCACTAGCCACAAGAAACATGAGCGAGGTTAAGTGTTAGAGGACACCGAATAGCTACGAGAGCGTACAGTGTTTATAAGCGGCTGCGAGGGCCGCTGGTATGTACAGAACGGTGTCGGTCTATATCGGGCCCGGCATGTGTGTGTTGACAGCGTCTCCTATATCTCAGCTAGGAACTATCTCTTCCTACTCCTATTCGCACTATTCACGACTTCCTACTCTTCCTTCTCCTCCTTTCGCTCCCTCCCATGCACGAACGTGCTCTCTTTCCATCTTTCTTTTGGCCCAAAATAGTCACAGAGTGAAAAATTTCAAACCGACATCTACACTTTGTTTTGGTTGGAGACGTCCTCAAAGTCCCCCCGAAATTCGTTTCATATTAAAGCAACAAAGCTCAGAGTTATATTTAAGAAAAAAGGACAGTGGGATGAGGAAAAAATTGGGAGGGAGCTGAAATGATGGGGTAATATTGGGATACATGGGGTATAAAGTAAACGTGAGACGGAGCGCAGGGTTCGGAAAGTGTGAAACGATGCCCGGGGTGAGTCTGTCGAACACTGCAGACTGTGTGGCAACGGTGGCCTCATTACCTCACTGGCAATGAAGTCTCGGCCCTGCCTTTTAACTCAGAGGAAATGTGTGTGTGTGAGGAAATGTGTGTGTTGCAGAGAGGAATACAGTGTCGGTTTGTGAGGGGGAGAGAAATAAAGAAAGAGGGTGAGAATATGTGTTTGCGTACCCAGTGCCAGGATGACTGTGGTGTGCCGACAGCTTGCCAACGCTCCAACCTCAATCACGTTCGTCGGGTGTCGAGAAACACCTCGCGGTGTCTGTTGCTATGGCCATTAGTCTCCAACCGCACATAGATATAAGCCAAGATAATAATACATAATCATTAAATACTGTTATGACAAGCCACCGTGATGCCTACGTCGCAGTTTGGCATACTGAACAAAGGATTCAAGTAACTATATTTAACACTTTTAAGTTTAGGCCTTTTTTTTTGTGCACTATATAATTGCAATGTGACCTTTTGAATACAGTGAAATTTAGTCAAACACATCTACCACTTAAAGTGATAGATCACAAACAACAAAAAAATCTGTCATAATTTACTCAACCAATGGTTTTTGGTTCATGCTATGGAAGTCAATGGGGTCCAATGTTAATTTGTACTTTCATTATATGAACAAAAACTGTTGAAAATTCTTCAAAATATCATACAGACATACAGGTTTGGAACAACATGAGTCTTCCCTAAGATATTCTATTGGATGGATACTGTGTGTGCAACGTGGATGTAGCTTTGGATTCTGCCACACTGAACTGCATGAGTGACAGCACATTATAAACTGTAAGCTGACATGTATTGTGTCAAAGTCTTCTGTGTTTTGTTTTCTTGCCTCTGCAAGTAGTCCAGCCTACATGTTTGGCCAGCTGATAATACAAGGCCTTGACTGTAAACTACCTTGTTTGTAGGAACTGTTGGCTTTGTGTATAAATGTGGAGGACACGGATGAGTAAATTTGCGTGAGTGAGATATCTACAATGTGTGGTACAACCCTTTTGTATGGTTTTATACAAACGGGCATGTAACATTATACGCTCATCGAGGGATTGTGAATGCCTGCCATAGCACACTCCAAATTTATGATATGAATTTTCATCATTGATATTACAGGTTTCATCAATGTCAAGAGCTTAATGCTAATTGTTATCACATTATTCAAGTATAGGCATTGTCAATTAAATAGTAGCGGTGTGCAAAAGTAATCGAATAGTTGGTGTTGCCTGCAAAACAAGTCAACTAATCTGTCTAGTGGAAACTCTGTAAAATTAGGATGGTTTTGGGACCAGGCCCTGGGAAAGGCCCTACATTACTAGTTAGACCCATGTTAGACTTCAGACCCATGTTAAAATGTGAGTAACAATAGGGTTCTAGGACAAAATGCAAAAATCGACCATTTGGATATTTTTGTTTCCCTGTAAAGTCACTAACTCACACAATATTTCTTTAACTACATCACAAGGTATGATTTGACTTCATATATTTTTGATACAATTAGACATAGATTGATCATTAAGTAAAAATGAGGTCATATGTAATAATTTCTGTTTTTTAAATGTAACTAAATATGCTAAAAGAAGTTTGCCTGAGGTTAAAAGGCATTGTAGTTGCTCCGCAGGCAGCTTCAAACCACTATTCAGACTCACAGCTAACATTCAAATATGTATTCAAAATAACTCACTCATCACATCGGGTTCTGTCACGACATGGGAATTTAACAGTCAAGAGGTTATTTGAATTCTCATCACAGACACTTAGTCGGTTTTGCAGGCGGAAATCTTCCCGTAATCTAGTAAAATCTGTGTGGTGAGAGACTGAGGGTCGCCTTGTGTGAAATCAGATGGAGTTTGCCGTCCATCTAGTGGTTAACCTTGGTATTGCACATAAAGATAATCAAGTCAGATTGAAAAATAGGCGGGAAAAGCGTGTGGGAATCGTGACTCCTTGTTTTCCTAACGTTCTAAACAACATTTAACAGTTTAAACTAGTTTCGTGTGTTCTAAAAGTGTTAGATTGCTTTTTTCTAACTGTTCATTCATTAACTGGTTCAAGCAGGTAGTCCGGCATCAAACCGACTGGTCATTTCAACTCATAGTGGTCAAGATGGATGTTTTTGTTTCTGTTTGATCAGCTTGAAACCGGTTGGAAACAAGATAAATCATATGCAATTGATTGTGTAGGTAGTTTGATTTGTTTAAAACTCATATTTTATTTGAGATGAAATAGAGTAAATGTAGTACCATAGTACTACCATGTTTTTAATATATATATACAAATATATATATAAATATAATACATGGTGCATGCAGTACCATGGCCCATTTCAAGTGGACTTGCCATCGCTTGATGGGATACTTTTCTAGGGCGTGCTTCATTAAAGGTAGACGGGTAGAAGGTAAATAGACTGTTAGGGATTTCAAACGGTCGAAATATTTATGTGTCATGCGTTTAGAAGTCACAGCACAATGGCGTCACAAATAGTATGAGGTCAAGAACTGCTTGTAGATGTTAAAAAGTGGTGCTTGACCGACTTTTCGAAACACATCATAACTAGCTTTTAAGAGAGTGGTTCTTAGACTCGGGCCTGAGCTTATTAGTGTTAAAACTTGAAAGTGTTTGGGAATGCCTTACATTCCTAATGTTTTTTTCTCTCAAGGACCTGGATTTCCATTGCATGACAGTTGGCAGGTGTGACATAAAGGTTTTCTTTTATAACTAACCATTTCTTAGCTAACAGAAATTAACTTTAGTCAGTTACCTGTCATTTAGAAGACACACGTATTGAAGTATAGTCCCCCTGGAGTAACATGATGGCTCTGGGACCTACAGTGCAACTATTAGCCCATAAGGCTTTCGCCATATATAAAATATATATTATAATAACTTAAAGTGCAAAGGAAAATAAAGCAGTTTTTCCCAAAAATTTTGTTAGTAAAAAACAGCTCTAATAGCTGTCCAAGAATAATCGACATGTAAACAGTTAATGTAATAGATAGTCTAACTGAAAGTTTGTCACAGTTGAACAATGGTTACACCCCTAATGTTCCTCCCAACACATTCTAATACTTAAAGGAATTCGAGGTTCTGTATAAACATATAAATATTATAGCCAGAAGACTTAAACAATATGCATGTCAACATAATGTATAAAAACACACACAAAAATATAAAAAATTGGGGGGTGTAAAGTTATGTATATATTAGGCCCATTCACTTTTATTGTGCGTGCCTCACTGTAACCTCGACTTTATCAAATTCATTTTTTAAAGTAGTGGAAATTATTTTTGGTGGTAATCAACATTATGGCCGATTGCTGTCGATTTAGCTTAACTTGTAGTAAATAATTATTTATTTGGGATTTTCACATATGAAATGAATGTTCATTTTAGGTTAACATAATTCTGCAGTTTTCCCAAGTTGCATTCTGTTTGACCCTTAGGTAAATTGTAAATTCCAGGACAGCGTTTTGCGATTTCACACTGTATAATTGATGTAAACTCTGGGTTAGCATTCTTATTGGCATAATTACATAAAACATTGATTGGACAAGTTCAAGACAACAAGAAAGCAACTTGTTTTAGTAAGGAAACTCACCACTTAACTCTTCCATCACTGCACTTCACACGATTCCCTTAAGAAAGGTTCCCTTAAGGCTTAGATGCTGAAACTAAACCCAGTGCACAAGTTTCTGTGCATGAATATTTAAAGGTGCAGTAAGCAATTTCTGAGAAAAGCTGTTGAAAGTAGATTGGGCTGAGCGTCACAAAACACTTTTACCCAAACAGCAGCAGGGAGCGAGTCCACTCATGATGGGGAAGGAGAGAGAGTGAGCAAGGGGGAGATTTGAAGAAAGACTGTTGAAAGAGAGATGGCTGAGAGACATTACAAAAGAGAAAAGGTCAGAGGAATATCACTGTAAAATGAAAGGATACGATCAGGCAAGAGCTTTAGGACCCGCCTTAATATTAGAAAAGCTTTCCAGCGCTGGAGAGACCTAAGCGGGAAGTCATTCCAAAAATCATGGCAACGGATGTTAGTAGGTTTAAGTATATCGCAGCCACCTATAGCCATGATTTTTAATTAAAGGAGATGTAGCTGTGTTATCCAAGCATTAATGGTAAGGAAAGCCACTTATACTCATATGAGGTGTTTCTGGGTGTTTCTCCCTTTTATCTGCTAAATTGTGGCATTTCTTTGTAGAATCCAGTAATCCCGTAAATCTTTTGTCTTTTGTGAGTTTAATAAAGAACTCTGTCTCGTCTTCTGTCCAAACATACAGTGCCTTCTTTAAAGAATGATCGTCTTTTACAAACGCCACCCAGGTGACCTTTAAATGTAAAAAAAAACTGTTTCCATTGCAGTTTTGTGAAATATTCCTTTTTCGAATTGCCTGAAAAACCTCCTCATGTGAGCGTAAAAATGTTTTTGATATATGGAAGTTTTTGCTAAATTGACAGAAGTGTTTCCAGGGTGTATTTTCAATTTGTGCAATTTAAAGGGTACGCAGCTATAGTTTGTCTGGAGCTGGTGTGCTGCTGGCGACTAACTCTTGCTTTTTGTGTAATGTATGTATATTTTATGCTCTTCCTCGTCGTTTGTTACGTTCGCTTAATTTTTCCCAAAGCATTATTTTTCTCCAGCTATGATAAAGAGACTGGGAGGGTGTGTTTTTTAGGGTTGATTTCAAATATCAACAGTGTTTCTCAGAAATCACCTTCTTGATTGTACAAGAAATCCTTATGATTGGTTGTCGGTTGGTAAACAACTCATTTTGATGTTAGCAACGCATTGTTTGACACTGAAAAAGAGCTTTATAACCCAAGGTTACACCCAAAGTTTGAAAACATTAATCTAGAGTTTAAGTCCCCCTGTAGTCAATTATTTGATCCCTTAAAACTCACCTTTGATCAACAAAATTACATATTTAAAAAACAATTTAACGATTAATTTCAACGACTTTTTTTGTCATGCTTTAAAATTGCTTGAATGTAACTCTACACTCATGCTTCATTTAGTATACGTGGTTCTATGAATATGAAAACGAGCCCCGCCTCCACTCACTCGCACACGCTCAGAGATCCACTCATTGGTCACACGTTGACGTGATTGGTTACAAGGTAGTTTGTGACATCAGAAACACCAGCGATTTCAAACCGCGTTTTTGAGATGGTCTTTGGTTCACTGCAGTTTTAAGGACAAAATACTCAGCAATGATGTTGACATATAGATGTGCACATGGTTTGTCTTAAAGAACATCAAAAACACCAGACATAGACATATAAACAGCATTAAAAGCTTGATTTTCACCACAGGGGGACTTCAAGTGTAGAATTAAAATCCTCAAGCTTTTTGAAAGATAAAGGAGAAAACAAATACAGAACCAGACATGGACACATTTTTGGTCTAAAGTTGCACTTTAATCCTAACACTTATTGGCTGTTTGGCCCCCACCCGTCTTTGCCCACCCCGTTCCCACCCCATACAACAGGCACACAGAGAGCGATGAGTAACAGACAGTTCAACAGTTCTGAACAAAATCCAGATTGAAATCCAGAGCGGATTACAAATTCCATGAAGAGCTTCTGAGGTAAGAGCGAGACACACACCGACAGAGAGGAAAAAGGATCTTCGCAAAAACGCAGATACAGAGTCGAAAGTGACCATCGTCATGTAGTTACCATCATCATGATCAACATCAAATGTCAAAAAGAGAAGCGGGTATGTGTTCTGAGAACAAAAGGAAAAGCATCTGCATGTTTCCTGACAACATGTTACGGCAGAACTCTTTGGTTTCAACTCTTGAGGTTTTAGCAAGAAAATCTTCCTTTGTTGACCTAATCAGTTACCTTTGGATTGAAGCTGTAGTAGTTGAAGGGAAAAAACAAAAGAAAACAGGCAAACAATATGTTGCATTTGATATTCATTTAAACCCCGTAAACTGTCAACATAACTGAACAAAACTGTTCTAAGTTCTAATTTGAATGTAGCTAAGAAAGAAAGAAAGAATTCGGAGAACAATGCCTTACCTCTATTTGGCAATGCAAAACAACAGAACATACTGCACAATGACAACGCTGCAGTCTCGGACATTCCTGCTGTATATGGTTGAAGAACAGTTTTGCGTGTGCATGTCTACAAGAACGTCCATGCATTTGAGTGCGTCTAGTATGTGAGAGGTCCTGCGGTAGAGGTTTAACTTTGGTATCATTCAGGGCCCTCTACAGCAGAGCCGTCCACACACACCAACACACAGAGATATATACAAAAACCAATAATCACATGAGCAACGTACACATAGAAAACCGATGTGAAAACCAAATCTGCCATCAACTGTTCTTCAACACCGATAGTGGGCCGGATATTTGAACCGGACGTTGGATAGATAATCTGGGGAAGTCTGTGAACCCTTATACTCACGCGAAAAAGACGCTAAAAAGACCCTCTCCTGAGCAACATCTCCTCTGCTCCCCTTTGTCAAATTCTTAAAGCTTTTTTTCCATCTATTTGGCATTTCTAATCAAACATGAGGTATATGCAGAAGCGTATCTCTCTCACTCTTTTTCCCTCATCCAACGCATCTAAAAAATAGAGCAAAATCGAAATAAAAAGAAAAAACTGGAACAAGAGTTATGCTTAAAATTTGCCCATAACTATATTACATCAAGTTATAGAGATAGTTTGGAAACTTTTCATCTCTCGAAAGCGGTGGGCAGATTTTTTGAAAAGTTACCCACAGAAACAACAGTCAGTTTTAGTAACTAGTTTGGTTTCAAAAACTTTGTTGACACTTGCTTTTTTTTTAGCGACCCCACATTTCCCCAGTTTGGTTTTACAAAGATTTTAAAAAAGGCCGAATCGATAAATTAAAATGCTATAAATACATAAATAAGCCAATAAATAAGATGAAGAGTTGGAAACATATAAATCCTTGATACACCCTCCCCCACACACAATAAATACAAATTTTCGAGGGAAAAAAAAATCAAAGAGAGACAGTTTAAAGCTTTTGGTCTAAAATCAAGTCATCATCATCAACATTTCATAAGGACTATTTTTATCACATCCTTTTTTTTTTTTTTTTTTACATTAGCAATAGTAAGCAGTTGAACATAGATTTTTTTTCCTACAAAATCTATCAAAGCACTAACAGGTACATTCCCTCTAGAAGTGTAACGCCAACCGGATTTCCAGTTGCTTTTAAACCCCATCCCACCCCGTCCCCCACAACCTCTACATTTCTCGTTTGCCAACGTTTTTGTATGCGTCTAAGATCACATAGTCAAAAACAGTTTGGCCGACACGCCGGGCGAAAGTTAAGTTGGCTTACCGGCCGTGTTTCGGTTTGGTTTCCATGCTGGAGATGAGCTTCCATGTTCACACACTCACACACGTCTCACACACGTCTCACTCTTTGCTCCCTATCTCTCCTCGAAGAGACCTAGCACCAATACGGTCTTTCTCCACGCGTTGTGCATTGGTTAGGTTGCTATTTGGTGTCAAAAAAGAAAAAGTTTTCGCTTTTGGTATTTCTTCAGTTTTGGCTTATCGTTTCACAACATTCGCAATCGAAGCAAAACTTGGAAGCTACATGTTCACAGTATTGTTTCAAACCGCCTGATGAGGGAAACCCCCCGGAACGATCAATTCAAAATGACGAAACACACGAAATATGAAAATAGGCAATACGTCACCCCATTATCCCAAAAATATAAAGCAATGAGACGAGTCATACAGCATAAACAGACAGACCAAGAGGAAAAAGCAATAAAACAAAATATATATGTATATATATATATTCTGAAGTTCAGTTCGATGAGGTTAATAAATATTCTCCCGTCCAGGAAGGAGAGTGAAAGCATCGACTTAACGGAAAGGAGGGAGGAGGTGAAGGAATGATCTTCTGGTCAAAGCCACGTTGAGTCTTTTCACGTCATCGAGTCTTGCTACTCTAAAAAACATCCTCCTTGTCCACCTCCCGTGGTCCACTCCTAGTATTTGGTTTCATTCCATTGAGTAAAGTTCAGTTTTAGTCCATTGGTTTTGGTTTGGTTTCATTTTTGGTTTAATCCTTGTGTTGAAAAAAATAAAAACGCCGACATCACATGTCTCCCCTCCGCATCTCGGTTGTTGGATTTCCCCCTGCAGGTTTCCTCGGATCCTCTTCAGTCGCTGCTCCTCTTGCCTGTCGTTCCTTTTCTCCGTTTGGCCTTTTTCACCACACATTTTTTTCCCGAGGCACAGGAGAGGGGTCCAGAGAGGATGGAGGGCAGGGGTTTGGGGGCTCAGGGGGATTTATTTTAAAATTTCTCCTTGTGTACGTTGGATTTTTTGACATGTCTGAGGTCTTGTCGTCTGAGCGCTTTTTAGCTGACGCAAAAGGCCAGACGAATGCTTTGGTATCCAAGAAAAGTGTGTCAAAGTTTGAGGCATGGATTCCAGCGGATGATCAGTGATGGAAAGGGAATCGGGATCACAGTAACTTCAGTGTATATGTGTGTGTTTGTGTGTATGTGTGTGTAATACTGTTTAAAGTGGAGAAAAAAATCCCTCAAAATTCTTCTGTCGTTCTGTGTTTTTCATCTTAAATTTGACAGGAAAAAATGCTGATGAAAATGGAATGAAAAAGAATGAGTAAATCTAAATAGTTGATAGCAGAGGTAGATTGAGAAATACATTTACAAATAGTAAAAAAAAAAGAAAAGAAACGAGTTTACATTATATGGGGTGCATGAAAAACAATGAAAATTGAGCAAAAGGTGTTTGGTGTTTTGTAGAGTTAATCTGATCCTGGACAATTCAGGTTTCAAAGTCTTAGTTAAAGCTTTTCTATCCGATTTTTTGGTTTTGATTTTTGGTATTTTGGTTTTGGTATTTTTCGTCATTTTTTTGTCTTTGTGAGTCTTTCCATTCTTCTTCCATGTGTTTATTTTTTGGTTTCTCTTTCTACCATCCAGTGACACTTGTCAAATGTCCTTTCTTTGTTCCATTCGTTGCCACCCGTTTTCCTCTGTTGTTGTTTCTTCGTAAAGTTTTTTGGCTCACGACCCTGCCCTCAAAAAATCTGTTCATGTAGTTTTGTCTTTTTCTATTCAGAAAGGAATAAATGTACATTCTCCAAAGTAGCTCCATTGAGGCCACCTCTCCACGCTGAATAGATCAATTTTTTGGTTTAAAAAGTCCCCCGTTATCCTGTTCTCTCCTTATCCCTGTTCTCTTCTGCTCATTTCTCTGTATTTTTGGCATTCAAAGACATAATGAGAGAGAGAGCACAAGAGAGAAATGGAGGGATTGAGAGATGGCTTTGGTTGAAAAGGCGAGTCTTGTTTGTCTTCATTCTTCCGTCCCTCTGACTCCCCTCAAGTGCAGTAGCTTGGTGTGGGCGTCACTCAGCCATAGCTCCGCCCAGAGGGGGGGGTGAGGCGTCACCTAATGAGCAGAAGGAGGCGGGGCTTGAGCAGGGGGAGACGGAGCACGAGTCTGGGCTTGGGCCTCTGACGCCAGGAGGCGGAGAAGCCCTGGGGTGGCCAACCACACCCATGCCTGCGCTCCTCGCCAGGGGCAGTAAAGTGGGGCGGTTTAGGAAGAGGGACTGGCGCAGTCCAGCTCCTGGACATCCAGCTCCACCCAGGAACATTTGACCGCTGCCCTCAAGAGCGGAAATGGGAATCTGACCACCACTGGCAGCTAGGGCTGTAAAAAGATGAAAGAAGAGAGGGAAAGAGAGAAATAAAGAGAGCAAATTAGGGCGAGTGAGACATATCCGTTTACACCCGGTATTTTAATCCGTCTCTTTTGTCCACTTTCAACCACTTTTGTCCTGATTTATTCGAGGGGAGGTTCTTTGGGCAGGTATATGTATGGACTTTTTCAGATCTTCGATCTAATGGATGAAACAAGCTCACGCAATTTATATATAAACACGACTAGAGAAAACAAAACAAAAAAAAACATACGGAGAGCATAAGGTTTCGTTTCTCCTCTGACAACCGAAAGACCAGATGAAAGCAATCTGGTCAAATCCGTTTTCGACTACCTGTGGAAGTGGTCAAAAGTGCTAAAACGAGTGGACCAAAAAAATGATATATATATATACACATTCTATATACATTCTAGAATGTAGAAGTACGATAACGCATGTCATTCCAGGAAATCCATATGGGCATCATCAACAGAAGATTGAAACGCTCTGATTGATTAAACATGACTAATAAACACGATATTATTTCATAGTATTTTATACAGTGTAAGACGCCACATCATCTCACAGAAGATGCTCAACTTTCGTTATGAAGTGAGTTTGGAGTAAAAACATGTTATTAAATGTTGTCTTTTATTGGACAATTTCATAATCGCAATAAGCCAAACCGGTTTTAAGAGCGATTTCATGTTAATTGCGATTATATACTGTATATAGACAGACAGGGAAAATAAACTGGTTGAAGTAGCTGTGCAACACGACAAAAAACAGAAACGGGGTGTTTGGTCAACTGTAAGGCAACACATTGACCCAGAGTTGCCTATTCTTTGAGGTAAATGTAGCAGTTCTAGATTGTGCGTCGGCTCCAGTACGGTGTTGCTGGAAAAGGGTTTTAAGTGATGAGGATGAATATGAGCTCAAGAACAAATATAAGGGCATAGAAATGGCAAGTGCTTTTGAAAGAGACAGACAAGGTGCATAAACACAGTTCTTCTCACACACACACACACACACACGCAGACAAACATATATATGTAAGAAGTGAGGATGAAGATGTGATGAATATGTGAAAATAGTAGAAGGCTTTTTGATGGTGAATGATGGGAGGTTTCATCCCCCATTAGCCAAGTTCCTTAATGTATATCTTTTAATTAAATCTTCATTTAATTGTTTTTCTCGTCCTCTATGACAAACCTTGCATTGTGGCCAGAGGGTTGCTGCTGATGAGGGCCTGGTTCATTCCTGTGCTTACACCCATCATTGTGTTCCTGTAATGTGTGTGATGTGTCATTTACACGTGTCCACAAACATACGCCATTCATACATGCAGAGAGAAGCAAGCATTTTTAGTGACATCTCAAGAACAACCATGTCCATCGTGGAGTTCGTGTTCATTTCACATGCTGGAAAGAATGACATTAAGACGAGAAAACTCAAGAACAAGAAGTTCAGCATGCTGTTCACATTCAATTAGACAGGTTTGGAACACAACTGAGAATAGAGATTTTATCGTGAAAACAAGTCTGATAAGACTACAGCAAAGCTATAATTATTTCAGTTCAGGATGCTTAGTCATAATGAAAGCTGCTGACAGAATGATGATGTGTTTTTATCACGGTCTTCAAATTTATGATCGTGAAACTTTGAGGTAATATAGAACATTGGATGCTGGATTTATGCAAATATCCTTGAATATTATAGACGTATCATAAATAATAATAAATTAACATTCACAATATTTTATGATTCAAATATAGGTTGAAACAACCAAAACAAAAACCTGATTTTCTGGTTTAATAATAATAATTTTTATTATACATATTTGTAACAATCTCGGTATAAGATAATTTACATTTTGCAAATGTGCAAATATTGTTTAAATGTCAAAGTATAATAAATAAGAAAAAAATTTACATTTCACAATATTCTATCATTCAATATATTAGTTGTTAGTTGATTAAATCAACAAATAATTGATTAATAATAGTAATAATTAAAATAATAATACTATTTGTTAGTTGATTAAATCAACCTAAATAATTGATCATCATCATCATCATTTTTTAATAGTCAAGCATTGTTTAAAATGGATTTATGCAAATATCATTGAATATTATAGACGTATCATAAATACATTTACATTTACATTTATTCATTTAGCTGACGCTCTTATCCAAAGCGACTTACAATTGCTATGTATGTCAGAGGTCGCACGCCTCTGGAGCAACTAGGGGTACTTAACCGGGTTCGAATCCACTGTGAGACACCAATGTGTCCCTGAGCAAGACACTTAGTCTTGCTCAGGGACACATTGGTGTCTCACAGTGGATTCGAACCCGGGTCTCTCACGCCAAAGGCATGTGTCTTATCCATTGCGCCACCACCCCTTTTAGATGTGGTAAATAAGAATAAATTATAATTTACAATATTTTATCACTCAATTTATAAGTTGTTAGTTGATTAAATCAACCTAAACAAATAATTGACTGGGTTAATTTCTTATTAATTATTATTATTATTATTATTAATGTTCTTTTTTTAACATTCCTGCTTTAAGATAATTTATCTTATGTACAACATATTGAATTTGTGCAAATTTGTGCAAATTTACAAGTATTGTTTAAAATGTCTAATGTTTAAAAGTATAATAAACAAGAATAAATAAACATTCATAACATTTTGACTTTCTTAGTTGAACTAAACAACCTAAATAAATAATTGTTTAAATAATAATAATAATAATAATAATTTATTTAAAATGACATATTTAGAATAATTTATAATTATGTAATATGTGTTATTAATTTTTTTTATGAATTCTCATAATTATTATTATTTTAAATTCAAACAGTGTCAAAGGAGCATTTTCCTGCCCTAAACACATGAAACAGCTTCTTACCCTGTGTTCAGGCCAGGGCTGCCGAGGCTCGGCGGGGTGGGGCTCACTGTGCAGAGAGGAGGCGGGGTCACTGAAGAAGGGGCGGAGCTCAACACTCCATGTCCACTGGGGTTGAGAGGGCAGGCCACAGAAGGTGTGGGACTGATGGCTGCGTACGGAGAGAGATTCAGTGTCTGTCCTTGTAACCACAACTGTGAAGTGAACAACACTATTATTCATTCTAACTGCTCTTCTCACCTGTTGTGCTGAGACTGGTAGCGACCTGAACCAGTCCCTGACTGGACATCTATAGAAAAAAGGAAAGAGACTTTAATTAACAAACATACATCTCATAATGACATTCTTTAATATTTTCCTTTACTTTCAAAGGCCCAATTTTCATTTTATGGTAGAACATTATTCAAACACGACCAGACATGTCTCTTTAATACCACATTTGCACCCATTCTCACCATGCACCATCCAAACAACATTTCAACACTGTCAGTCGAAATGGCTTTGGGCCAGATCAATCGCTAAAGCCATGAGTGGGTGTACCATGTGCGGGCTGTAGCAGGGGGGCTTGTGCGTCTGTGCTGGGGGCTGAGTGGGCAGCGGAGGGGTGGCGCTGGAGGGGTTGATGCGCTTCTCTTTCTGCCGTCGGTTGCAGAACCAGACGCGGATGACCTCCTTCTCCATGTTGAGCTGCTCGGCCATCAGCAGGATTTCTTCAGAGGTAGGCTTCTGGTTCTAAAGGGGGTGAGGGTGAGGTGAGATGCATGAGTACATGAGACATGCCAAACACCTGCACTCAGGCCAAGACCAAGTTTCAGCCCAAAACAATTTCATGTTGATGCACAAAATATTGTGAGAAAAAGCATGCAGTGAATCAAAGACGCAATTGGTACTCAATGCATCTAAACACTGATTTATTGAACTAATAAGAGTGAGAATTTACATTGAGGAATTTGTTTTCTTTCTAAAATTCATTTAAAATCAAATTATTCATGAAGCTCCCTTGATAGGACATATGACTTTTAATTGTTTTATAATTGCTGTATTATCTGATATATAATCTGTTTTATAATTAAATGCCCATGCTTTATAATGAAAGTTTCTGTCAGCGTAATGCCAACCGGCAGAATGAGTTACTTAGAAAAGAAAAGAAGCAGCATGAGGCGCCTCAAGCGTATTGGCTCTTTGCCTTGACTTGATCTTAGGGTTGATGGGTTTCCTTGGAAAAAAGCTTACAACACAGGTGTGGTGCTTACCAATGAAAAAGTGTGACTGTGGAGGTTTTGTGACTCATGTGCAGCCATAAAACTAAACTGTCTCTTGGGGATTAATAAATCTGTATTGTTTAGTATAAAACATTGGAATGGTCTAGAAAAGTTTGTGCCTTGACTCCTTTTTGTTTTTAGATTCACCTATTATTGCTATTATTGTTGTTCCACTTACCATGTAAACCAATAAATTCTATTTCAATTTTATGTTATTTTATCCAAACTTATAAATGAATATGGCAAGCAAATTATTATAAGATTATTAATATATGATATATTATATTTTGGAATTGTATTTTATTATTTTATTATATCCATATCGACTTACAGACTACCAACATTGCAAGCAATTTAACATAAGATATAATAAAATGTATAATTATATATTTACATTTATGCATTATATTATATATTATTATATTTCATTATATTTCATTACTATTTTTTATTTTATTTATAAAAATATCATGTTGTTTTATTATTTCTTATTTTTTTCTGGTTGGTAACCACTTTCAAACTTCTATATGTGTCCATGGACAACCTTCTGGACTGTTAGGTAAACTGGCCTATGATATTGTATGTTTATAATGCATACAAATATGCTCAAGCAATACTTCTACAATCATGCCAGAAGTATATGGGGTTTAATGTGGTGACATAATTCTTATACTGTATATTGCAATAAATTAGTTTGCTGGTAGACTTCTGTTTCTCCAGAGAGAGAAAAAAATGGATTCAGCATTTTCAAAAAGAGAACCAATATTATTTTTATCATGAGACAGCAAAAAGGAGGTCATGAAGCTGAGGTGTGCTGTGCGGAATAAACCAAGTCAAATGAACGAGTCATTTGAACGAAACATGATTTCTGTAGCAGGAAATTAAAATCTTGCAACATTTGGTGGTACACACGGTGTGTGTGTTGTTCATGAGTCCGACTAACCGAGATGAAGTTGCGCTCCAGGGCAATGCGGACGTTGGTCTCGATGCTGGTGCGTTTCTTTCGGCGGCGTCCAGGCAACCCTTCAAAGCCCAGCAGAGGTGAGGACAGTGAACTGGGGCTCGGAAGCATGTTGTCTATCGCCATGGTTTCTGTAACGCAAACACGCACATTCAAACACGAATCGTAAAGAATGCAAACATGAAACACCAATGAGAAAAGGGACAAAAACACACACCTGCATCGCTCAGCCATTTCTCCAGCAAGGGTTTGAGCTTGCACATGTTCTTGAAGCTGAGGTTGAGAGCCTCGAAACGTGAGATGGTGGTCTGACTGAAGTCATTGCCGTACAGTTTCCCCATGGCCATACCGACGTCCCCCTGCATGAAGACACGGAGCAGAGTTACCATTCGCTCCTTTCATCATTCTATCCATAAGCAGACAGGACTAGTTTAGCTTGAGGACTGTTAAGTTTGTGTTTCACAGACATACCATGTGATTTCTATGGAAGCTTGTGTCCGCCACTGAATAAAAAAATAAAAAAAGGTAATTGCGACTTTTAATCTCTACAAATACGAGTTTTTTCTTGCAACTGCGAATTTACATCTCGCAATTCTGACTTTTCTCTCTCTCAGAATTGCGTGATATAAACTCGCAATTGTGGGTTATAAAGTCAGAATTGTGAGATATGAACTCGCAATTCTGAGAGAAAAAGTCAGTCTTTCTTTTCGTCAGAATTGGCCTTTATATTTTGCAATTTTGACTTTATATTCTGACGAAAATTTTAAATTCGCAATTATCTTTTCAATTGTTTTATTCCGTGGAGGAAACAATCTTCCATAGATTTCAATCAAAAAACTTTTTTTCTTCTCACACAACTGTGTTAGTGTTATTTTCTCACAAATTATCTCCTCATTTATTTTCTTCACTGAATATTGTAACTAAAGCTACATTTCTCACTGGTTTTCCAACTGGTTGCATCTTCGTTATTGGTTTAGACCTTTTTGCCAACTTTCTTTAAAAAGAAAATTAAATAAGGAAAGTCTGATCCCAAATAATGCATTAAAATATTACATTTAATAAATTACATTTTAGAAACTGCTCATAATGACTAGTTATTTTAATTAATGCCTCCCCAAATCATACACAAAATCTTATTAATATCTATATATCTATCTATCTATTAAGTATTGTATCATTTTGATATAAATACAAAGAAAACATGATTGTTGCATACATACAAAATAAATAAAGATTTAAAATGGCTCAGAATGACCATTATGATTATAATTAATGCCATAGGCCACCCTTAATTATATACATAATATTACAGTGTATATGACAAGTTTTCTTTAGGTTTCATTGTACATATTAATTAATATTCAACATTATTATTGATTTGACTGCACTGACGCTACTGGATGAGAACTGAACCGAGCTGGACAATGACATCACTGTTTTCTGCAGAACTGCTTCATAGATGAAATTAATTAATTTAATAATTGTTGACTTGACTTGATATTGACAGCATCTCAAAAATAAGTGTCTTGAAAGAAGGTTTAATTGTTTTTCATGTCTATTTTTTTAAGTTTGATTCTTATGTCAACTGTGACAGAAAACTGTTTCACACCTGTGTGAACCCCAGTTTAATTCGCCTCTGTTTGAAGGTTCTGGCAAACTGTTCGAGCTCCTCCAGGTCGCTGGGCTCCTCGGGATGGGGCGTCGCTGTGGGAACGGAGCTCATGGGAGGGGCGGAGGAGGGGGCGGAGTTCACAACGCTCTCCACATTCTTCTCCCTCTGCAATGACCACAGCCTGTCGTCAAGATGACGCTACAGCACAGATTGGGAAAACACACTACTTTCTCAAACACATATCTACTGTGAGACAGAGCCTTCAATTTCAAACCCATTCCAAAAGATTCCCTTCATTTTTGCATTACATCATTTCTACCCCTGAAAGGCAACACATTTTGACTGACTATATAGCATATTACAATTCAACTCAAATTATTTTATTTCTCCAATTCCAATTCTCACTATTAACTATGACTTTTGCCTCAATAAACTCATAATTACTTCTTATTAATAGTAAGGTAGTTGTTAAATTTAGGTATTGGATTAGGGATGTAGAATATGGTCATGCAGAATAAGGCATTAATATGTGCTTTAGAAGTACTAATAAACAGCCAATATCCTAGTAATATACATGCTAATAAGCAATAAGTTAATAGTGAGAATTGGACCCTAAACTATATATAAAAAAACAAAAACCATATATATAGATATACACACTTTCAGTATATATATATATATATATATATATATATATATATATATATATATATATATATATATATATATATATGTGTGTGTGTGTGTGTGTGTGTTTGTGTGTGTGTGTGTATATATTTTTTTATTTATTTTTATTATTTTTATTATTGATGTTCTTTTGAACCTTCAATTCATCAAATAATCCTGAAAAAAGCGAATCACGTTTTTCACAAAAAATATTAAAGCAGCACAACTGATTTCAACATTGATAATCATAATAATAAGAAATTTTTCTTGAGCACCAAATCAGCATATTCGAATGATTTCTGAAGAAAAAAAAAACAGTTCTTTTAAATTGTAATAATGCATCACAATATTACTGATTTTAGTGTATTTTTGATCAAATAAATGCAGCCTTGGTGAGTATTAGAGACTTCTTTCTTACTGACCCCAAACTTTGGAATGGTAGTCTAAACATACTATGCAGAATACTGACTTGAATTATAAAATTTTCCAAACTTTGCAGTATACAGGAGAGTGCACTTCATCAAATCCTGTATCCCACAAGGCAGTGTCTCAAGTAAAATGCCATGATGATAACTGGATACCATTTGCTAATTGAATAAGCAACATGAGGTGGACAACAATGTAGCTTGAAACCCTTTTTTGTTCATACCTGTGCTTGAAGCCCCAGTCTAGGTGGGGTGGTCAGGAGACTCCCTGGGCTTTGCTGAGGTAGTGAAATCAAATTTGACGTCGAAAGCAAACCTGAGAGAGCATGAATGGCAATTACACATTAAAGACATCACTGCACGCAAATGTTATAGGTGTCAGAGTCAACTGTTATGTGAAATAATGGTAATGCAGTTTCAGTGATTCCACTGACCCCATAGCCATATTAAATAATGTGTGAATAGGCGCATCTTACCTTGCTGACCCTGCTGAGCCTGGGCTTGAGGCAGCAGGAACTGAGCAGGGGACTGTAGAGGATGACCTGGCATCAGTACCAACTGCTGTAACTGCAACAACTGCTGAATGTCCTTCAGAGAGAGACAGAAAGCCTTATGAGGGTGAAAAGAAGACAAGTGAGCAAGTCAAGACACGGGGAATAAGTAATAAGATCCAGTTATGTCACAAAGTCAAGTTACAGAAACAATTGTTCAGCGGAAAATCACAATTTGCATTGTACCGAAGAACACTTTACCTGATATTTTAATTCTAATCTCACTTCACATTCTTTAAATGACCGACTATATAACTAAATGTTTCCTTGCACATGACCAGATGTCTCAGGAACAAAATGTGCATATTTCACACATTCATTAAATACTTAAATGCATTCAAATCATACTATATTGTTATTAAGTAAATTAAAATGAAGATTTATTCAAAATTATATTACAATTTTATTAAATACATTTGAATAACAAAATTAAATAATTTGTGATTATTTATTTATTTATATTATTTTAATATATTATTTTAATTAATTATTTTATTTTATTTATTTAAATGTGGTATTGCAAGATTGTCTGCAAGACTTACACTGTTAGAGTACTGTAACAATATAATAACTGGGTAATAACTAGGTACTAACCCTGAACCTACCCCTAAACCTAACCTTAACCAATGTAGTTTCCTAATATTAACCAGTACTTTCTTAGGCAAGTACACTGTAAGTACACATAAGTGCATGTACAGTAAAAAAAAAGTGCAACCTTATGTATTTATATACTAATGGACAAATTGCAATAACTTTCTGTTCATAATTGACTGCATGCCACAGATGCTGTTGATATATAGTATATTTGACCGGGAGCGTTCCCTGAATTGAAATACAGGAAAATGCCAATCTAGCCTCTGATCAAAAATGCATTTTCCTAAAGCGTAGAACGGCAGCGCAGAAGGTACCTGGGCAGTGAGCTGGATAGGCTGCGATAGAAGAGGAGGCGGAGCTTGCTCATGTTTGGCTTGAGACTGGGCTTGTGCTGCTGCCTGATTGGCCTGCTGCTGTTGCGTGTGCTGCTGCTGATTGGCTGCGGCAGCTGCGTGGGCCGCATGCGCAGCGTTTGACTGCTGCACGGCTGCGGCTAACAGCTGCGCTTGAGCCTGCTGCAACAACAGCTGCTGCTGTGCAGGGAGGAGAGCGGCCAGCTGAAGAGAGGAAGAAGAGGAGCGAGGGATTGAGAGAAAAGGTGGAGAGAAGAACAGCGTCACCAAGCAGCAGAGGCTGTGGCACCTTCTCTTAAGCAAGCAGGCCCTGAGATGGCATCCACAGCATGGTTAAGCTAAGAAGGTTATACATCCACCGAAAGCATGTTGCATTTAGTTCATATAAGCATAGAGCAAAAGAGAAAGAGAGCGAAAAAAAGCAATCCATTTAATATTCGTATTTGCTGTCATTCATTCAGATTAATTATTAAATAATATAGCCATGTTTACCAATTTCCAAACTGATCTCCTAACAAATCATTTTGGCCCAAACTCATGCTACGGACCCTTTTCACATTTCCAGGGTTCTCAGATGCAGAAGTCATAGGTGTTGTTGGGTAAACTTATATAGTGGTGAATGGGAGATGACAGCTAATATAATTTTTGTATTTATATATATATTTTTTTTTAATTTACTGCCAAGGTTGTATAACAAAGTATAGTGTTTTATAAATATATAAAACGTAAAATTAAAATGTGAAAAACTGTACTAGAACTGTGCGATATCATCCCAGCCTGTGAAAAGGGTCCATTGGTCGAAGTAAAAGTGCCACAAAGCCAGAGTTCAGCTTTATGGGGGAAGTAAACTACAAATGGCTTAAGAATAGTCTCTGAATATTTAAATAATTTAAAAAATGGTTAAAAAATATTACACTTTACCTTTATATAAAAACGTATAAAAAAAAAAGAAAGTAATATGAAAACAAATCAAGAACATTTTAATCGGATCATACATATATTTTAAATGGTTCATTAAATGTATTATTAATAATATTTATTTTAAAAATAAGTATTTTAAAATATCAGGGGTGCTAACTTATTGAAGTAGTAAATCATTTAAGCCATATGTTTGAAAATGAGACATTTCAGCTTTAACTAAATAAAAGAATAAAATGAAGTTGCAAACAATCTAATGTTATTTTAAACTGCTTAGTGCCGTTTTGTTTCCCCTCTAAGATGTTTCATTCACTTCACTTGTGTACCTGTTTGTCTCATCATGTGAGTGAGTTTGTGTGTGTGTATGTGTGTGAGTGAGTGTGTCTTATCATGTGAAAGTGTGTGAGTGAGTGAGTGTGTGTGTGGTTCATGTATTCTCTACATTTTGGGGATAAAAGGATAGTAATACCAGAAATATTTGATGTTGTGGGGACATTTTTTGGTCCCCATGAGGAAAACAGCTCATAAATGCTAGAAAATTGTCTTTTTTCTATGAGTGTTCTGTTTAGGGGAAGGGTTAGGGCATTGAATATACAGTTTGTAAAGTATAAAATCATTATTTGCATGGAAAGTCCCCATAAAACGTGTGTGTGTTTGTGTGTGTGTGTGTGTGTGTGTGTGTGTGTGTGTGTGTGTGTGTGTGTGTGTGTGTGTAAGCACATACCCCTGCGAGCTGACTGCCTGCCAGCATGAGTTGTGTGTGTGGTAGAGAAGGCTGAACTGGAGGAGGAGGAGGAGCGTGAACACTGGTCATCTCAACGGCCTCCTCGGCTTTAACCTATAAAACACATTCATATATATTATTAATAACAATACATGGAATATGAATAATACATATACACATAAACACTAATAATATAATACATCAATGACCTCACACACACAATCACATAAATGGCAACAATATAAAAAAAATGCCTTTTTATTTTAGTACTATTTATTTAGCATATACATTTTTTGTGGGCGTGTTTTAATTTAATTATCATAAATTCATTTAAAAAAAAAAACTTTAATACTACAAAATATCTGTATTAAATTAACACTGTAATTTATTACTGGTACAGCTAGTTTGCAAATAATATGCAAATACACAAGGCCATTACTAAATATCATAAACCGCTTATACCAACTACCACTTCATGTCTTTTCTTGTCAAAGACAAAAACCACATAAGGCCATTTCCATAAGCACACACACTTTCAGTTATTGATTTGATTACTCACAAATTCAAAAGAAGAGGAGCAATTCAACTCGTTTAGTTCTGTAAATATCCATCCAGAATCTCTCTACTAACTGCATCTGCCCTGCGATCGGTCGAACCTTCTCTTTTTACCTCACTTCTGATCGATCCGGATCCTTTCATAAGTTTCATGCGTCATAGCTCACTTTCCCTCTCTCTCCTGTAAATTGCCTGGCATCTTGTTAGGAATGTGGTTTAAACAGACTAAAGAACTCTCATTTGCATATTACAATGTTCACGTATCACCCGAGGGCATCCATGTTGGCGAACACGGTCAAAACAAAAAAAACATTAGGCATGAACACACAAACACACACTCACCTTTGTGTTGCTGGGTGCAGGAGACAGGCAGAACGGACTTGTTTTCATTGGCTGGATCTGAATGAGACAGGAACAAATCATTAGGGACAAAACTCACTGCCCTCAACTGAATCGCTTTAGCTTTAATAAATGATCTAAAACAGAACAAATTTAGGCTTAAAAAGGAAGGGTTAGAAACCATTTTCACAATTAATTTGAAAGAACACATTGAATTAAACATGCAATTTTGCAAAAGCAGAAAAACTAAAATCATTTTTTCTTGTAAAACACTCCAATAATCTTGATTTATTTGTATTTTTACAGTGTGTTCGTTGAATCACAGTCCTGCTTCTTAGTCAAATATCAGTATTGATGCACCGTGTTTAATATTCATTCAGTGGAAACGAACTGTAAAGTTCAACATCATATTTTTCATTGCATTTATCCATATTGTTATTGCAGTAAGCGGCAAACTTCAAAGTGGGAAAATGAGCATGTTAGCCACGGGACTGTCCCTGCAAGCATTTGCAAATGACGAATGCTGCGTGTAATTAAAAGAAACGCTCTAGCATTTTAAGATGTATTCCTACATAATCTATTAGCTTTCTTATTGGCTACAGCAGGACAGTTGATCTGACGGTTAACGATACAGATTTTTATAAAAAAAACATAAATGGTTTTAGAATTTCTTTTTCCCAAATAGGCTAAATATTTGTATTTTGTTTTTCCTCAAAACCAGATCTCTGACACCCCTGATCTAAATGGTCACGTTTTTGGAGAACCTCTCAATATTGATGCACCGTGCACCGATGGACTCGAACAACTAACATAAAATTTGCTCTGAAAGTTGTTCACTCACCTGATCGCTGGCCTCTGGACTGTTCCTCTCAGAGTCTGTAAAAACACACACACACGCGCAAGGACACATCAGGTCAGAATAGTGCCTCAGGCTCCAGCCCTCACATCAACAAAAGTGTGGTCTGGTTAGCCAGAGGCATTGTATTATTGGAATACCATGGAGCGTTTAACCTGGGTTACTGTATGCTGCTGTGTGTGTGTGTGTGTGTGTGTGTGTGTGTGTGTGTGTGTGTGTGTGTGTGTGTGTGTGTGTGTGTGTGTGTGTGTGTGTGTGTGTGTGTGTGTGTGTCAGATTGAGGCCACGGCTGACTAAAGTGTTCTGTGTGTGGTTCAGACCAAGTGGAAAATGTGAGAATTATGACAAAACAAAATCTCATCACTCACACACATACACACTAACACATCTAGGAATAGTCATGAATCATACTAGTGTACATGATAAAACATGCTTATACATGCAATGTTTCTCTCCCACAATATCATCACACAAATCTCCTTGATGACTTTACATACTAATAACAATAATTACATTGATTCTATAGATAATGCATATAATAACTTAACATCTACTACATCTTAAAGCACTCAGACTCATGGTAATAATTTTTACCTGTACTATCGACTGGAAACTCAGTCCCCATCTTATCATCATCGACAGCTTTAGACATCCTGATATCTACTGAAACAGAGAGAGGAACTGACTGAAAACATCTCTTGGATATTAGCTTTTTTTTGTCAGTCATCCTTATATCATCAACCACATAAAGGGTAGTTGACAAATAACCTGTTTTCATCATAAAGATTCATCAAAAGACTTAAACGTATATTGGTGATGAAACTGGTCACGTTTTCTTTTCATCCTGCTACTATCATTTTTCCGCAAAAGAACGCACTATAAATACAACACTGGTTTAGGCTTTTGGACGTTGTGAAAAATACATAAAAATACATAAAAGCTAGATAATTTTTATTTATTTATTTATATCAACATAAAATCAACTATTAATAACTATTTAATATTTAAATACACACCTTGACACCAAAAAATTATTCACACATTTATTTGCGGATTCAATTTTACTCAAGGATCCTTAAGATTTCACCATACTTTGAGCTTTTTAATTAAAATATTTTCCCTTTATTTAAAATCCAAAATATTTTCATATACATTTTTAATTTATGAGATCAAAAAACTGCATCTATGTAAGAAATAGAATTTTTTTTATATAATAATCTTTTTTAAATTTTACATTAAGCAAAGTGTGTCACATAGCTTAGCAAATAATCAAATTTATTCACATAACATTCCAAATAGCTTGATATTTAATTGAGCTTAAACATCTTTGAAATTACCTCTATGTAATGTAATGTAATATAATATAACATAATATAATATAACATAACATAACACAATATAACATAATATAATATAATATAAAAATATAATATAATAAAATATAATATAATAAAATATAATATAATAAAATATAATATAATATAATATAATATAATATAATATAATATAATATAATATAATATAATATAATATAATATAATATAATAATAGCTTCATCCAAGCTGTAGGTCATAATTAATCCCAAACCTCTAATTACCGAAACAAACACCTTAGAGTCAAAAGTCAATTTCCATCAGCAAAACTATTCAACGTGAAGCTCAATGGCTCTATCCGTCTTTCCTTTGTCCTTTACTTTTCTATTTCATTCTGTTTTGGTCTTGTTTGACACCCTCTTCATCCTAATACAGCACCTGCGCCTCCCAGAGAGCAGCAGGGATGGAGGGGCATGTCCCATCCTGCACGGCATCATTCATACAGATACACACACACACACACACACACAAACACAAACACAGCCGCAATAGCTGTTAATGCGGGGAGGAGAGGGTTTCATCCCGCGAGAGCACGTGTTGCACTTCGCAGGAGGATAACAGCTTTTCTCTTTCTTACTCACGGTGAAATTGATGGCCACATCAGACCATCTACACAGCCATTTCCAAGAGCAAATTGATTTCCCTGTCCAGTTCACTTATTGTTAAATTAGTTCATATTACACGGCCGGAACGTGCATGCTGAACATAAAACATATTACAAAGACTCTTTTTATGGAAGCAATCATGTCAGTTAGTAAAAAGCCAAATGAAAATAACACTGTAAACAAAATTCGAACCATTTTAAGAAAACGTGCCACAGCATCAAGATGTAAACAAAGTTTGAAAAAGTAATAGGAATTCATGATAACCGATGATTAACAGTTATTATTCTAACGTTAATAGATGCAAACTAAAAAAAAAATCTAATTATATGGTTTTACTAAATGCTAAATCCTGAATTTCAGCAACTTACGTAACTACTAATACTTTAAACATTTCAATTAGACATTTAAACATTCAATTAGTTTTTAGAATGACGTAAACCTCATTATTAAAATATTTCATTCAAAATTATCAGAACTTAAACGCATAAATCGATGATTGCACGAATCACGAAAAGTCAGTCTCAACTAAAATTTACATTCCAAATAACCACACACAGAAAGCAAATTATGAACCTGATAATACAGTAATATTAGAATAAGGTGCATTTTGCTAGTGTGTGATATGTCTCCTAAATGAGTTTCTTGAAGGTGGTGTGTTTCTGACTCACCGGATAGTTTTTTGCTCAACTCTCTTTGTCCTCTGATCACTCGATGAGAACAGCTCCTTCACTCTATATGCCACTATTACGACCGTGGGCGCTTTTTTTTTTTATGTGGATGTTTCACAAATTTCACTTGCTTTAGTCATAGAAGTCAAATTCAAGCCACTTTCCAACCGAGGCAAACGAAACCTCCGCCACCCACTGCATTCAAGCGAGTTACTAAATTAGGATGAATTACTCACTGATATTGATAGTCAAATGATTGGAAATGAAAGAAAAGATTGATCACCTGCTTCCAGACAGTCACGCTGGTGAGGTGAACTACAGATCGTAAGCACAGTGTAAATCACAGTCAATGAGCCACCGAGTTATTTTTTCATGATGCAAAGCCACGAAAGGGCCTAGATGAGCGAATATGACGTGTTGGTTGCATAAAACTGTCTCGCACTTCCTTCATCTGTGTGTCTGACTCGAGACCCCTCAGTCTTAAAAAAAAAAAAAGGTCCAGGAAGCTTTTAAGATCCAATAAGAACTTCTCATTTTCAATTTCTTTAGAAAACCAATGTTCTTAAAAAACTAAGAAAGCAAAATCTGATTTGATGAACACATAATACGATAGAGAGAACTTTTATGATCTATAATAAACTATAAAGCCTACACAGCAAAAGTGTGGTTGATAACGATACATGGTCTAATGAGGCTGTGATAAATTAGACCGTAAAAATAACTATAGAGAGACACTAACTTAACTTGATGTAGATGTCCAATAAAGAAAACGTAAGACGGCACTGTAAAGAGAAGTATGTAAAAAAGGGCCCAATGGACACTGTAAAAAAAGTTGCTTCTTCATTTTTTTTTTTTTTAAGTACAATCAACTTGGATGTTTAAGTCATTTCAACTTAAATTACATTAAACTGACTTAATGACTTAAAAAAAAAAAAAGGTTGAAATTGCTTAACTTATTTTGATGAGTTAATGCAATGTAAAACCATATGTTGTCATAACTTATTGATCATATCATTTTTATAGTGTACTGTTAAAATGAAGGAATTGTCCATATTGATTTTGAATTACACATTGTGTTTAAGGGTTAAAGGAAGTGTCTGTAAACTTAACAGAAAATCACCAGTACCTTTTTTTATGTTTCTATGGATTTTTTTTTTCTTACAGAGCGTTACTTCTAAAAGTCTATACTGTGCATCGTCATATAATTTTTTTTTTTTTAAGTTATGGTACTCCATTAAAGTATATTTGATGAACACAGAATTTGTCTCAACATTTTAGTCCACAATTATTGCCATTGCCAGCTTACTATATTCTAATCTCATTACATAACATATTATATTGAATATAATCATATCAATGTAATATATATATATATATATATATATATATATATATATATATATATATTATTGATCGTTTTGTTGGATAAAGTAAATGTTAACATTTATCTTCAGAAGCTTATGTGACTTATAAAAAGGAAGGAAATAATTCCCTTTTAAATATTTACAAATGAAAAATTCTGTATTACAGTGTAGCAACGCTATTTAAAGATTGAGGTGTATTTCGGTAATGACTGACCTTTTTATTCAAAGGACACAATAAACATGACTAATTCACCAAAACCCTCACGAAGGCCACTTGGAAATATCCTTCCGATGATACTATTTTGATGATATACAAAATAGTGTGAAAAACGTTGAGGTTGACTCGCATGCCATTGTTTCTGTGTCAGTATTACCCACAAACCTCTGTGCTGTGTGACTCAGTCTAGTGTCACCCCATTTCCTGTTTAAACGTGTAGCCTTCCACTCACTCTCATCTCTCTCACACACACACACACGCACACACACACGCACGCGCACACACACAGAGTAACGAGAGATATTCTTGGAAAAACTCAATCAAACAGCATCAGTCACATCTTCCTAAAGAGTATAAAGCTGACTGAGAGAAACAAATTCACAAGTCATGTTCCTAGAGCCTTTGAAAGCTCTTATGTTCAAATAATTGTTTTGGAAAATGCACCTATTAATTCATATTAAAATGGGAATGCACATTCTGAAAGAATAAATGTAACATGCTATGTCACTTTTGATAAAACCAACAGCCAAATACATATATTATGAATAAATAATTACCTTATTAAATGAAGTTAAATTTGATTAAATTAAATTTGAATAATTATTAAATAACTAATAATTATAATTATTCGTTTTGACCAAAACTAAAGCTATGATAAAATATTTTTGCTTTAATAATCTAAGAGGCATATCACTTGCATAAATTTCATTTCGTAAGCGTTTCTGTAAAAGAACCAAACCTTTTTTTTATTTTTTATTATTACTAAAGATTCAAACAAAGTATTTAGTAAAACACAAAGTAATAAAATGCTCTGCATACGATTCAAAAACAACATTTAAAGCCTTAAAAGTGTGTTAGTTGTTTTGTTTCATAAAATGTTGCTGCTATAACATAATGCTTTAGCACAAATGCAGACACAGCAGAAAAAATGCAAAACTGATACACTGCCCTGATGGCAACTTATATACTCCTGTATAATGTGAACACCTTAAAAACATAAAAACATTAAAAACAAACACAAACAAAACCAACATCCTCTCAACCGCTCACTTCACAAGATCTCTCGCATTCAAATCTTTTCTGACAATATCTGGCTTCTCCATCTAGCTGCTTATTTTAACTGTCATATTTGTGCTATTGGGTTGTGGTTTATTTATTTGTAATCTAGTGTGACTGTCCAATGTATGGTTGTTGGTTATGGAGTGACCTTGAGTATAGGAAAGCTGCTATATAAATAAAACATATAGCCTACTTCACTGATTTTTCATACTCTTTGCCTCACCACCTCTCTCTCTCTCTCTCTATATATATGCCTATATAAGAAAAGTGTACACATGTACACATTGTTTGGGCTCTAAACACTGCACCAACATAGATTACACCTCATATACAAACACACACACTGATATTCAAGTCTCTTGCATTCCTCTAGAGATTTGCTCCTGACATTTCATTACTTTAGGCCTTAGTCCAGTTAGTTTTGATGTCCTCTCATTAGCAGAGTATGTTAGTGAAGGCGAAGCTAATTAACCTTGCGGCCCCCTCTCGAGAGATCATTAGAGGGAAGGAAAGCGAGAGAGAAAGACACTGACTTACCTGGAATTCAGACATTTCGCCATAGCCGCCATTTTATAAATAAACCACAGCCTTCTGTCTGCTTCTGTCTGAGACTCTCAGGTTAATCAGTGTGCGATAGTTCAGTCCACCTCAAGGCATCTTAATGACCTGGCCAATCACCGCTCTCGCTGAAGAACTCATGCAAATTGCTGAGTAAATATTAATATTGTTATTTAAATATTCAACTTGAACTCAACAAGGCTATAGACTCAAACTTCTAGCTTGAAAGGTGCTCAGCTGTGCCAGCTCAACTAATTGTCACATTAAAAGAATGAATGAGATAAGGGCTCATACAGTCACTCTCTCCTCATTTCCCTCCCACATTTTCTCTCCACCCTCAAACACCGCTAAATTTATTTCACCCCCTACACTTCCTCTGACATCTTTGAACACGGGTGAGAGTGAACACCCAAACACACAAAAGGAAAAGTTATTATCTAGAGACATTTATCAGGTAAAATGGGTGGTTATTCTTTGTTGTTCAGTTGTGGGCAGCTTAATGTTGAGAAAGAAGGAGGTAGAAAGAGAGAGAGAGAAAGAGGGACAGACACTCACAGGTCTTGTCAGCATAAGAAAGTGCTGGGGTGGCTGGAAAGTGCTCATCACAAGAACGAAAAACAAGTGTATATCATTTTCGCTCTTCACACGCCTATCTTTTCCACTGCTCGTTCTCGGTGCGCTAAAAATTACCACATCTGCCCGGCGAAAATGAAACTGAAATAGCGCCTATGAACCGCAAGAGGGCAGCGGTACCTTTAATAATCATGCGAGAAACCAGCTTCACGAGCGGCTTTACACATCAAACGAGCGATTTCTTGATATTTTTCGACGTTAACTTTATTTGTCATGTTTATTTTATATATAGGCTATAAAGGTTGTGGTCTTTATTAACAAAGCTGCTATTAGGTGTAAATATGTTTTAACTTAAAAGGCCAATTGGCTATTAAACCTGCACGAGAGTTTTCACATATCGAAAGGACGTTTTCTTCTGACATTTCCACCATTTAACTTTTTCGTCGTCATGTTTATCTTATAGGAGTCTAATTTCCGTGTATGCTAAATAGGTTCGAGTTTTGTGAATTAAAAGAGAGTCCGAAACTAAATCAGTCTCACGCTGGACGAGAACCTGTAGGCTAAAGAGGCACAAATTAACGATATTATAAGTCGTTTGCTTTCACTTCTTCAATGTCCATTTTAAATTTACGTCATTTTCCACGTCTAATTGAGATTTACATTTGGAAAGCTGATCTTTTTTCAGAGTAAATTTTGTTGACGTCGTTCCGTGAGATCCCAATGTAACCTATTATGTTATCTGTGCAATATAAGTAGCTAACTTATATCGAGTTCTAAACATTATGCGATTTAAATATTAATAGGCTAGAGTTTATTTGTGATGGACGCCATATGAAAACGAGCCTCTGAGGGACAGACCTAGCCACAGTCCGTTCAATATGCTGTACTATATCACGTCTAATATTTTATATTACAACACATTTTCTCAACATTTTTTTTTTTTATCATATAGGGAAATATTTTGAAAAGGCTTATTTCAATGTCGTATCATGTAAATAATTAAAACTCAACAGAACACATTAAACGTCTAATCTTTACACATAGGGTGTCTGAATTGTCCTTGACAAAACATTCAGTTATTATTATAACTATATTTTTATTAGTTATTAATTATATTATTATATATAGGCTATATATATATATATATATATATATATATAAAACAACGTTGTACAAATACAACTAATAATACTACAAATTTTAGAAGTGTAGTAAGAAAATGTTTGAAACATTGTGTTTTGTGTTACACTACCGAATGAACCGTTCAATATCCAAGCAACAACCATAAATCACCTACTTGCATTTGTTTAAAAAATACATACACAAACTTTCACACTTTTTCCCAAACACCATACACACACACACACACACACACACACACACACACACACACACACACACACACACACACACACACTTATTCAGACACAGGACAGTTGATGCGTCCTCTGATATAAGCCTTTTACCCCAGCGCTCATAATGGATCTGTCTTCTGAATATGTGTGTGTGTAATGCTCAGGGTCACGGTCAGGGGTTTAGCAAGTTTTTGGGCCTCCTTTTATGTACCCCCCAAGCTCTTCAGTAACGCCTGTCAGGGCCGTGACAGACGGCGCGTGGGTGTGTGTGTGTGTCCGTGCGAGGGACTGAAAGAGGGATGCTGGGTGGCGTGTGTTAGGGTCAAGGGTCACTCCGCTGCACACCCTCCTTCATCCCCCCTCCCCCTGGTCTTGCCCCCCTTGACCTTTGGGGAGGCCAGTGAGGGGTACGTCTGCCCCGGAGGAACGGGAGGCGGGGTCTCTCTCAGGGACGGCTCTAAATAACGCTGGCCTGCTGATCATAGACTAGTTGCGTTGCCCCAATTAGTTTTGATGTAATTAGGGGCCAAAGGATGGGTAAACAAACATGTTTACGTACATATATTTTTGCTTCAGTCTACTTTTAAATGTAAAAACTGACAAGCAGGAGGAAAAAGGCATATAAGTTTGTACACTGTAAAAAGTGATAACCTGCAATTTTTTTTTGATGATTAAACCTTAAATTCACTTTTGTTAGTTACCCAGTCCAAGTTAAAATAGTATTTTATTCAGTATTTATAATTTAATTCATGAATATTATGACAACAAAAATAATATTTGTGTCAATTAATTTGAAATGTTACTTCTTTAAAGTGACAGTTCACCCAAAAATGAAAATTCTGTCATCATTTACTCACCCTCAAGATGTTCCAAACCTGTATGAATTTCTTTCGGTAACACGTTATTTTAAGGTGACGTAGTTACACGCTACTACATGTACTTACCATAGTAATAACAGTAAATTATGCTTATTAAACTAAACTAACCCTAAACCAAACCATAACTCTATAGTAAGTACATGTAGTTAATTAATATTACTCAGTACTTATTTGACTAAGTAAAATGTAACTATGTCACCTTAAAATAAAGAGTAAACTTTCTTTCTTCTGCTCAACACAAATAAACATATTTAGAAGAATATGGGTAACCAGTTGTGGGGCACTGTTGACTTCCATAGTATTTTTATTAATTTTTTTCATACGGAAGTCAATGGTTCCCCACAACGGTTTGGTTTTAAACATATTTCAAAATATCTTCTTTTGTGTTCAGCAGAATAAAAAAATTCATACAGGTTTGGAACAACTTGAGGGTGAGTAAATGATGACAGAATTTTCATTTTTTGGTGAACTATCCCTTTAAGCCATACAAACAAAAATGGAAGTCTGGACATCTATGGGGCTAATCATTTAACAGACCTCCAATGTAATTGCAAAACTGCCCAAAAAATAAATTTTAAGTGTCAAATCTTTTTTGGTGGTAATCCGGAACACACCACAAAGAAACAACGTCCATAGTGCTTTATCCAGGAATATCCCTTTGATCCAAACTAATGCAATACCAAAACAACAAATGCAGGGCTCTAAAGATGCAGTGCAAACCTACACACACACACACCTTCCCATACTTCAAGCACAGCCGTGACTCCCCCTCGTCTCAAGGAGAGATGCAGAGGCAGGTTAGGGTGTTAAATCTTATCGGCTGTTGACCTGATTTAAAGACAATGGAGCAGAACAATGGAGGGTACAGGTTTAAAAGTAGACCTCTCTCGCACTTTCTCTCTCTCGCTCTCCCTAACCGAAATATACTAATAAAGTTGCATCATGTTCTGCTCAGGTTTTGTATTCAAGATTCACTACAGACATGGTACATTTTAATAATACATTTAGTTGCATCACATCATGTATATATACGATTTTTACAACAACAATTACAACAAAACTTTACGGTAACTCTAGGCCTCGTCGTTGAGTTTATTTCCCTCTCTCTCTCCTTCTCTCTCTCGGTACAGCAGTGCTGGTCAGCTGCGGTCATGACATCACTGGACAGCACAGCTCTCCAATAGGACACCTAGCCACGTTGCCAGGCAACAGCAGTGAAAGACCTGCATGTGTGTGTGTGTGTGTGTGTGTGTTTGTGAGCGTGTATGTGATAATCAAACTAAAAACCTGAATGTTCGGTGTTCAAGTAACAACTTGGTTTGGTTTTGTTCAGACAAACAAATTTGCTGTCTAACATGTCGAGTAAAAATATTAATACACAATTCAAACAAAGGCGCACCGTAATTTCTGACTGCCATAGTGTAAATTAATTATATATATTATGTAGTAGACTTTAACAACATGCAGTTTAGAGATCTAAAATGTTTAAGTCAAAATGTTTTTCTGTTCTTACAGAGAAGAAAAAAATACTTCTGTATTTTAATGCATTTTTAAGAGGCTTTTCAGCTCTTGAGAATCTTCTGGGGTTTATTTGTATTAGTGTATTGTGTGTGTTTACGGGCAGTGTCGGGAGTATTTTCTTGGCCTCTAGCTGTGGTTGTGTGTTTCAAGTGCATCTTAGCTGTACGTGTTTCTAAAAGAGGATTTACGTAAATATATTTGTGCTGGAGTATGCGCAAGCCTCTCTGGCGGTGGGTATTTTGTATTTGTGTGTGTACGTGAGTGTCTCTCGGTTGGTATTTTGTATTATTGTGTGTGTGCGCCTCTGCGCCTGCCGTCTCAGGAGTGTATATTATATCCGATACAGTACCTCTTTCGCGCACCACATATTTCTGGGCCGATCGATACCTCTGACTCCCTACAAGACAATAATCGCTCCTCTCCCCCCTCCCCTGTATGGCTACCATTATTACCACCCTCCCCGGGGGAACACACAAAACAGGGAGGGAGGCTGACGCTTCTACCCTTCCTCCATCCCTCTGTCCGTCCACCCCGACCCTCTGTCCTTCTATTATTTCACCCCGACAGGAGGTGTCAGAGATGGAGGGATGGAGTGGACAGAAAAAAAAAAAAAAAAGTGGCAGGAACCGTATTAAGATATGAGTAAACGCAGGACGGGAGACAAAGAGGAGAAGAAAAGTGAGTGCAGGTGCATTGTGATTGTACAATAAAAGGAGGGAATGACAGGAGAAGGCAACGAAGATTTACACAGCTGTCTCCTAATAAAGGATAAGAGGGAGGGCTTAGACGTTGAGAGAGGCAGCGTATAATTATGACCCTCAAAAGCACAAAATGTAGAGAATTCTAAATCGTACGGCAAGTTCAAAGAGCGTAGTGAATCTGACGTGTCTGCGAATCCCATTTGGGGGACGGTGTCCGTCCGTGACAGAATCTGCTAAGCAACTAAACAGCATGATGTATGCGTTATGGGGGACGGCAGATTGCTTGGTGTATGGGTTTATCGATTGCACCGGACTTAAATTGGCTCTCAATTAAAGAGAACACTTATTTGACCTCTTCCTCGCCGCCTGCGCCGCACGTCTTTCTTTTCTTTCCTCACCTGCACATCCATCTCTCTCTCGCTCTAAGGCTACGACCTCAAACCTGTTCCGGCCTGCTCAAACCCGGCGGCCGGTCCCTCCGCATGCCTCTTTCATTTCGGCTGGATCCTGCGGAATCTTTCACCTGCTATCAATCCGGTTAAAACTGCAGAGATGAATTATTAAGTTTATTTATTCAAACACTATTAATAATATAAGCAGACACAACACCTCGACCCGAGGCGGACGGGGAGAAGTGCGTGAAAAGGGAGAGAAAAGGTGTTGTACATAGTAGTAGTAGTTGGAGGGCTAAAAAAGGTGGAGGGAGAGGAGAAGGGAGGGTTAGGAAATTGGTCTGGCTAGCGGAACAGCTTTTCACCCCTCTATCCCCCCTCCACCACCACCCTCCCCTTCTCTCCCCCATTCTGCTTTGTATTCTGTGGAGATGACAGGGAGAAAGCTTTATTGCTCCGAGTTGGTATCGATCGGGGCCCCTCTCGGAGGGCGCTCAGACCAGCACATATTGAAGGCACTTTTGCAACGCCGGCTTCCTCCCCCCTTTTCTCTCGTTTCTTCTTCTTATTATTATTATTCTTTCTTTCTTGTTTTGCTTTCTCTCACGCACTCTTTCTTGCATCGTTTATGCGGCCTGGGGATTTAAAAATCACAGTTTCGAGGCGCTTCGAGAACTGGGTTGTATTTACCCGACCGCTTCGTACACGAGTGCGGCAGGGAGTCGAATCAACAGTGGGCCTCACAATTCAAACATGGATGAAAACACACAAACTTACAGATCTCTTATTCCCTCGTCCTCAGACTAATTTCTTGATTCCTGTCTCTTTTATCGTCTTGCGCACTTGGCTAAGCGTTATTTCTGATGTGGGCTCAACAAATGTCAGCGTTCCTGTGAAGGGAGGTGAAAAAGTGACAAAAGGGAGAGAAATCGACAGAAAGATACACGCTTTTCCTGCTCTTGGAGGATCGAAGGCTGTTTTGTAAGGTAGGTGTGTTGTCGCCGGCTAGCGCGGTGATGCTAACAGCACCTCAGCATCTGAAAACATTAGGAAGGCTGTGTGGAAATAGACTGACAATTCCTCTGAAGAATGGAGGGAGGGGAAAAAGAGAGGGATAGTTGTGTGGATGAAGGCCCCCTCTACCCTTCGCTCGTGCCCTTGGGCAAGGTTTTTCACCCATGGTTCCCTGGGGTGTGTTCAACCTCTTCTCCTCCTCCTGCCTTTCTTTCGTCCATTTCGGCCACAGCACCTGCGCTTCTTTCGAGAGCCATCACAGGTTATTTAACAAAACTCCATTTTGAATGGCGAGGCTCATGGCCACATTCGTACTCGGACGGCGTCCTAAGCTCTGGCTGAAAAAGGTGGCCACTCTGCTGTCTAATTTTACCTCGCCCTCTCCATCAGCCTACCTTTCCACTGCCTCAGTGCCACTTATGTTCACTCACCAAATGACACACACAAACACCCCCATCTCCCCCCATCCATCGCTCGCTCGCTCACTCTCTTTGTTGCTACGTCGTCGGCTATATGGTCGTCAAGCATGGCAATTTTACCAAAATCACAGTGAGTGTTGTGTATTTGAAGGGGAAATGGCAAGATATGTGTTTTTGTGTTAAAGATGTTGAAAGGGGAGTGTGCGTGTGCTCGATGTGGCTTAAAAGTACTTTGTGAAGTCACCTTTTGATTTGTAGTTTGTTAGGGAACTGCACTTTCTGTCAAAAGGAGCAAACAGAACTGAAATAGATCTTATTGTGGACGTAAAAATAAAGGATGTAAATAAAATAAAGAAATAAAGTCATAAAAATGTATAAAATGAATGCTACTGATGCCATCTTATTCAAATACTCATCTTAAGAATATACAAAATTCTCTCTATCATGAACTAAAATTATTTTGAAGATTTTCTATGAGTTATGAAATTTATTTGGCTCATTTGTCAAGGAAGGAATATCCTCTTTTTTCTTTTAAAACATCTTCAATAAATGTCTTAGAAAGATCGAATACAGTTCTTACTGTAACTTTGAATATATATATATACATTTACATTTTAGATGTTAAATAATTTTACAGTATAATCTATATTATACATCTATTATATTAAGTATTTAATTTAAGTTAAAAAAATTGTTATAACTTTGAAAATAAAAAAATCATAATCTGATTATTTAAAAAGACACTAAGCGAGATAGTTTCTATAAATGCCGTAAAAGATTATATTTTAAGACATATATATTTATTTACATTTTAAATATGCATTTAAAAAAATAATAATTTTACAGTATAACCTATACTATATATATATATATATATATATACACACACACACATATATACATATATATATATATATATATATATATATATATAATTTAAACTAATTTATATCTCAGTGAATATTTAAACGATATTAAAAGAGACTAAAAGAGTGTATTTCTGTCAGTGCCTGCATGTATATGTGTGCCGTCTCTTGATTGCTGGGTTGTGGTCTTGCTGGGTGCCAGTGTACTGAGGTGCTGGGAGAGTGGCACATCACCAGCTGAGAGAAAGAGTGAAAGAGAGAGAAAAATGAGGAGAGGAAGAGAGCTGAGAGGCTTTGGAGAGCGCCGGTCCCCCAGCCGACCGCCATTTCACACTGGTGACCAACACAAATTGGATCAGGCCGTGTTCTCATTGCACCAGCAAAAAATCAGACACACAAAATGGCTGAATCTCCAGAACCTCAATACTGGACACTGGACCACAGACTAATGAATAGAGGAAAAAAATGTGTAAAACAAAGTGAACAATAATAAGGAAATAATGTATGTAAAGGACAATAAAGACAATAAAGAATATCATGCAACATGCAGATTGTAGTGACCTACTACCATATTGTTTTACAATGTGAATGAATATTGCATATTAGAATAATAGTCATTTTTGTATTTTTGCATAAGTATTTATGCCCCTTTTTTGCCACTTCTCTGGCAATATAAAGGGAAAATTCAGTCAGACTCAAACTCTGGTTGCAAACTAGGCACTGTCACTGATAACCCTGATTTGACTAACCCTAACCCTAAACTTTAACATATCATACTGTGATATTATTGATTAAAGGGATAGTTCAGCCAATTTTTTTTATTAAATTCATTAATTACTCACCCTCATGTCGTTTCAAACCTGTAAGACTCTCGTTCATCTTTGGAGCACAAATGAAGATATTTTTGATGAAATCTGAGAGCTTTCTGTCTCTCCATTGACAGCTACACAACTGATACAACTTGTGTTACGCAGCATTATGAGCTTCAGCAAGAACCAATGAGGTTCATTCTCGTGTTACGCAGCATGTTTGAGCTTCAGCAAGAACCAATGAGGTTCATTCTCGTGTTACACAGCATGTTTGAGCTTCAGCAAGAACCAATGAGGTTCATTCTCGTGTTACGCAGCACGTTTGAGCTTCCTCAAGAGGTTTCTCCACGTCAGTTCAGGTTCTGTTTATGTTCGCTGATCAATGTTTATATGTGAATAAAAGCCTAAATTCAATCTGTTCATCATATAAAGTGATCAAGTCTTTTCAGAAAATGTGGACTAAACCGCTCAATTCATATGGATTAGTTTTATGATCTCTATGAACTTTTTGAAGCGTCAGTGTCAGTTGTATTGCTGTCAATGGAGAGACAGAAAGCTCTCAGATTTCATCAAAAAGATCATCATTTGTGCTTCAAAGATGAACGAAAGTCTTACAGGTTTGAAACGACATGAAGCTGAGTAATTAATGACATATTTTTGGGTAAACTAACCCTATAAAATTATTTTTCCCCACCCATGCTGCTGCCCAGGTTACATTAGGTTAATCAAGCCATGCGGTTTCACAGGCAAAGAAAGTAATGACAGATTATAAAAAATATACTTTAAAAAAAAGAAACATAAACTGATGAATCGTGCACAGTAAGACCAGGGGGCATTTATTAATAAAGTAAATGGAGTCGATATTGATTTAATGTTGTCTTTAACACATGAATGCTATTATATGTAGCATTAACCTGACAAAGAAACAGATTCTCCTGCATGCTTAATGATGCTTAGAGATCTAAAGAACATCCGTCAAGTTGTGTGCAAAGAAATTATTCCCTGATAGTAATTGTTTTGATCGAGCAGACACTTCCATTCAAGTCCTCTGAATTTCATCAACATCATTTCTAAGCTATGACCTTGAGCATAAAACAGCTCCATATGTAGATAAGTCCTTCACTTTTAAAGATTTGCAAAACCTTGCCTGACAATATCTAGAGGTACGCTGCTTTTGGAAAAGACGTCCTTGCCTTTTCACTGACCTGTGATGTTTGTAGTCAAGTTTTTTTTTTGTCTGATTGAGACAAAAATTCAAATTGCGATTTGGTTTGTATTGAGGATTCTAAGCCCACACAGTAACCTGTAAAAAGTTGTTTAACCATGGTCCACGCTAGATTTATCACATACTGAACATTATATACTTTATACTTATGTTTGTCATCAACTAAATAAGCACAATGAAATCAGAAGATATGTACATACTCTACCAAGCAACCTGAATTTACCATGTTAAGACATTTATCTACAAGTATGAGGCTTAAGATAAAGCAATTTGTGCTATTCAGCTATAATGAACAACTAAATAAGTTTCTGATATCTTTACCTCTTATAATCAGATGGAGCAAATGTCAACATAACCTAAATTTAACGTCACGCGTATTTGCTAATGCATGCTTAGCGTATTTGTTTATGCGAGAGTGTGTGTAGTTGTGGTGCCACGTGTTCGGCGTGTTTACACTGGGAGAGAGGTGCACGTGGGGCGATATCTCACGGCAATCGATGAGAGGGGGAGCAGAGGGGGGGAGGAAAAATCGGTAAGGAAAGCAGGTTATCTCCCGTCATTAATGGGGGGGGAATCCCGGGTAGGTGGACCCTGCGTGTGTGTATGTGTGTAAGTTGGGGGAAGACCTGGATTCATTGAGAAAAAACACAGACTGTTTGGCATCGGGAGAAAGCAGACAATTATCTGTATTGATTAAAGCCAGCCAGCCAGCAGGCTGAAGACAGAAAACTATGACTAGATCAATAGAGAGAAGGGGAGAGGGAGAGAGACAGAAAGAGAGAGAGAGATGGAGGACGGCTGCGTGTTTTGTGTGTGGGGGGGTACTGCAAATAGGTTGTGAGTTGGCAGAAAAAAAGCTGAGTGATGCAAAAAGTTGTACGAAGCAAACGGGACCGAAAAAGACACGGAACACTGTGGTGGACAAAGAAAGTGTTTTGTTAAGTCAATGAAAGTAAAACAGGGAAACGAGAGTTAAATGATTCCAGTATTTGTCGTTTTCAGTGAAAACTAAAAAATGCTTTGCGAAGAAATCATGGAAAAGCGGTTTTGCTCATTCTTTCTATACCTTTGACACATTTAACGCATTTGAAAATCAAAACATTTCTTACCACTCTCAACTTTACCGCCTCCCAAAATGTATTACAAACCAATTGAGCAAATTCATAATACAAAGCAGGTTTGTGTTAAAGCTGTTGTGTTCTACAGTAAATATTCTTTTGTAGCTCAACTACTGACATGGCAAAGCAATCTTAGTAAACAAACTGTTGATATGTTGTTAAACTGTTGATAAGCAACTTGACAAGAATGAAGTCTGGTTTTATGTTAGTGTGACGCGAACCGTCGCAGCGCGCACAGTCTGCTCCAGTCCTGAGACACAATAAGCACAGAGTGGATCATATGAGCGAGTCGGCGCAGACCAGAAAAGATTAACGGATCTATTTGAATTCTGCACAGAATGCTATAGTTTAAAGTGATTTGGAGGACACTGCAGCTTTACAGAGCTCAAGGGCTCCAGCCGAGCTGTGGTATAAACAAAACGCTATTGCTATTTTAAAAAAGGGGGAGGAGCTGCTCGCTATGTCCCGCCCTGTTTTCCAGTGGATATTACGTCCTTTAATAATCATTGCACGGATCAGAGGTTTTCAAACAGGAAACTTTCTCTATATGAGGGTCTGTGGTAGGGATGGGCGATATGGACTTAAAAATATATCACGAAATCTTCTGCCATTTATTGTGATAACGATATTAATGACTATATAAATATAGTACCATATTCATCACTGTTTTTGGCTACAAGTTATAGCAGCATGCATTCATGAGAGCCTCAGAAACACAAACATTGATCTAAAGTAAAACGTACCATCATCAAATAGGCTACTATAAAATACCAATTACATAAAAGAATTGTAAATCCAAACACCATCCCTTGCAGAAATGGAATAGTTGCAGATATACGTTTCTTCTGTGAAAGTGCAGATAATGTTTAAATAGTGCAACTGTACTGAAAAACATCACACAATAATAATTCAAAGCAATTACAAGTTAAAAAACGAACAAGTTAATAATACTACTATGAATTCTAATACTAATAACAATATAAACCGCACTAAGGATTGATGAGCTGCTGGGTTCATGAATATTAATCACGTCTGCGTTTGCGCATTAGTTTCTGCTTGCTCATAAATGCTGAATAATTCCAAATGAACTTTATTTTTACAGGAAAATACAACAAATAATATCATTTACATGCAGACGTCATGTACACTTTAATTCTGCGTGGTATGTAAGACTCTCTCGCTCTCTCTTCGAGTGTGTGAGAAACACTGAGCGCTCTCAGCAAAGTGACAGCGAGTCGTGCGCCTCACACTAGTGTATACTGCGCGCCAAATACACTGTGCATTCATTGAGATGCACTGATATAGTGCGCTTTTACGGATTTTAGAGGTAGTTACTCGTTTAGCGATAAACTTCGCCTCAGCTTCACGTCCGCCTTCCGCCATGCGCGTGAGCTGCAAATGGGTCCCGTCATCAACTAAGCTTTATCGTTATTATCGCGGGAAGACTAACTCTTATCGTGAGGAAAAAAATTCCGGTATATCGCAAATCGCAAACCTATCCCTAGTCTGTGGCACCAAAAAGTTGTAAAAAAATTTTTTGTTAATCACAATTGTAAATCAAAAATTTGGAAAGTATGCACAACAGAATCTTGTACCTGCATAAAGTATGTTTTGGGCCTTACACACGTGCTTTGAGACTCAGGTTTGAGTCACACTCAGTATCAATAAAAATGTCAAAAAGCCATGAAACTGCAACTTTACTGGAAAGAAATAGGACTAACAAAAGGGCATCAGGCATTCTGCATAAATCACAGGTTTCCGCCTCTTGTATTGGACGAAAATTGTAAATCACTGCTGAGGAAACAGACGTACAAAGTGAGAGGTGTAGTTACATGTTGCGGCTATTAGTGACAACATGAAACCAGATTAGCAGACAAGAACTAAAGAAAGATGTGTATGTTTGTGTCTTCAGCTGCAGATGTGTGCTTTGTACATTGTGCAAAAATACATCTTTCATGATTAAACTTGAAAGTCGACCCTACTGTGCAAGTGTGTCTAACAAGCCACTTCAAAATCAGCAACCAATCACACACAGACATAAACAGCTGGACACACATATTCAATTATGGCACTTTCGTACATTGTAGTGCACAAGACTGGCCTGATTACTCTCTCTCTGTGAGGGCGTGAGAGAGAGAGAGAGAGAGAGAGAGAGAGAGAGAGAGAGAGAGAGAGAGAGAGACGGTCTTTCCTGAGCTGTAAGGCCTGGGAGAAATGGAACTTAAATGCCTCTCACTGGCTCTCAAACTCCAGTTGGCTTTATTGATGCACTGGCCTACTGCCAACCAGAGGCCTTTTCCACTTCAAAGGGTCCGCGTTCACACACACACACACACACACACACACACACACACACACACACACACACACACACACACACATTCCTCCTCACCTGTGAGCATGAAATGCACTCCAACCTCTATCTGTACTTCAGGCCTATATCCATGATGTTCACCTCCATGTGTAATCTTAGATATAAAAAAGGCCACTCAAAGTGCGATTCAATGTGCAATTCAAACCTCTATCTGTCATCTGAAAGTCTATACAACCCCATCTATACAGTGAGCGAGTGGCACGACAAACCTAAAACACTCCCATTATAATCGAAGCGGTTTCAAAGCGCCAAGTGATTCGAATTTGTTTTGAGGCTTGCAGGGATTTCAATTTGATTTGAAACTCACAGTCATACAAATTTAACTCAAATGATTGCATTCATTAGAATTCAATTAGAACTAAGCATGAATGGATTTGAATATGATTCAAAATTTACAGTGATTTAAATTCAATGAGGAGTTTAGAGTAATTAAAATTAGTTTTGAAGTTTTTAATTAGAAGGTTGGAGTGATTCAAATTTGTTTTGGAACTTGCAGTGAGTCAAATCCGATTCTAACTTGCAGTGATTCAAATTTGATTCTAAGTTGCAGTGATTCAAATTCGATTCTAAGTTGTAGTGATTCAAATTCGATTCTAACTTGCAGTGATTCAAATTCGATTCTAAGTTGTAGTGATTCAAATTCGATTCTAACTTGCAGTGATTCAAATTTGATTCTAAGTTGCAGTGATTCAAATTCGATTCTAAGTTGCAGTGATTCAAATTCAGTTTGAAGCTTGCATCGATTCATATTTGATTCAAAGCTTGCAGTGATTCAAAAGGACGCATGCTGGAAATATTGCAAAATTAGAAAATCAGATCTACAAGCTTAGCAAGTGCTGTCAGACAATTCACAACACAAATCATACACACAAATACTTCTGCATTCCTGTTTCCATATGCAAATTATGAAAGAAAGGGTTTTATTCTAAAAAACTAAACATGTTTTCTGTGAATTATAATTAATTACCAAATGTATGACTATTCCAATACAAACAAACTTCTGAAAAGGTCAAATAAGAAACTAAACTGAATTGATAAAAAATAACTACAGATTCATTTACTTACAGCTTAATTATGTGCAGTGTATACTGTTTTTTTTAAATGCAACAATAAATGTAAATGCACAAAAATCCGTAGCTAAATACACATCTTAATAATTTATGACAAATATAAGGTGACAACTTATCAAGATCAGTAGAAATGCTGCTACATTTCAGATGCTCTACAGGTTTGAGATAGAAACTCTGCACTGTGTGGATCCCAGAATTCACAAATGTCGATACGACCCACATGTCTACGCCTCAGCCTTTGCATTTCAATGCAGTTTCCTTTTCATTATTTATGACTCTTTTACCCACGTCAGAAAAAAAGGCACGGGCTACACCTCCACACCTATCCCCATAGTAACCAACCTCACAAGTCCTGTATATGCACAGAGAGCCCCCCTCAAATATATACACAAGTATGAGTGTGTGGAGCGTTTGGACATACATGTATGCACAATCGTAATGGGCTTCCTGGTGTCCTGGGGAGGAAGTGTGAGAGGTGAGTGTCTCTCCATGCCTCCGAGAATAGAGTGAGAAACCAGACTACCGCTGAGTGTGAACAAGCCGGGACAAGAAGCTGTCATTTCTGATGGGCTGAATACAAAGACATTATATATAAATATAGAATAGGGTCCAAGCGTCTTCTATTTAGCATTTTTCTAGTTTAACAGCTTTATTTCATAGCAAACCATATCATCAGCATAACCGTTTCAATGAAAACTTTCAAATTTGCATGAATTTCTGGTGCTTCTCTTTTGCTTGAATGACAACAGCACTGGAGCTGACATGAAAAAAAATCTGAATTATCTGAGAATGATCAAAAGAGCATCTTGTGCTTCAGCAGATGGAAGAACATCTGATCGTCTGTACAAAGTTAACATGGTCACAAATATTATTTATTTAGTAAGTTTAGAGTGATTCAAATTCATTTTGAACTTGCAGTTATTCAAAGTCACTTAGAAGGTCGGAGTGATTCAGATTCAGATACTGCAGACAGTGATTCAAATTTGATTCAAAGCTGCAGCGATTCAAATTCAGTTTGCCGCTTTTATTGATTCAAACTCAAATCAAAGCTTGCAATGATTTAAATTTGATTTAGTGCTTAGTTCACATGGTCTCAAATCTGCTGGAAATTAAAAGAATTTAAGCCCGGGACACACCAAGCCGACACCAAAAAAACGAGTGGCGATGAAAGCCGACTGTGTTGATGTCGGCTGCGCTTGAACACACCAAAATTCAACATGCTGAATCAGCCAAAAAAACAGACGACGTCCGATTAGAGCCAGCAGTGATTAACCCGTTAAGCCGACTGATGTTAAAAAACGTCCCGACGGCTGACCGTAGGCTTGGTGTGTCCCTGCCTTTAGAGTGATGCGAATTCATGTTGATGTTTCCATTGATTCAAAGTAAATTAAAAGTTTTAATTGATTCAGCTTGGTTTTGGATCTCGCAGTGGTTCAAATTCTGTTTGAGGCTTGAATTGATTCAAATTTGTCTGCACAAAGGTGGTCACAAATGTGCATTTTTGACCTTAGAAATGGTGCAGAACCTTAAAGTGATATGCACCCAAAAATGACAAATCCTCCATTATTTACTCTTTACTTTAATTCTGGGTGATTTGTTCTTTTTTTTTTTATTGTTTTAAGTTGCTCTTTTTCCAGGTTTTGAGTCCCAGATTTTCTATTGATGGTAATACCCAATATCCAAGGACTATGGTACCATCACAGTGCTAGTTTGGAATTGTGTATGTGTGTGTGTGTTCCGTGTGTACCTGCCCCTGTTCAATGGTCTTGCTTTGGCCCATCGTCCCCTTTTCCTTATGTTACTGCCACTTGGACAATAGCCTCTACTGAGGATCCCCAGCACTGCAGCTTACACTTAATGAACAACAACCTATCCATCCACCCCCCCACCCCACACCACCATCATCCATCTATCTACCCCCCCAACCACCCCCTTCCATCCGCCCCTGCCCACAACCACTGTTGTCCACTGTTCACCTCATCCATAGTAGACGGTATTGATTTTCAGTGGGGAAAATAAAAAAGGCCATGAATTTTAATGCTTTCTGTCTCTCTCTCTCTCATACCCCCCCCCCCCCCCCCCATCCACCTTTTTTTTCACCCCTTCTTCTGACCCATCCCTCTGCTATGTTCTTTCCTGGGGGAAGGATAAAGGAGAGGGGGATGGGACAGTGAGGGAGGGGTTGGTGGTGTGGCTTTGGGTCATTTCTCATTTCCGAACCCTGAACCTCCCCTGTTCCTGTTAACTAGCCTTCTCATTGCAGAAACGATACGGATGGGAACACGCAACAACCTCTCTGGACGCTCTTCATCAATACAATGTCTGTGACTCTATTGATGTCCGTAAATCCTACCTTGTGTTAATTAAATAAATGAACAATCAGCATTCCCTAAAAGAATATTTATTATTTAATCATGCAAACTCATGTTAACTAAGAGATTATACAGCTTAAAATAAATAAATGAATAAACAAGAAGTTATTTTGAATCACAGTAACCTATAAGTGAAAAGTCCAATAAAAATATTCTCATTTCATATTCATTTTTCTAAAATGTCAGTTAAACTATGCTACTGTTCAAATGTTTGGGGTAAGAAATTCATACTTTTATTCAGCAAGGATATTGATAATGTGACAAAAGATTTCTATTTAAAAAAAAAAAAAGTATTTTGAATGAAATTTATAGTCATCCAGTGTTAAATTGTGTCTACAAAAATAGCAGCACAACTGTTTTCAACATTGATAGTAACAAGAAATGTCTCTTGAGCGGCAAATCAAGATATTAGAATGATTTCTGAACAATCATGTGACACTGAAGACTGGAGTAATGATGCTGAAAATTCAGCTTTACCATCAGAGTTTAAAATGTATTAAAATAGAAGAGTTACATTAAATTATAATTATATTTCATATTACTGTTTGTAGTGTCTTTTTTTAATAAAATAAATACAGCCTTGATGATCATAAGAGACTTTAAATTTCAGTGTACTGCTATTCAAATACAGTAGTCAACATCTGAAGTGGATCAAAACCTTTCATCAAAGTTATACATGCATTTTGAACAATACCCGTTCTTGTCTAAGGACAACTTTCATGAACTTTTTTGATCTACTTCAAATGTTGACTACTGTAATTTAAAAAGCTGACTTCAATAGTCCAAAAAAGCAACATGTATCTATAATTCACTAAAATACATCAGTGAACAGACTGACTGTATTAAATGCTTTCTTGAAAACAGCATACACAACTTCATTAGCATTCCTTGTATTCATGGGAGACTTTTCAAACAATAAATTGACTTGAAACGCTCTAGTATGCAGCATTACCTAAACATATAGGCTAACTACTAATGACTATGTGGTCACCAGCATATGTCTATTGCTGAAATAACACTAAAGCACAATGTAGACAGATACAACATTCTCTGAGCACTCCATCAGAGTGACAAATGTTTTAATAGTTCTAGCCTTGAAAAACGACACACACAAATGTACCATTCCTACAGTTGTATCGCCATACAGAGAATTAACACATACTCCAATTTACCATTAAGTGCATTGATGCACATAATTGTTAGCTTTGTCATTTCCAAACAGATAAACAAAGAAGTGAGGAAAAATCTTCAAGGTAAGACATATGTGGTGAGGCTCATAATTCTGACAAGCACATCTTTTTGTGTAATTTTCTGTATGTGGTTTATCACGGCCTTCTAATACAAAAGCTGAGAGGATGGATGAGAAATGGACAAAATTGAGGGAGTAAAAGGGGGCTTTTAGGACAGAAAGCGCAGTTGGTGTGTCTGTATGTGAGTAAGTTTATATCTCTGTGTGTGTGTTAAAATAGGGGTCTTAAAACTGCATCTACAGATTATACGTACAGAGTAAAGTTTCATTTCCTTTCACAACTGTACAACAAACTATTATCATCTTCTATAGTAGAGCATTCGGCAGCCTGTTGTCGTCATGCAAATTTGAACAAAGTTCAGTAAATATTATAATTAAGTTTAACAGAGTATACCAAAAAAACGTGCAAAAATGTTCTAATATTTTGCGATTTACATTGCAATTAAGACATCAGACTCAGTAGCACTAAAAATATATCATGTCCTTGAGATTTGTCTTTTTTACAGCTCAGCGAATTCTGATAACGCATTCACGTGAAATCCGACAAATTCTGCCTTTGTCCCGATCTCAAGCCTCCTCCCTTTTCTATTTTCAATCCTCAACTCTTAGGTCACTCTGAAAGTCATTTAACTGCACCATCCAAAGAAAGGACATCATAACCACATTCGCACAAAAACCCTGTATGAGTTTACATGTGTATGTTTTGATTAATTTTCATCCTTTACATGCATCTCTTTTTTTCAACGATTCACACATCGCTCACCTCCACCTCTCACCTCTCCTTTTGTGTTGAACCACACAGAAGGAAAACATGTGAATGTGTGTCTGCTGAGCAGCTAATAAAGGACACTTGTGTGCGAGAGGCTGTTTCTTTCATGTGTTTCCACAATCTGTTTTTTTGTGACATGTGAAAGGTCACTGGTTGCGTATTGCGGTATTTACTGACAGTCAAGGATTTTGTGGTTCATTCAAGTTATTCTTACATGTTTTGATTAATCTTGAAAGAGCTGATGGACTTATAATGAGCATTGGAAATTGAGGTTGAAGACTTTTGAAACAATATGTATGGCAAGAAATTCCATGTAAAATAAAGTGTTACCAAAATAAGCAACACAAGTCATTATATTAAACCCAACCACAATTGATTTACTTGGATTTTGGAGATACATTTGGAGACAATCTCAATGGTCTACTACAAACAACATTACAATGTGCAATATCTCCAAATTTTGGAGGCAATTTTGGTGCACATCACGTTGTTTGTTATTTCCAAAATGTTGTTTGCAATTCAAGAACATGGTGTATTAAGACAGTATAGACAGAGGTTTCCTCAGTCTGCTTCAATGCAAGCGGCCCGCAAGGCCTTGAACTTGAGACGGCGGATGAGTCAATAAGAAAAAGGCGCTTTTAGAAAGACGGGACGAGATGAAAAGGAGGAGAGGGGGGATGATGAGTGGCTGCATGTGAATGGAAGGGGGCACGAGAAAGAGGTGGAGGAGGGGTAGGGCTGAGGCGAAGGTCAGGGGTCAACTTGTCAACCCCCACTGCCCCTCATGGGCAGACAAAGGGAGGCGAGAGGGGTCAGAGTGCACGGCTGAATGGACAACTGGTGAACACACTCCAATTCGGGGGTGTCTCTTTAGCCAAACACAGAAAAAGAGCGTCTTTCACGCTCATGGCGCATCCTTTTGAGTCCATTTGAACCGGTTGAGACATTCAGATTCTTTTCAGGGTCTCCAAAAAGAGAAATTTAAATACACAGTCACCATGACAAGAGCCTTCTTTTCAAGAGTCGCTCTAGAAGTTCACGTATGCACGCGGGCTCTTTTGAATACGCTAATGCGACTGGAGATTTCCTTTGTTGCCGTACGCTACGACTCAAAGAAAACGATAACAAATCTGCTGCTAAATATAGACACAGTACACTCGCATGAGTGCATGTCACAACTCCCTCATTATCTTAAAACATGCACCGCTGCCGTGCCGGCAGAGGTCAAGTCCACTTACGGTCTGCGCTAGGCTAGCTATTTATCTTATCTGCGGGATTAGCTGGGCGGCCTGTCAGGTAAACCACACCCCGCACCAACTGCACCATTCCCGTGGTTACCCTCTTGGGTAATCAGCATGGGATTTCTTTATAAAATTATGCAGCTGACCGCCACGTATACTCACCATATTCATCCTGCATATGGAACAGGGGAAGATGGATAGACATATAGGGAGGAGGAGCAGGAGTGATGTGGGGTCACCTGACCTAGTTATTTTCAACATACAAATACATATTATTCATATATACACAAATCAGAAGGTGTCATCATGAGTAAACACAGAAGTGCATTAGGAGATTGGAAACTATTGCTTTTTAAACTTTTAATTGTGCAATTCTTCTTTAAAGCTACATTTATAACATCATATCATATCGATATTTGCTGAAATAAAAGTAAATAAAAAGATTCAAAGTGGCAAAAAAAGACATTTAATACCTTTATGTAGCAAGGACGCATTAAATTGATCAAAAGTTACAGGAAAGTGACATTCAAAGCCTTTAAGTCATTAAACTTAAAACACACACACACACACACACACACACACACACTCAATTCCTGAGTTCTTTTTCATCCAGCTGCTTTTGAATTCAACAACTGGTGAACGGCTCCTTACTCATTCTGTGCTGCCTGAACATGGTACAGTCAGTGTGGTTTGGTCACTAGATAACTGAATGGTGTTGTGTTTTTAGACAAAAGCTTAGCAAACACAGCTCAACACACCAAGGTCTGGGAATGAAAGAGGATGTGTTTGATCTATATCAGTGTGTGTATGTGTGCTGATCTTGTGCTTGAAATTCAATCGCCTTAAGGAACCATCAGAAGATGATTTGTAAGCTTATTAAGACTGTTTACCTGTACAGTGTGTGTGTGTGTGTGTGTGTGTGTGTGTGTGTGTGTGTGTGTGTGTGTGTGTGTGTGTGTGTGTGTGTGTGTGTGTGTGTGTGTGTGTGTGTGTGTGTGTGTGTGTGTGCGCGTGTGTGTGTGTATTAGGAGAAATAAGCTTTTACACAGATTACAGTCCAGGTACACACATATACATGTATATATGTACATATACAATAATATACACACACATATATATAATATAAATGAATACAATTTCGATTAGTCACACAGGGGTCTAAGAAATATAGAAGAAAGACAGTTTGATTAGTAGAAATTGATTTCGTTTCAGGGTCAAAAGAATGAGAAGACATAAAATAATGTTAAGTGGACGTACAACAAAAAAACAAGAAAATGAAATGGACGCTTGTCTTTGTGTAAAAACATAAACGAATCCCTTGACCCAACAATTTGTATGTGCGGTGTTTAACCGGCCCTCAACATTCCTTTGGACTCACAAGCATGTGTTGAATTTTCAATATTTTCTTTCAACTTTCAATAGATTTTTGCTAAAAATATTTTTGATGGAATTTTTAAATTCAAAAGAGTTTGTGATCTTTCCATGAACGTGGGCTTGAATGACTTTTTATAAATTCATCTGGCCACATCCACTGTCAAAAGTGTGAAAAAGTAAATGTTCACATTGTGTGTGAATGTGTGTGTTTGAAGGAGGGGGTGTAGGGTAAAGATGCGGTTACTTTGAGAAGATTGAAGCGCAAAAGCACTCAGATTTATTAAAAGCTGCTGCTCACGCCCGCCTCTCTCTCGCTTATTCCGCACCATTGTTGCAATACCCCCTTCATTGTGTATACATTGTGGAGGGATATTAAATTTCTCCCTTCGAACCTGACTGTAACCACTACACAGCCATGGTGAAGGGCAGCACGTCCCTGAGGTCCAAACACACACACACACACACACAGATACATGTACATGCTCATTTTCATACAGCTTATCCATCAAATTAAACTGGGTGGTGAAAAACCTGCCCAAAAAAGGGAAACCCTTGGTCCAGGAGCTGATATGAAATGCAGGGGTGGGAGACAAATTCAATCAAACAAGGTTGTTACGAGCCCAAGTTATTACTTAAATAGCCACCTCACGGGTGGTCGGTTTGTAAAAGACACACATGCACACTCTGAAATCTGCATGGTGAACCTAGATCAATCAATAAAAGTTTCAAAGTGAATATTAATTCAAGCAAGTTAGAGATACAAAGCAATATTAACATGTACCTGATTGTTTTGCACTCATCTGTCCTTGGTCTTCATCTAACACATTTGTTCTTCTAAACACAAACTCAGCAGCTAACAATTTCTGTTCTACAGAATGGTTGCTCTCTTTGACCAAAGGGCTACTATCTCCAAAATAAAATGTGAACCCTGACTCTTTCACAAGGGCTTAAAAAGTGGGAATGAGGTGGAGAAAGCAATGCAAGATGGCTCATTTGTGGGTTCCACAATAAGAGTTGTATAGATGTAAATGTATGTGTTTTTTCATGGGTAAATGTGTGTGTGTGTGTGTGTGTGTGTGTGCGCGCGCATGCTGAAATCTAATTCTTAATCTTAATTAAGAGGCAGTAAGACCCTGACCTCAATGGAGAGCCCTAGAGCTATTCACAAGCTGCTTCCAGGGAAATAAAAAGAGTGATATTTACAATCTGTAAATAAGGCAAAGGTTTAAGTTATTTGTTTACATACTGTACAAACAACTAGTATAAGGCTACGTTCACACTGCAGGCTGAAACGACTCAATTCCGATTTTTTTGCCCCTATGCGACCTGTATCTGATCTTTTCATGACAGTCTGAACGACACAGATCCGATCTTTTCAAATGCGACCCAGGCCACTTGGGTATGTGGTCCCAAATCCGATACATATCCGATCTTTTGAAATGCGACTTCAGTCTGAACGGCCAGGTCGCATTTATCCGACCCGCACGTCATTGATACGCGAAAAACGTCATAATTCTGCGTTGAAGTAGTCGTCGGTTTGAAAACGGACTGCATATTCGTCGAGCTGAGGTAAATCTGCCGAACGGGTCGACCTCGACGAGCCCGTTAATTAAAAAAAAAAAAGCCCACGGCCATTAAGTTATACGTTATGTTAACTTATTTGTGCTGAATCTGATATTAGATAGGTCAGCGGCTGCTGTCTGGCTCTTGTGTAACGGTCGCTGCGCGCGCTCGTGTGTGTGTGTGTGAGAGAGAATCACAGTTAAAGTTTTTTTATTTTTTTTTATTGATATGCCTTTAACAAAGAAATACAATATACAGCACTGCATTGAAAACATTAATAAAATAATAATAAAAAAAATAAAAAAAAACAATTAAAAATAAAATAAATACAAAACAGCCTCCTTCACAGTTAAAGTTTAGCTAGTTCCGCAAACAACAAGTGACGTCGTTGACCGTTGAGTACTCTTCTGCGCATGCGGGTCACTTCTGGGTCATTTCACGTTCACACAGGAGATCACAAAAGGTCGCATTTATTTGGAAATGTGAACGGCCTTGCAAAAAAATCGGATTTTTTCAAAAAATCGGAATTGAGCATTAAGCCCTGCAGTGTGAACGTAGCCTAAGAGTGAAAGGGTGACTGAGAATAGATTGCGAAACAAAGCTTCTGAGGTTTCTAACTGGTCCAAGCTAGTTGTTTATACCATCTGGACCTGGTTTTCAGCTGGGTAATTGCTTGGGCATGCTTATTTGGGCTGGAAGACCACCATAGACCAGCAATAAACCAGCTTGAACACCTTAGGCCAGAAACAGCCTCTATGAACAGTCTGTAGAACATTTTGATTTTCTGAAGAATCTTTTTCCACTATAAAGAACCTTTTGTGCAATGGAAGGGTTCCATTGACGTTAAAGGTTCTTCATGGAACCATAGATAATAAATCAAGAAAATTCATCATTTACTCAAAACCCATATTACTTTCTTCAATCTAACACACAATTTGTTATTTTAAGCAAAATGACCAAGCTGCTTTTTTTCCCACACAATGAAAGTAAATGGAGACCACGGCTGTCAGTCAAGCAACACAAATTGAGGCTGTTCCTCACATAAAGCTATCATGTGGTTTCAGAAGAATCATATGGACTACTTCAATGATGTTTTTATGGCGCTTTATTCTCTACAGTTCTTGGTCACCATCCACTTTTATTAAGCAGCATGAACGTTCTTCAAAACTTCTCATTTTGTGTTCTAAAGAAGAAAGAAAGTCATACAGTTTTAATGTGACCTATTCTTTTAAACTGGTATCACTTGGTTTTCCAACAATAGAGACATAGAAACATAAAGGGACAGGTCACAGTTGATCAGCGAGAGTGTATTAACATGGCCGTACCATGTAATTTGGTTTATGAGTCTGATAGAGGTCCATCGAGAGAAAAAAGAGAGATTGTGATGTCTTGCTCCGTCTGCACAATATGACCACCGGATTCCATTTCAGACGGTTGGACCATAATAGCGCTCAGTGTGTTAAGAGCTATCAGAAATCGGCCAACACACTGTCCCTCCAGTGATCATTACGCATACGTCCTCACCTACACACCAGGTAACACAAACACACACTACAGCATGAAAAAAACCACTTGGCCCTGTCAGATATGGGGTATTGGAGTCCGAATGAGGTCCATTTAGTCGGCAGTGGTCTTGATGGTGGTCTCCATCGCAGAGGTGAGGGCCGGTGCAGGGGAGAGAGTGTTTACCTACATCCCTTTATTACCATCTGCTTAATGGCCTATGAATGTCTCCATGGATACTCAAGAGAGAGAGAGAGATGGATGGAGGGACAGAGATGGCTCCGATCGGAAAGGTAGGCTCTCAGCAGGGAACTGCTGTGCGTGTGTGAGTGCGTTTGTTTTAATGCATGTGTGTGTATGTGTCCAGAGATACTTAGTGCAATAAGTGCAGTACTTCAAATGATTTCAGTTTCCTGTAAGTGCAACATCAAAAAGAAAAAAAAAGACGCGAACCAGTGGATGTGTGTGTTGATGCGTGTGTGAGTTAGAGCAAGCGTGGAGGGTAAGCCTAGGTGTCGGGATGGGGAAGAGAGAGGTGGTTTAATGCAATAAAGCATGTTGTATTGACATCTCTGTTGTGTCTATTGATTCCCCATTATGTCCCTAACAAACCCGGGTGGACATTTTGTCATTCGCAATCACGTTAGCACTGGGACTCGCCGACGTTCCCGCTCAAATCCGATCTATACACACACACGCTCTCTCTTGCTGAGGACGGCAGGGCTGATCTTCCTTAATCAATACCTGTTTGAGGTTAAAACACTTTACGGCGCATCAAACTGTAAATTTGTATCAGTGTAAACACGGCTCGCCTGCGCAGACAGACACATGACGGAACATCGAGTGACCTGATCGCATTTGACCTTTAACCTCAAGCAGACCCCTAAATTCTCTTAAACAGTAGCTACTTATCGCCCTTTCTGGATTTACACTGGTTTTGCCGCAGTGAAAATAGGCTGTGGAAATATTTATTGCATAAGAATCACAAAAACCTATTATTCCATAAAAGTGACCCTGAAAAAGGTTTAGAGAATGCAAAAACAAAACAAAAAAAAAGAACAATGGGTTACACTCTTTTTAATGTGTCCTTGTTACAGTGTAATTAATTATTTTAAGTACAATGAACTTGGATGTTAAAGTCATTTCAACTTAAATTACAATCTACTGGCTTAATAAATTGTTGAATCTTGAATAACTTTAAGAGTAATGTAAAAACATGTTGTCATAACTTATTGATCATATCATTTTTTTACAGTGTACTATAGGGTTAGGGTTTGGTTTAGGGTTAGTTGCATGTAATTATGCCCAATTTATAATTACTACTATAGTAACTATGTAACAGGGACACTAAAATAAAGTGTTACTGAACAATGCAACAATGTTGCTCACAGCACCAGGAAAACCACATGACGAGGCCTAAACAGATGATGGTGGACCCATTAAACCTTCCTGTGAACATTTCTATAAGCATTCGCTCTCAAGTGCTAAAAACACATAATAAAAGTCCAAAAGTTTCAGAACACTAGTAAAACATGGTTCTAAATGTCTCTTTTCTTACAAATTATATTTTCAGTATAATTCGAAAGATAAATCGAACTGGAATCAAAATTTCTTAGTATTTTGTAAATTAGCCTGACTGTGCACGTCCGCTTGCATGGATTCCACAAGTTAACATGGCCAACGTCATGTTATATCATTGCTAGTATATTTTGTGACCTCAAAATAAGTACAGACTATTAAATATATTTTATTTTATTTCTAATTTTTCTTTGTATTTTTCCCCCCTGGAAATTCTAAAACTTTTCTACAGGTGTAATTTAATAAAATAAAAAACAACATATTTTAAATGTCATCTCAGACTTTTGGACCAAACTGTACATCTTGATTTAAGAAGCAGTACAGCCAATAAGGATAAGTTAAGTACGGGAAAGTACATCTATTGTCGGCCTAAATTACAGATGATAGACACTGTAAAGAGCATTGGTTCTATTAGCTACATTTACAACCAAGGCTTAGTGGAACCCACAGAACCAATGTGAGAGTGTGTTACACAATGCTGAAAATGTGTGAAATAGTTGATGCATACAATTTCAGGGAGGTCATTTAAAGACAATAATGTTTGCAATGTGAAGTTTTGCTATTTACTAAAATGAACACTGATGCATCAGTAATTTTCTAGAAAATAGATGCTTCCCAACAGACTAAGCACTCACAGTTCCATTATAAATATAGTGTGTAGACTATCCCAATCTCCATGACGCCAAGATTCTACAGTAAATACTCAGGGTAAAACCTGTAAGATATCTTCATGGTGATCGCCAGGAAAAACCAAGTAAAAACTTTGAACCAATGCCCTTGATAGTGTCTATCATCTGTAAGTAAGGATGAACATAAATGTACTTTCCCTCACCTAACATAAAGATCCTCACTGGCTGCTCTGCTTGTCACTCTGACCTCTGCAGGATTTAATGTCAGCTGTGGCGCCTGGTGTCCATTTTGAGTCTTATATTATCAAGGAACTGAAAGGTATAACCTATGGCATTATTATCAAATCCGAAAAGGTAAAAGTCTTGAAACCACGCAGCAACCACACACCAAATACATTCAGCTCACTTTTCAAATTTCATGGAAATAAGTTTAATAAGTTAAAATATAAAAAATTTAAAATGTAACACATTGAGTGATAATGTTATTTCAAAACAAACACACAACAGTGTCGGAAAACACTGGACACAAGTAGGTTACACACTTGATCAATGATGCCAGTAAAACATGAAAACATCACATGAACCTGTTCAAAATAAATTTGCTGTAAAATAAAAATTGTATTCACTATTTTTACATTACAACTTTTAACATTGTTTTTCCGCTGTAAATTGAAGAAAGTCTATGTCCTAGCCAATATAGAATCATCTTTATTTTATGCTCCCTCAGTATCCTCCCGTTCACTTCTGACATAAAAAGCCAAATCCTAACCAACCAGCCTCAAACGAGCAAGCCAATCCAATTTTAACACTACCTGCATTTCAAGAAAGCACATCACCATGTGGGCCCATTATGTGGTGCAGCTTAACGTCTGGCTCTTTGCTCATTTAGGCGCCAGTAAGTAATTAAAGACTCTCATTTCTTGAGGTGTAAACCTTTTCAGGGCAGACGCCATATTCACTTTTTTTTTAGAACGAAAACGAGGCTGTGAGGGACACACTCCAATTAATTGGTTATATTATTATTATTATTTAACTTTGACGTCAATCGTTCTGCAAATACAGCGTGTAAAAAAATAGACTTTTGGCCCAACCTTTTGAGGGAACTACGTGTGTCCCTCACAGCCGCGTTTTCAATAACAAAAAAGTAGCCTACATTGAAAATAAATATGGCGTCCAATCTCAATAAGGTCTAGTGTAGCCTATGCACTGACTTTCTAGCCTAGGCTACCCTTTAGAGTTAAATACAGCCAGAAAATTAGTTTTCAATTTCCTTGTTTACATTTTAGTCGTTGTGTGCGGATGTGCCACAATGTGACAGATGATCTATAAGTGGCGTATACTTTTAATATATCTTAATATATCCATCCATCTGCTGGTTGGAAAATTTCCGCTTCGTTGAATGCCAGACGTTGCGCGTACCCGCCCCCCTCACTAATGCAGCACTTTAGAGCCAACACTCCTTATACATGCCTACAAGAAAGAAAATACAATGTTCTTTCTTTTCACTAGCCTACAACAACAAATAAACAGGTAATACTTCGCATTACAGAGTCATGTTTCACGTTTAATATAGCCTAAATAAAATTCTAAATAAAAAGTCTAGGCTAGGCTACTATAATAATTTGCACAAAAAATAGTTAAATTACAATCAGCTCCACAGAATATAGGCTATGCCTATATTATTGCAAGTGTTGTTTATTTGCAATACTTATGGGAAGACACTGCATGAATACAACAATGCAAAGTCTACCTTTGAAAAAAAAGTCTAAAAATGAAAGTTCTTTCTGCCATTTCAAAGCTTTCTTCTTCGCAACAGTCAGGTATTGATGACTTTAATTTGAGATTAAATTAAGCTAATTGCGTTATTTAACCCTAAAGTGAAAGCACTTAAAATCGACAAAAACATCAACAAATAAAGTGACATTCAGTCTCATCATTCTTAAACTTGTCGTTAAATTCACACACTCGCTCTGTCCTTTTCCCCCCAGTGTCTGCGTGTATCGATCTCGGCGGAATCGATAAATTACCATGAATATTCCCTGAACCGGTCGTGAGAAGAGAGTCAGACGGCAGATGGAGCAGCAGATACGGGGAGGACAGAAGGAGCCAAAAGAGGCCGAGACTAACCATTCAAACAAGGGCAATTATGGCCAGACGTCTTTTCACCTCAACTAGCCTTCATTAATACACACTCAAAGTGGCACATTTTAATGATACATACACAAACGGAAATAAACCTATTTTGTAAGATATACAAAAAATATGGATTTCATTCAGACGGTTGTCTGGGTCTGAACAGGTGTTTCTACTTCACATTTAGTTTTTTTTTCTTCTTCTTAGTATTGAGGGGGGGGAAAGTAAAGCTGTTATCGACATTAACCAGAAGAAGGTAAAGGTTTCTCTTACCGGAGTTACCGGAGCGCAGAGGCAGCGGAGACTTGAGTCGCCAGGCGCCGAAATCAGGAGCGGTTCTCTGAAACACTAACGGCACCGGCAAGGGAACAAACATGATCCGTTGTCGTCTGGGCTTTTCTTCTATGGTCTCTTGTGTTTGGCGCTTGTCTTGAGTTTCTTTTTCTTTGGTTTCTTATTTGTCAAGTAGACTGTTGTTTCTTTTTGGTAACAGTTAGTATTTGGTTTAGAATGTAAAACGTAAGTAAACTGCTCAAGCTATCTTTACATTTTTGGTATTGCGCCTCTCAGTCATTACTGCTTCCTCGGGGATGCTCTATCTCGGACTGACACACAGACGGATAGTCCGGATCTTTCTAACGGTCTTGATATCGTCTAAATATAGGCTATTAAAAGTGTTTTTGTGGTCACTTAACAATGATTTAACAATTGCTTAGCTGACAAATCCGTTAATCTAATAAGCAACTTTGAATAACAGGACGTTTAGGCATATGCTAGCAAAAGTCGAACCGTTGGTTGTAACTGTAACTTTTTAAAATTCAAAACTCACTTGTTGTCGTAACTCATAAGATTTCCTGGGTTTTGCATATCCCGCGCGAGACCAGGTGTGCGGCCGGTAAACGTCACAATGGCCTTGCGCGCGCCGCGATCTGGTTCCACTTTGGTTTCGCTTTTTAAACAAATCTCGAGTCAAAATTTTGTTCACTTTAGTACAAAAACTATTTGGTTCATTACAATCAATCGCGGTTGCTGGCTTTAAAACGGTTTACAAAGGTTTAACAGGAATATTTGGTTTCTCTATTTGGTTTCTAGCTCTCCTACTGTGTGGTTTATCTCGCGCACCTTGCATGCATTTCAAGCAGCATATTATTATTTTTGTATAAAATATAAAATAATCGCTTAATATATTTAAGTAATCACGTACGTGTAAAGCTATACGCAGCGGCTCTACACGCTCTCCCTTCGCTTCCACTCACGAGCCAGTAATTAAAACGCAATCAATCGATAAATAAAGGAATAAGCAACACTGCTTGGGCACGAAATGTTAAAACTGAACGAAAAGAAAACAACACGGTACCCATTAAGCGGAATTCGGCTCTTTGGCTCTGTCCCACCATCCGTCTGTGTGTGCGTGTGTGTCCGTTACGATAGTCCCGTTATCTGGGAACCCCGGTAGCTTGCGAGCTCTGTCCGCCTCCCGGTACGAAAGCAACACTGAAACGAGAGGAGCAGCCGCTATACTCCCCCCGCCCCCCTTTCTCTCCTTCCATCCATTCCTCCCCCTCCCTTTTTTTTTTTTTTACTAATCCCATATAAGGCAAGCTATCCTGCGTATTGATCGCTTGATTACTCTTCATTATGATGACTCTGATGATCGCGGTGGGCCGTTGATCGATAGGCTTACACACATTCACAGAGTGGCTTACATCAGGTGATTATATCCTCATCTACATGCAAGTAGCCTATATGTCTGTGGAAAAGATACGGTCGATTTAAGCGACCATCCTATGGAGAAGCCATTGATATGTTATGGTGATTATTTAACGAAGCTGATTATATAGGCAACAAATAGAAACCGATTATCGCTACCTCACAAAAGTTTCATTTGGTCTATTGCTAGTCTAGGGTATCTTTTTCTCTCTCTCTTTCTCTCTCACCGATTCTACCTTTCATTCCCTCTTTCCGACACATTGAATGCTGTCAGTAATAAAGCTACAATCTATGCCGCGCACTTACACTCCAGATTATTGCCGACATAGATTTTTTTAAATAGAAAAATCTATACGCTAAACATCGCAGTCAATACGGGAAAAATCGAAAGCGCAGCGCTTGATCCCCCACCCCCCAAACGCACACTCGCCCCAATCTTCCTGTCTCTATCTATCTATCTATCTATCTATCTATCTATCTATCTATCTATCTATCTATCTATCTATCTATCTATCTATCTATCTATCTATCTATCTATCTTACTATATCCGAAGTCAGAGATTTGATATAGATCAATTATAGGGTTATCAAAAGAGAAAAAAATACTTATAACTAGCCTACATTTTCTTAATTGATTTGAAAGATGCATTAATAGCTATATGATTTTTTTTTTTAAATACCATAGGCTACTATTTTATTTGTAAAAACATCATATTTTCCTGCAACACAACAGACTCACAATGGTTCCTTGAGCTTTATTGTCCCCAAGCACCCCCTCCATTTGACAGATGACATCCGCGTGTCCAACGAGCGAGAGGGGGGGGGACGGAAGAAAAAAAAAAGAAGCGACAAGTTGTCCTTCACGAACCCCCCTCGTCTGAAAGGGCACGCGCTGCGAACCCCCCCATCCAAACTCCTTCCAGACAAAAGCAATTATTTCTTGTAGAATATAGTGTGTTTTGCGCGCCTATAACGCGAGAAGGAAGAAAGGTGTGCAGACTGAAACATAGTTTCCAAATATGACATTTCCATTTGGTTACATTCAATGGTCAGCTCAGTATGTCCCTGAACACCATGTAGCCATTACGACTGACATGTCATCATTTAAAAATAAATAAAAATAAAAATGCACAAAAAACTCCTTTCAGAAAAAGCATTACAATTGCAAATGTACCTCTGTATGCCACAACACAAAGACATCAGTTAAAGTAGTTAAGCACCTGCCACTATATGTATAAAGTAATAAAGTCACTGTAAAATTATTTAACGTTATGCAAAAAAAATTGGGCTATTATAGATATTAATATTGTTTCATGGCCTCATTATCACTATTTATGTTGTTCTTGTTGTGATAAAAAAAAATAAACAACTTGGCGATCAATAGAAATAATCATTACCCAGTGCACACATAAAAAAGAAACTTCCTCCTGTGTGTGACTGGGTGGGTGAACCAGACAGCGATAGTGAAAGAGTTCATCGTTAAATGGCAATGTCATGTTGACAAATGCGTTGGTTGAATTAAATTCTCTCTCATCAATAACAAGGCGCCCCAATCAATACCAGCTTACAATTATATCAACACCCCCTCTTGCTGTAACAAGCAGCTAATACTGTGGCTAGGACACATTCCCACTGTGGTGCAACCCTTGTACACGCGGAATACAATATAATTCTTTCTCACAAACACAGACAGATACAAAAACAACTCTAGATTCCTCTTACACAAACACGCACAGAATATAATGTACTTTCTTAAACTCGGTCTTTGAGCACGTTACGCATACACATCTGTTAATCACAATAAAAAGGTGTAAAAATGATCAACTTTTACTATACTTTAGCCATCATCTGTTCAATTCCTGAATGATGGAGTTGGAAGTGATTCAAGCAGGGACTTTCTCTGTTCAGCTGATCTAATGATCAGTGCTGACATATTGTCAATACCCAGCTCAAGTCTGCCAATACCCTTAATACAAATCCATTCTCTGCGCCGTAGCTCTCTTTTAACACACACACAGGGTAATAATTGCACAGTGCTAATGTTGTCTTCTCTTTATCACCAATAGACATGTCGTCTTGACAGATAGCATGCTCATCAATGCCAGGTAATGTTGGGATTTGTAGTTCTTTTTGATATTTACACTTTGCCTCCATCTCCTAATTGATGAATTGGCATTTTTGCACTGTTCACATCTGGGATGAAGGGAGAAGAATAAGATATTCAATTACAGATGAAGTTAATATTATAATGACTTGAAACATACCACAACAAATGTGCTTTTATAATCTCAGATACAGTTTGACGTAGACTAGGCTGCTTACATCTTTTACCTTCTTGCATAGCCTTCCAAACACTCTTACAATATTCCGATTTCACACATTTGCTTATGGGGGCTAAAATTCACAAACAAGATTTTTTTATTTCTTTTTTTATTAATGCATCCTTTACAGGACCCACCACAAAGACTCTTTTCCATTTCATACAGATTCTACCATCATTCCACGCTATGCTAGCTTTAACACGATCAAAGACTTGGGAAACAGCAGCTGAAGATCCAGCAGTCAGCGCTAGTAAAAGACATCGACCCCCAAAGTGCTTGCGATGTGTCTCGCCCGCAGCGGCCTGCAGCGGCCTAATGCTATGACATGGACAGGGCTATCAGTAGTGCGCAGACTAGCTTGAGAGGGGGAGCTGATTTTGCCCCGTCAGAGGCCTGCTGAATATGTGATCCACCGTTACAGCGGAAGAGGATAAAGCCCCAATACAGTCTGTGATCTTTATGGGGTGCCGAGTGTGTGTGTGAGTGTGTTTGTGTGTGTGTGTGGCTACGCAGAGGCAAAAGGCAAAGCACGCGTGTTATTCCGAGCATGTGTGTGGTGGTGTAAATGTGTGCACTTTTCTATGTCCATTATTTAGTAAGCGGATTTGTACTTTTGCGTTAAAAATGGATGTTAAATTTCATAAATCAACAATTACATAGTGAAACCATTTCACTGAATAAAAATATTTATAAAATTATTTAATTTAACACAAATATTTAGTATAGTATTACTATAAAATTTATGAATTAAATTAATATAATAATATTTAATGTATCATTTTTAAAAGGTTAATATGCCATGCACATTTTCAAAGTAAATTTTGTTGATTTATCTAATCAAACATAAGTAAACAACTAATGACTAACCATATCATTAGAGCCACATTTCCAGGTAATTCTAATAAGTTTTTAACTCCTTTTGAGGCTAACAATGACACACTTAACAGATTCCTCTCCTCTCTCTTTCTCTCCCTCTGTCTCGCCTTGTGCATTGAGACTGTGTGTGGGTAGATTTAGAACCGAGATCAATAAGAAATGTAGAAATCAATGCACTTAGCACTAGGAAATCAATGGGCCCTAATCGGGATGCCGATGGCACAAGTCAAAACAATTAAGAGAGAAGAAAAATGTTTAACAACCTCTACTCTCTTGCTTACACAGTGAAGACGAGAGAGAGAGAGAGGGAGAGAGAAAAAGGAGAACGAGGGGAGCAACGCCGATGAGATTACAGCTGGGAATCCGGAAGCTGAAAAGCTGAACATTGATAGAGGGAAGGTGGGTGAGGAAAAGGGATGTATAGAGTCAATGAAACTGGTGGAGATGAAGAAAAAACAGAGGACTATGACACTATAATTATCCAGCAGTGAAGAAAAGGCAGAAAAAGCGGACGGGAGAGGGGAAGGGAGGAATTATTTGACGCAAATAATGAACGAGTGCTGGAGAGAGGACTCAATTATGGACGACGGCCAACCTAAATGGACCATCACACAACTTTAAATGGTGACTAAGCAAATTAGGGTGTCAAAGGTTAGCGCGCATATCCGTGGCCATGTTTTGTATGGGCGAGCGTAGCAGTTGGTTCAACGGTCCCATCAGATGGTCAAACACAGGGGCGCTCATCCATGGGTAAGCATGTAAACCTAGCTGTCAATCACAACAAGGCCCAATTACAGACGCACCTTGACCGAGCCGCATTCAGCCAATCAGGTGAGGGATAAGCATGGGATAGCTATGGTGGCACAGGTTGACTAGGAGCGGGTGGGTTGTGATTTGGGGTCGATCAATGCCTGAACCCCATGCCGACCTCTACCTCATTCTTAAGGCAAGGGGGAAATCAATGCGGAAGAGTCTATGACTCCTGACTAGTGTATGGATTGGTGAAGTGCCAACTAATCAGCGACTTACTGAATGTGACATCACGCCTATTAACCTATTGATATGACACTTGGCAACATGAACAAACATGCACATGAGGCTACATACTCTCACGCTTGATCGACATCAAGATACAGTAAACAAGAAAACACAGCATATTATTTTTAAATAATTTTTCAATGGGATTTTTTCCCCATCAAGTTCAAGAAATACATTTTTATATGCATTTAATTGCAATTATTTGTAGCTAAGGTAAGTCTCAATGCAGAAAAAGAAATGGCACAAACAAAATGGAAATTAAACACAAAAGAGAAAGAACTGAGGAAAACAATATACAAGGCACGAGAGGACAACTGCAGGGAGTGTGAGTGAGTGATAAGACGAAGGAAAAAAGGGGAAGAGGAAGCAAAGAAGGTTGTATCAAAGGAGGTTACAGCATTAGGGGCTCAAAGGCGAGGGGGGGATACCTCTGATATTTGGGATTAGAAAACATGTGGTGAAGTAGGCAGGGATTAAGCGGGAAGAAGGAGAAAGAAAGAAAAAGAGAGGGGTGTTTGGGGGAGGAGAAGTAACAAAACCTATAGGAGTGTAAATACTTAGTCTGGAGAATTCTATGGTTAGTGTTTTTTTCTTCTTCCTGGCCTTGCATTCCCTCGTTTGTGTATTGTGTTTAATACTATATATATATATTAGAGGCCTATACATAAAACCTATTTTTAGCCTATAGCCTATTTTTAAGGTGTATATTTGTGTTCATTAATTGTGTATGTGTGCGTGTACATATGCCCATATATATAGCTAAGGTTGTAGCTGCCAGTGAAAATATAGCCTATACTTCAACTGAAAAAAGCCTGCAGTGTATCTTTTATTTTGTTTCAACAGCTAGATGACAAAACTCACATTTTGTGACAGGGAATCGTATTTAGCGGAGTCTTTATTACTGTAGTTTTCTCAAAAAAAAGAAAAAAAGAAGCAAAAGAAAATGCTATACGCCATCTCTCCTTATTACTGTATTAAATAAAAAAGTGCTATATTTTTAGAGGAGAATCCTGTGTAGATTAAAGTGCAATTCATGATGTGACATTTACTTAACATCCTCACACAAGCTTCTATCTCTTCTAGCTGGACATCTGTGTGTGTTTGTTCTTCTCTTCTTTCTCTTTATATGTGTGAGTGTGTGTGCGCGCGCGTGCATTTTGGGGCCGTGGGGGTTGATGTTTAGGCACTCTTGAAGGTTAGGTTCAGTGTCAGTGGTCAAGGTCAGGTGTTAATTCATGAGAGCGAGTGAGAGATAAAGAAAGACGTATGGATGGAGAGAGAAAATCTAGTTAATATAATAGGACAATGGCAGAATCTGACCAAAGGAAAATTCACACCTAAGACGACAACATCATGACTGTTAGATGACCAATCGTTTCTTCTTTCTTCCTCTCTATTTATCTCTTTCTTTCCACCCCTTAGCAGTTTGACCACAGGGGTCAGCCTGCAGCGAATGAGGTCATTCGTCTGGGATGAAATTGACCTTCAACCCCTCAACTTGATCGCTTGCCCGCATTCTAACCACCTGGACAACCAACCAGCACAGAGCTCACGGAGCGTGCGTGTGTGTGCATGCGTATGTGTGTTTGTCGCAAAGCAATCAAATCATTTTATTCATTCTGTACATAAAACATTAATGGATAAATGGCAAACCTTTTTTGCCAATATATTATCATTATTTTAGCTCATTTTAAATGAACTTTTTGGATTGATCTGTTCAGATTTTGTTTGCTTGTTTGAAGTAATACAGCAAAAACTTACATAAAAAAAAAAAAAAATTGCACACTTGAGTTGGTCTATAAGCACACACAGTAAAGACAGGAAAAGCCGAAGCAAAGCCTCAGTGTTGGAGGTCAATACCTCACTAACTCTCCTTATCATGGCACATCAAAAAGTCAATGATCAGCTCAAGATAATCAAAGCTATTGATTACAACCAGACCAAATATGACATCCACTGCAGAGTACACACTGTTTTCATTCTATAGGCCATGTGTCCAGCAAAATTAATTTAAAATAAATCACACCATGAAATATAATTACTTAATATTAATAAAATGTACTATTTTGGAGGAACATATTTTATATAAATATTTAACTTTCAGACATTTTCTATTATTTAGCCTATAATTCATGTTATACAATTATATAATAAAATAAAAGAATTGAATGTAGCCTAAGTCTTGGTGCAATATTTAAAATTGCCTATTGGTTTTCATTGAAGTAGAAATAGCAATATGAATAGGTATGGATATTTACAGTACCACAATATAAGGTCTATATCTCTGGATGTCTAATGTTTTATATTGTTTTGATGTGTATGCTGGGCATGTGCTTCTTCACTAATGAAATATAGAGCAATAAAGACAGAAGACGATGCGCGCTCTCGCGGCCAGTGCGTCAGGAGAATGACCAGCTGCCCTTTGACACCGAGGTCGCGAGCTAATGGGCTTTGCACAGCTTTGCACATTGTGTGGACAAATGATATTTTTTAGCGTTAACGTCAGGGTTGTTTTTTCACCCTTTTTATTTAGATCGTCAATGCCTTTTGAACCATAAGTTGTTGTTTAAATTGTTGTTAAAATTGACAGATCGATACTATTTTGCAGCTTTTTGCTGAGGTGAGCGAAATTTTCTAAAATACCAGGGAACAACAACGAACCCGACGAGTCCTTCAAGAAGTAAGGCTCACACTCATCTATCCTCCCATTTAGTTGTAAAATTCGAACGATATGTCCCACAGTAATATATTTATGAAATATCTGGAAGCATGAATATTGTATTACATTGATTTATCATTTAATTTATTATGCAATATTTCTACGTGATTTTGAGTTATTTTACATGAATTATTAAGATAAAACTTTACAAAATATAAATTTATTTTGTAGCATGCATGCATATGATAATAAATAATTACATTTATTATATTTCTGTCTTAAAGCAGTATTATTAAAAAAAAGGATGTGCAGAGTAAGGCAAATACTGGACCATTGCATAGATTTTACATCTTCCATTTAGTTATTTTTTAACCAACTACTGCACGTTCAGTTTCCTTTTAGTAGGCTAATTCTGACATTTGAAATAGATACATTTATCATACATCTAAATACACATTAAGAAATTAAACAAATATGTTCATTACATAAATAATCAAAGCATGCACACGCATAATAATAGCTCTTACCCGAGGTACACACTTTTGCCTGTAACTAGCATTTAATAAGTGCATATTTGCATTTTTAAATTCAAATATCTAAACGTTATTTCAGGTGGTAAATAAAAAGACTGTAGTAAAATATTCTTTCAGTTGTTAATCGAAATTTTGACGATTGAAGTCAAAGGGATTAAGACACTAGAATTAATATTCAAGTTTGTACATAAATTTGCGTTTATTTTACACTCAAGATTTGAATATGTTCGTTAGATTAAAGTCTTATGTAAGGCATGTTTGCTTTTTGAATATGCAAAAATGCAAATATGTTAATGCATAATTAAACACTAAATGCAAATGCTTCCATATTATAAATTGTAACCATTTAGCAATATTACATCATGAACATCACATGATACAGCAGTAAATTTGAAACAATGCAACACTAATATTTAAACTAAATTCGATTATTTAGTTTTTAAGCACTACACTAAATACCACAAAAAAGGGACTTTAAGGTATAGAATTAGTCAAATAAAACCTACAGCAAACATTGGATTAAACCCCGCAATCGAAAACTATCAAATGATTCGATTATAAAACAGAAGCATGCGCGGAATACTTTTTATTCCGTTCTGAAATATACTAGAGTGAACAGAAGAAAAGTTTGGATATTGTATTTGCTGAATAACAAATAAAGGTTAAGAAAAACCTTAGGCTACACATCTTTTTTCTTTTCTTCTTGCAGCAAGTAATGGAAACGTCTGGTTAAATATCATATTAATTTAACAGGCAAACCATCTCTGAACAATTTAGGTTAAGACCCATCTTAAATCCGTCTTTTCCTCAAATTATGTCTTAATAATAACCTAACTTAACCTTTAAACGAATTGGTGGATGATGGCAAAAGAAAAGAATGAGAGGGTAAGAAAAATGGTTAAGCATGCGTTACTTTGGGTGAAGTCCTGTAAAAGTGGACCCTTTTTTGAAAAAATTTTGACACAATGCTCAAATTTCTAAGATGTCATAAATGTGTACAGCTCTATACAAATATAAATACGTTGCATCGTGAAGCCCTTTACACTGCCAATACAGCTTCATGAAGACAGACAGACGGAGTTTAAACCTGGAAGATCTTCACTGAGTCTTTGTAGATTGTGTCAGCCAGTCTCTCTCGTTCTCTCTCTCTCTAGGTCTGTCTGTCTGTCTCTCTCTCTAGATAGAGAGATACCAGCCGCGCGCTCGAGACTTCAAACACACGCGCGCTGGGAGGAAGTGTCTCTCGCGCCCCTCTCGACCTGTCGATATCCCGATGGCAGTTCGCTCTTTATAAAAGTCACAATTCCATCCTTTTAATTGATTTCTCATAATTAACTCAGTGTGTTCATCGATTTTCACTCGACGGCGCATCGGCCTCTCTATCCGGGAACACGTCGGTCGCGAACATAAGGCCTTATTATTTTGGCGTTAACTGAAGCCGAATAAATATTGACCACATTCAATATCAATTAAAGCCCAACGGCACTAAATAATCCCACTGTTTCCCCTCGACAGGTGGAGAGGACGTCAAAATGGAGGGAACACGTGTATTTTAAAGGTGGATAGCACACATACACACATTTTTCCTTTAGTTTTAACCTTTCTTTTGTCATTTGATATAGATAGCCTACATTTATAATAAATTTTAATAAGCATTAAGCAAATACATTAACATATTCATAACATAAATGGTAAAAATACGCATGCATACCTGACGTGCACACCTTTATCTGACAAGCCATGTTCTATGAGAGAATAAGGATTACACACACACACACACACACACACACACACACACACACACACACACACACACACACACACACACACACACACACACACACACACACACACACACACACACATATGAAGACTTCAGATGCAAAAACCTCTAAGTCAGTCTGACATTTTTCTTTTAAATGAGCATTTTACTGTATTTAATTTTACTCTTATCAGTGACATTTTTGAAAATAAGGCATTTCTATAACTGAATAATAACCTTTTCATTGCCATTAAAGTGAAATTACTGAACCTAATTACTGATTGTTAGATATTACTAACAATCAGCCAATGAGAATATTTAAGCACTCTCTCAATGTCAGTGATAGTTGTCTTTGATTTTTGTGAACCTCTTCAATCTCCTTAAAATTCGAACAGTTCCTATTCAAGCAATTAAAATATATTTATCTGTGACCAGCGCAGTAGCTATGGCTGAACGTTTCCAGGGGGCCAGCAAGTCCAAATTTTTTTTTTTTTTTTTAAAGGTAAAAATCCCAGAATCTCCAGCTGAGAATCTCAAGACAAACCAGCTCTGAAATTCAAGAACAGAGAAAGACAGTGAGAGAGCAAAGCAAGGACAGGAGAAAGGTTTATCACAGCTTTATCAAGCAGGCACCTGACAGGATAATGGTCACTAACTCAATGTGTAATTATCAGAGAGCGGGAGGGTCAATCTTGCACATACTCTACGCATCTATATGAAACAAAAAACCCAATGTTAAAGCAACATTTCTTTGTCAAATGATGGTTGCATGTGCATAAAGTTAAATTACATTGATCAAATACAACATATTACTATTATTACACTGCCTACTTCTAGCATTGCATTTTTCCAAAAGGTAAGGCCATGCTTTTAAATACGAAATTAAGTTAAGAACATGGCAAATAAACAGAATGCCAAGGTAAAAGAGGCTGAATGGAGAGAAGCAACAGAAATGTTTGAAGGAAAGAAACGGTCAAAAAGAGGAAGGGAGTGAATAAAGGAGCTGAGAGGGAAAAAAAGTGAGGTGAACAGAGGAAGAAATAAGATGGTGTAAGAGTGGATCAGAGAAAAAGAGAGGGGCGAAAGAACGCGGGCGGAGGGAGGGATGTAGAGGCCCCTTCTCTGTAGAATCAAACCCCTCATGAATTAAACGCTTTAAGGCTCTGAATAGGAGGCACGTGCAGGAGGCCTCCGAGAATAAAAAACGCTCACCCCATCTGGCTCTTTCAGGGAGAAAGAGTGAGCAAGAAAGAAAGTGGAAGATCAATGGGCGTGACATGGCGAGAAACCGATGGAACAACAACCAAGTGCGATGTATTTGGGGGTTTGTGCAGGACTATGCAAAAACACAGCATTGAAAATATGATTTTTCAAAGAAATATTTCACGTTATTAACAAACTTGAACAGTTGTCATCACCAACCTTTAATCTGTGAGCGACCTTGAGACACTTTTTTTCCTGCGTCCCTCACCCTCCATCTCTCCTTCTCTCACTTTCCCTTGTTGTACCCAGCATCCTGGCTGTTTCCATGACGACCGAGTGGATACTGATGGGGAAGAGGGGCACATTCGTGAGGGAACCTGAGAGTTATTGAGAGTGGGACTCCACTTGATGGACATTGACACATTTAAAATCCATCATACATGACTTAATGCGTGAGCTTTATAATTCTGCATGTATGCACAGTTATATTATAATGTGACTCAAATAAAACTCTCACAGTACTATTAGATATAATGTTTGCCTCTTAAAATCATCATGAATTAAAATTAAAATTCATCAGATTCATCGGTACACTCTATTCCAAAGAAAAAAATCTTTGGCTTTGTAATATCTCATAAAAATATGCAACAACGTTCTAATGGGTAAAATAAAATCTCTTTGTCATTAAATATCCTTCTTCACTTTGAAATACACATTAGCCTATATATAAAAACAAATTAGCCAATAAAATGGGTTGAAAAAATTATAATTTGGACTTTAAGCTGCATGAAAGTAGGCAGTTAGTGTGGCTACCTGTGAAAAACACAACCAGCAAAAGGTTTGCCCAAAAATATTAAATTATGATAGCTTGTAATGTAAATCAATGAGATCTTTATAACAATACAGTTGCATAAAATGAGATGATACTTCACAAGACGATATTTAAATGCTTAGTTTTATGATCAAAGCTCTATAGTTGTTTTTGTGGGGGTAAAACATAATGCTGTGCAATAAAATGATGATCGAGAAATGTACAATTTTTTTTTTTAAAAGCCTGATTTGAACATGATTTTTCAACAAAAAAAAAAAAATGTCTGGATAATCAAGTAAACCTAAGTTGCCTCAGTCCAGTAAGTGTTCATCTTAAAATATCACTAACAATATAAAAGTTATTATGTTTAAAGATTTCAAAGCAAAAAGACGACCTGAATGTGGACATTTTTAGAATTATACTAAAAGGCCTTTTACTTGCTGAAAAAAATGTAGTAAATTGTATTCAAGTTTTGTTTTTTTAGCTAAGTTTTGGTCCTGTTGATAATTTACAGGCTTTAGAAATTTGTGTATCAAATATGATATAGTAGGATTTATATGGTCAATGCCAGTTAAGCTAACTTTTTCCTCAACAAAGAAAAGGAATATGTTGAATAACACTATTAGTGCTTGTCAAGGCTTTATTAAATCACAGATAGACTACTGCTCCTCAGACATCTCTGGTCCACCTGTATCTGCTATACGGTCCTTCGAGCGCATCCAAAATGCTGCCGCTCGACTTGTATTTAACCTCTGGAAATTCTCTCATTTTCCGCCTGTGCTCAGCTCTCTACACGGACTGCCAGTAACTGTAAGAATTAAACCCAAGTCACTGTTCCTAGCCTGCAATAGCCTGCAGAACCATTACCTAAAAATCCTTCATCAAACTGGTACACTCCAGTCTGGTTGCTGCAATCAGCCATTTCTGGTGGCTTAAATCCCCTCAAAGCGAAGACTTCCTGCTCATCCAAGTCCAGAATTTTCTATCGGGTTCTTCATTGGAACAAACTCCAAATATTAAATATCATAACAGCTGATCGGTTCAAATCAAAGCTTTCAGATAGATACACCTTGTCATGTGTTACCGCCACAAAACATACATTTGGCTTTATTGAAATACTTGTCTAAACTTCATTCATCTGCAACTGTAAGATTAAGTGTGAATTGTAGCCTAAGTAATTGATCAACATAAATTTCCTGTGTATTTTTTTTTTGGGATCTTTAGGCCAGGCCTACACTGGAAATATAGCTTAAGATGGTTGCTGTGTTTTGGAGCATGGCACTGCATATCCAACAAACCTGGTCATACCATGGTCTTAGGGACATGGAGGTTGCTCAACTAGACAATAACCAAATTGTTCCAACTAAAAACCAACTATCATGCTACAAAACACAAGCTGGATACATTTTTATTTCTTTTTTTGTGAGTGACTGTCGCACATTTCTCTGTACGTGACTCGAAATTTGAGTTGAGTCAAGTCGTTTTTGAGAGAAAGCTTCTGCTAACATCATGTAAACAAACATTTTCATACAATGTAAATATTAACCTAGTCTAACTATAAAACAGTAAGGTAAGGTAAGGGCCTCATAATAACAGTTTATAACCAACCTATTCGTTTATTTTCTAGCCACAAAATAATTTACGTCTTGTTTTTAATCCCTTTTGGCTGGAATACACGAATAAAACAATTGCAGAATAACTTTTCAAGATTAAATCGTGTCAGTAGCCCCTTTAGTGTGATAAGCAAGCAAAAGTGTGCATAAGCATAAATGTGTAACAATATCACCTGGATATAAGGATGAACTTCGATACAGAGAATCTGAACTCTCAGAGTCGGCGTTCAAATAAATATCAAATAGGAAATCACATGATTTGGCGAGTTTGGTCGCCATCTAGCGGTGTGAATCGTTCTCTACAAGGAATCAGGAGCAACATTATCAGGATCATCATAATATGTCTCCAAATGCCTTGTGGAGACTGTTACTGGCGAATTACTGATGTTTGAACCCTCCATATGAAGTAAAATCAGGAGGTTGAGGGAGTCTTAAGTATATAGATTTAAATAATTTCAAAGTTATTTAGACAAAAGTTAGATCAAGTTAGTCAAAGTGCACTAACCGTTCGCCTCAGGAAGTAACCATAGCAACAGTTCGCCGCTCGAGAGCTTTCCAGGAGGATTCGTGTCATTATATATGATGACAAATATATATATCCCAAAAAAAGTGTTTTATACATGTAGGCCGAAAGAAAACACGCGAAAATTGTAATATTGTAGGCCTATGCTTTATTTTGTAATAGACATACATAGCCATAAGGCCTACTTTGTTCCTCAAATTCTTAAACAGTTTTGAAGAACAGAAGCTTTATTCACAACTTTAATATGAATTATTATTTGACAATTTGACCTTTAAACACGTCAAAGTTGAACTCTTTATTTGGACCGTTTGAATACAACTAGGCTATTGAAGCAAAGAGCGCCAGCTTATGAAACGTGATATAGTCTGTTTGTAAGCTGTTATTGTGTGTGTCAGTGTGTGTATGAAGTAGAGAGCAGGCAAAACGACTTTACGTTCTTAAAAATAAAGGTTCTTTATTGACCTTATTCACAGGAGCGCCATCTTTGATTTTGAATGGAAGCGAGGATGTGAGACCATATACATACATGTCTTCAGCGGGTTGTACTGTATTTAAGGTGTTTTTGGGTTGTTCTGCTGGTGAAACTCTGCAAAAATATATTTCCAAGAAACTTCAGTAGACAAAAAACAAACAAAAAAAACAGACAATTTGAGCTGTGGAAAAGTACAAGTGATCTGGAGCTTTATGCTGCTTTTTACAGCGGATGCCATTGAAAACACGGCCCTCACAGCCTCACTTTTATACCTGTCTGAATAAGGTCTATTGGCATTGATGGTTCCATGAAGAACCTTTATGATCCACCCTTTCCATTCAACAAAAGTTTCTTTATAGAGGAAAAAGATTTTTAGATTTTTAAAATGTTTTTCACTAAGAAAAAAATGGTTCTTTTAAGAAGAGTTCACAGAAAGGTTTTGTGGGTACCAAAAATGGTTCTTCTATGGCATTCCTGTGAAAACCCCTATATTTTTAAGAATGCACACAACATAAACAGCCAAACACGAGCATACTGAATGAACATGACCTGCACTCATCACGCACCCAAACACAGAGCATGTCCACAATTACTCTTCACCTAAACATTACTGGTCAGCCCGATAACCCCTCCCCCTCTCGATGACCCTGACGACCTAGGCACCATGGCAACCCTGTGACCTATCCGGTTCAACCTATCAGTTGCCAAGGAGACAACCTTGGAGCACATCTGACCATTGCCCCCTCCCTTCCCCCTTTCTGCTGAGAGGCAAGCGATCGATATTCTATCACACAGAACAGTGGAGCGAGAGAGGGAGAGGGGGAAAGGGGGAGAGAGAGAGAGAGAGAGAGAGAGATTGGGGGTCTGCATTGAGCAGAAAGATTAAAGCAGGCAGGACAGCTGACAAGGGGAGTGTGTGTGTGTATGTGTGTGTGTTTCATAATGAGGAGACATATTTCTGTTATTTTGGAGAGTTGGCTTCAAGGCATGTTTGTAATTCTGTTTTTAGAGGTGTGGTTCTCTCTCTCTGTGTGTGTGTGTGTGTGTGTGTTTGTGAGCCCTCTTCATCATCAAAATGAAACAGCGGCTGAATGTAACCAGGGAATTCATCAAAGACTTTACTGCAGCCCGTCTCCTCCTTTCTCTTTCATATAAAAACCCTAACTGTATATATATATACATATATATATAACAGCCTGTATAAATATAAAAGGTGTTTTAGGCCCTTTGTCTCTATCTGTGTGTGCAGACACTCTTTAAACGGGGTGACCCACACCTCTAGGTGTTATGGCTGTGAAAAAGCAATTTTATTTTATTTATTTATTTATTTACAGGATTTATTTTATATCTCAAATTAAATTTATGATAGCATTCTGTTTTGAAAAACAACATCCTCAAAATGACAAATGTTACTAAAATAATAGTGAGTGATTTGAAGTGAGATTTTTTGGTATGATTATTTTTGTGATATTATTTTGGGAGAAGCCACCTCTATATAAATGTCATGGCACTGAACTCATAAAACCTACGATAAAGACGGTTATAAACCTGCGAGAGTGAATTAATGACTGTAAAACCATTAACAGTCTTACAGAGTTCAGAGAAAACCCATTACAGAGGTAAAAGTTCTCACACTGTCCATGTTAATCCAACAAATAGCTGATATCTTTATTATCTGACTACAATTAACTTGCTGAATCTTACAAGAACATGGCTAGGTTATATTTCAGCCCCAACAAAATATAATATAAAATAATACATTTTCATGACATCTATTCACATTTCTCACCCCCAAATTCTCATTACGATTATGCAAAATATATATTTTATTTAAATTGTATATTAAATAAAATAATAGTAGGCTATTTATATCATTTATATATATAATTAATATAATTTTAATAACATTACCTTAATACAGAAATGAGTGCATAATAAGAATTATGATGTGAATTATGAACTGAGAAGACATCTGGATGCACTACAATATGATTCACTCTTATAAAATGATTTCTTGACTCTAAAGATATTTATTAATGAAAAGTGTCGACTTTGTGCTCAAACGCCACTTGAATGCATATTTACATATCCCGAAATGGCTATAAATTACACAAAAGAAAGTTTAATATTTCATTAACCAGACATCAGACACAAAAACAAACCGACGCCAAGCTGAGAAAAGAGAGATCCTTCTTTTTATTTCATTTTTCGCAGTTGATTGACATGTTGTACCATTGCTTTTATTCCATTTTTTCTGCACTTATTTAAACAATGACATTAGAGAGAAATCTCTTTTTCCTAGGACACAGAAAGATTGTATTTTCTCTTCTTCTTTTTTTTACAGGGGAAGAGGGAAACGGGTTGGGGGGGGGGGGGGGGGGGGGCTTCTTCACATCGTTCACAAACAGACAAACAGACGGGGACGGACAGAAGGAGCGAGAGCAGGGAGGGAGGGGGCAGTGCAGGGTAAATGGGAGGGAGAGGAGGAACGAGAGAGAGAGAGAGAGAAATAGTGAGTGGGTGGCAGTGTGCTTTGTCATGTCTGAGGAAAAAAAAAATGAAACCAAGCAGCTCTCAGACACACTTCTAACATAACAAATATCGGACTAGAAAGTTAGGAATGATTAATAAAAACAACACTCAAAAAAAGAAAGAAAAAACCCAACAACAACGACCTGGAAAGAAAAGACACCGAGAAAGGGAGGAGGTGGCAGGTGAGACGGGACCGGTTTGGAGCGGGGCGGCTGTCTTCCTCTTTTTCCCCAGCAGAGGGCGAGAGTCTAAATGAATTTCATGATCATTAGGTTGTTTGTATTTTCCCGACGGCGAGGACGGAGAGGGATGAAGAACAGTAATCTAGCGTGGCAGTGTTTGTGCAGGAGTCCCAGTCGCCCGAGACGGAATCTAAATGCAGCTGCCGGGTTTGGAAAGACACGATGCGCGACATCCATTCCGAAAGCCGTGCGCGTGCACATGCTAACTGTGTGTTTAACAGTTTTTAGTAAACCTTACAACTATGATACTGGCAGATTCAGCTGTAGTCTTTGGGTTTGTCATCTTCCTCTGTTGTTGGTCCGCTCATCTCGTCTCATTTTTGTTTTGTTTTTTTCAGTAAAAGGATGGAGATGATGTTTTTATAAAGGAGGGATGGGTAGAATGTAAAAAAGAGAGAGAGAAAGAGAAAGTCTGGGAATGAGGGAGAATTGATGAGTGAAGTATTTGACAATTTAGTAGTATGTCTCCTTTTCAATCCAACCTGAAGTAAAACAGAGAGAAAAAAGGCCATAATTAAAATTCAGCATCAACAACATGAATATTAAAATCCAACATTCACAGAATATTCATATACGAAACATTGTGAATATTATGATTTGCACTTTTTATTTTTGCAATGCATCCTCTTCTTGCCACTTTAGTAACTAAAATGTTAAGAGTTGTTAAGGTTGATTCATTTTCATGAATCAGTTCAAACGGTCAACTTCAGTGAATCGATTCAAAACTCTGATGAAAACAATGATTCATTTGCATAATCAATAAAACATAAAATATTTGTAGGTCAGGTCAGTTTAGCTTTTTAGTTTTTTTTTGCTATGTATTGTTTTTATTCTTCTTGTTCATTTAGTGAAAAACTGTAGAAAAAAAAAATCCTTGTTTTCTTTTAAGATATTTTATAGATATAGATATTTTTACTGTGGCCAATAAGAATTTTTGAAAGAAATTAATACTTTTATTCAGCAAGGATGCGTTACATTGATCAAAAGTGACAATAGAGAAATGTATAATGTTACAACAAAATATTTTAAATAAATGCTGTGCTTTGCTGTACTTTCAAATTATCAAAGAATCCTGAAAAATATGTTTTCAACATTAATAATGATAAAATGTTTCTTCAAATAAGTATATTAGAATGATTTACACATAATTGTTCACGTTATTTTTCAAATGTAACAATGAGCATAATACTTATTTCAAATAAATTAAAGAAATCTGACTTTTGGATGGTACACAAAAAAAGCCATGTCAGAGAAAATACATAAATATTGATATTTATATCAAAATCCTAAAATACAATTTTCTTGCTATATCGCTAAGCTCTATTTCTCAGTGTGAGAGAGTAATTCAGGCTCTGTACCTCCTGGGTTTCTGCGCAGGATAAGTTTTCGGATCTCATCGTAAACAAAAATTAAGAAGCTGTAAGGGAACGCACAGAACCACCAACTGGGCCTGAGAGAAGAAACGAGAGAAAAAAGAGAATTCACATTATTAGAATGAGTTTTTCCTGATGTAGCATATATCAAATTAGCTTTGTAATGTTCCATGAGGAAGCAACACTCACTTGAGAGGGTACATCCTGAGGGCCACATCCATGCCGGGGCAGTAAGAGAGGAAGGCAGCGAGAGCCGTCTCCTCAAACAGGCCGAAGATCAAGATTTTATTCCTACAAACAAGCACAATCATTTACTGTAGCTCCGAATCCTAAGCTTCAAACATCCAACAACTAATTCCAGCAGATGTCTGTCAGCACCAGGGCAGCAGATACTCACTTCATGCCCTGCTGGAACACAGAGTTGCGGCGAGTTTTGCAGATGATCACGTCGGCCCACTGCACCACCACGATACTGACGAAGAAGGCCGTGTGACACGTGAACTCCACAATCTTCCTCTGCTCATATGTCTGAGAGAAAGACATTATTTCATTACACATTCTTGCATTGCTCCACATTTACATATACTACTGTTCAAAAGTTTAGGGATTATTTTATACAGTAAGGTTGCATTCAAATGATCAAAAGTAACAGAAAATACTTTATTTCTTTAATAACTTTAATATTATTTTTTATATTTTTATTTCAAATAAATGCTGTTCTATTGAACTTTCTATTCATAAAAGAATTCCTGAAAAATACCTAGCATACTTTCCACAAAAATAATAAGCAGCACAACTGTTTTCAACATAATAAGAAATGTTTCTTGTGCATCTAATCAGCATATTAAAATGATTTCTGAAAGATCATGTGACACTGAAAACTGGAGTCACCAAAATAAACCACATTTTTAAAATATAGTAAAATAAAACAGTTTTTTACTTGTAATAATATTTCACAATATTACTGTTTTACTGTATGTTTGATAAAATGAGCATAAGTAACTCTTTAAAAAAAAATGAAAAAACATATTGAAACCAAACTTTAAAATGGTAATAAAACTTTTTGTTGTTGTTGTTTGTTATCTATTGATCTGTTTTGAACGTTCCTGCATTGAGGAACACTTGTGAAATATCTCACCAAATGTTCTATAGATCAAAAATGCTTAAAAACAGCATTCTGTTATATTGTTTTGATTTTTATGTACTATGTCAAAAAGCAGATCATTTATAGCTAAGACGAAAGCCAATGGCAAAAGACAGAAAATATGATTAATAATTCTTTGTTTTGATAAGATGCTTTTTAGAAGCATCTGCTAAATATAAATGTAAAAATAAATGAAATGCAATTTAAGTTGCTTTGGACAAGAGCGTGTTCTATAAATGCACTGCATAGTTTGTGTAATGCGATGTTTACCCATTGCTGTCCGTAACTGTCCTCCAGGTCATTATTCGAGCGATCGTCCCAGTTTAGCCGGATGCCCACCAGCAGACTGGGAAGCCACCCGTTCTCAGCCAGAATCACGAAATAACTGAAAAATCCTCCCAGGGCTTGAATCATTCCTACACACGGATATTTAAAAAGACAGAGGCTAAGTCACTTTTATTCAGTTCATTTCAAGTCTAATCTCTTATAACAGAGATTTTTGTATTGTAGCAGCTCACTAACCGATCTGTCCATAGGCGATGCTGATGAGACGCTCGTTCACCAGCTTGTCCCTGTGGGGGTTACGAGGCTGGCGCTTCATGATGTCACTCTCTGCTGCTTCATAAGCCAATGAGATTGCAGGGACCTGAGATGGCATACAACAATTGGTTAATGTATGAGTACTAGAGAAAAAAAGTGTATTGCCACTAGAAGATAACTCCAGTTTCTGTTACATTCAAGAATATGTTCATTATTAAAATGAAAACTTTAGATGTGTATGAGTCTCACCATGTCAGTGCCCAGGTCGATGCAGAGGATGGTGATGGTTCCGAGAGGAAGAGGAATGTTGACCAAGATGAAGAACAGGAAGGGAGTGATCTCAGGGATGTTGCTGGTCAGCGTATAGGCGATGGACTTCTTCAGGTTATCAAAGATGAGACGACCTGGAAGAGAAAAAAACACAGACCTCATTATTACTGAGTCATTCAAGTCATTTCTTTCATTCATCTAGACTGGTTCTGTTTTGTATTGTTTTTTCCAAACATTTTTCATGATAATTTGCTTTCACAGAAGTCCCCTGCGTTACACCTATTCTGCCTGGGAAATCTGTCAATGTTTATTATATGGTTTAAATATGACCTACTTTTCTTTACTGTTGTTGTCGTTTAGATTTTTTTTTTAAAGCATTAAAAAACACTAAAATAAAAATATGATAAAAATGACAAAAAATATAACAATCAATCAAAATGAATATTTTAGTTAAAGGTATAGCGGCGGATCTTTCCAAATTTTAGATAAGTTCCCTCTCCACTTTTTGAAAAGTTTGATTGATTCACCAGAATGATTGACAATTAGGAGGACCAATAGTATAGGTTACCCACCAGGAAGTAAAACATCCTCCGCTATACCTTTAATCATATTTTTTATTTGAATTATCTGCATTTGAATTCAGTTTTTTTTACATATATTAAATATACTCATAAGTCATATGGTTTAAAAAAAATACATTTGAAATGAAATAATACATATTTTCAAATATTTTCAAAAAGTTACTATCAAAAGACACTTTGTTGATTTTTTAAAATTAAAGTATTAAAAAACAAATATAAAAATATGATAAAATTACAATAAATAAAATAAATATAAAATCTGATATATTCTTATATTTTTTCATATTTCTTATTTTAATTATCTTCATTTAAATTCATTTTTTTAACATATATTACATATAACCATAAGTCATATGGTTGTTTGTAATAAATGTTTATTTTGAATTAATTAATACATATTTCAAAATCTTTCTTCAAAAAGTTCCAATCAAAAGAAGTTACTATCAAAATCAATTGTGTTTATTATGTTTTAAATATATATATATATATATTTTTTTTTTTTTACTGTTGTTGCATTAAACTATATTATATTATAATAACTACACTATAAAATATATCTGAATAATTATTTTATTTTTCATTTTATTTTATTTATTGTTTTTCTATCTTTGTTGATTTTAATTATCTGAAAATGTTATTCTGAGTTTAACATACATTTATGCTATTTTACATTACGAATGTTAACTGTGGACCCCAGGAAGACTAGCAACCGCTTTTTGGAATCTAGCAGAGATCCAAATGAAGAATAAAGAGCAAAATCTGAGGCATAGATGAAAACAATCTCCTTGTATGAGTTGCCCCTGGCTTGCTCTGGATTTCTTTCTATCTTTCTCATAAGCTTTGCCTCCTCTCTCTCATACCTTCCTCAACTCCAGTAACGATGGATGCAAAGTTGTCGTCCAGCAGGATCATGTCTGCAGCCTGCTTGGAGACGTCTGAGCCCGAGATCCCCATGGCAACACCGATGTCAGCCTTCTTCAGAGCGGGGGAGTCGTTCACTCCATCGCCAGTCACGGCCACAATGGCGCCCTAAAATACACAGACACAGAGAGTGTGTGTAGTCAGTTATTTATGATTACTAATGAAGAGTTTAAATGTACAGTTTTTGGGTGAATTAGAGTGTGTGTGTGTGTGTGTGTGTGTGTACCTGTCTCTGGCAGCCCTCCACGATGATGAGTTTCTGCTGGGGAGAGGTCCTGGCGAACACAATCTCAGTGTGATTCCTCAGCAGTTCATCCATCTGATCCTGCGAGAGATCCTTCAGATCTGAGCCGTGGATCACACAGGCTTTAGCATCCCTGACAACACACGCATGAAGAATACTAAATGGAAACTCGCTCTCCAGTTGTGTCAAAATCAGACAAAATGTACAGCTGCTGTTAGAGCAATAATTATTACACAAATCAGTTTCACATTATCCACAAGTTTCAGTTCAGTTTTTTTTTTTGGTAACACTTTAGAATAATGGTCGTCATTTATATGGCAAGCACGTTCACACTTCAAGCCTTAGTGCTCAATTTGGATTTATTGCTCAGATCAGATTTTTTTGTATAGCTGTTCACTTTGTTGTATTAAATGTGGCCAATGTCATAATTCCAGTGCGAACAGATCATAGTCCTGAACTGACCCACATGCGCAAAAGAGCAATAAAAGACATCACGTAGCAGCTGTCACACGGAAGTAAACACGGAGGACATTGAAGTAAGTGATTACACATTTGTGTATAATGTGATCTGCCGTGGAAGCTAGCGAATTTACATGAGGCAGTATAAAAAACAATTGACGTGGATGCGAAAAAAGAGCAGAGTTTTTAAACATTATAATGTTTTGCTTTTATATAGAGCTGTCACACATCATCACTGTCCTTCCATTGACTACCCTTCGCAAGTGTCTTGATAACTTTGGGTATGTAAAATCTCTGAAGTGACTCCCATGAGCGCAGAATTGTGATGAATGTTGCTCTAGAGTGAAGTAAAAGTCGCATGAATTACGATATGACTGTTCAGACTGAAGTCACATTGCAAAACATCTGACCTGTATCGGATTTAGGACCACATATGGAAGTAGCACAAAGACTCCATGTGGTTTGTGCCGTTACAAAAAAAATAATAATCGCATTTGGGCCACATTTACCTGAAGTCTGAAGTAATGCAGGACTAATGAGTAGTACTACATTAACACTTCAGCTACCACTATAAACTAATATGGAAACAATGTTAAATAATCAGCAAGTAATAGCAAATGTAGGACTGAGATTGTTCCTATTAGGTAGTCAATAATTACTGAATGAAATTAGCCTCACACATACATTATAAAGAATTACCAATGATCACAACATTAACATGTCTGAGACGTGAGCAGTTGTCTTTTTTACTCTGAACATGGTCATAAAAAAACATCATAATTACTCAAATGTTTCTTAAACCCCTCGTCACTCCGCAGGAACTATTATTGATATGGATCATTATTTTAAAGTGACAAACTATTTTAGTAGTTCTTGAAGAGTGACTAGGGGTGCGTCTCAATCAGCTCCCTAGTTCAATAGTCAGGGTACTGATTAGGGAGTTGGACATTTTTAGGACTGTCTCAATCGCGAAATCCTTCCAGTGTACTGAAACATTTGCTCCCTAAAAAGTCCCACAATGCACCGTGAAAACCAGGGAGCATCGATGCTCACTATGTTCCCTCAACAAAAGTTCTGAAACGCGAAACATAAATCACGTGAGCCAACTCAACTCAATAAACATAATGACACGCGATAGATGTTTTTTAAAAATAAAAACCAATCATATTTCAGCATAAATATACATCGCTAGGCAGGTAATTAACAAAATATAGCTAAAATTTAGAATTTATTTTCAGCTGAAATGCTGCACGTATACGTAACAATCAAAGTGCTGTAAACAAATATTGTCAGAAAGATATCAGTTATAAATACCAGTAGTGATGTTGTACAATGAGGACGTTGTCATGTCGCCGCAAATACAGTCATCAGTGTCCCGATGTGTAGTGAGTCAGCGTCCTTACTCCTTACTGTCCTTACCAGTGACAATTTGTGTACACGTTATACTGATTCACGACCAAGGAAGCTAATAGCCGCGTTTCCACTGTCGGGCCAGGGCCGGGCCGTGCTAGTGCGTGCCAGGGCCAGTCGCGTTTCCACTGTCACTTCCGGGGCTTGATCGGGGCTTACTCAGGGCCAACGGCCAGGATTTCTGGCCCGTCGAATACCTTGGGCCAGAGCGGGCCAGCTCGGGCTAGAGGAGTGGTTACGAACAGAGGCGGAGTATACCTGAGTCGAGAGACGGCAGCGCCGGATGATTCTGTCAGCATTAAAGACTTTTAAAATAATTTAACTCGCGTTCATGTTTGAATGCCTTGTGTTTGTGATGCAAAAGACTATGCGCGCTAACCGTTACCATAGTAAACATAGTAAACGCTTGAAGATACGCATAGTAAAAAAACATACGCTTGAAGAAATCCGACCAATCATAAAGGCTATCACAGTCATGTTTTTATTTTATCTGTCAGTAGCCCTCGTCTCGTCTCTTTATACCGGACTATCATAAAATAAAGCAACTTTTTTTTCGGGAGCTTCCTCTGTGCAGAAACGAGGACGTTATAAAATACATCGTTGCTGAACTTGCTAAGCTAAGCATTCAGTGAACAACGCTTCAAGTTCGGGAAAAAATAAAAAAGTTGTGGGCGCAGTACAAGGCGATTAAAACGCACAATGGACAAAGCGGTGCCCAGAGAAGGAACTTTCCATGGTTCGACTTGATGGACGGTGTGCTGGGTCACCGTCCATCTGTTAGTGGAGAGACAAGTCGGTACACTATGGCAGCCGCGGACGGTGAGTTAATACATGCTATCTTCTTAAAATCTAAGTTTTCTAACTTCCTGCCTGAATGAACATAATAATTCCCGCTGAAATGGGTGGGGTTGTATGACGTTTGATCCAGGAAGGCGTGTTAAGGGCGGGGTTTAGGGCAGCGCTGCAGGGCTAATGGTGCGTTCAAGTCCTCCTGGGAATTTCGTACGTACGAGGTGGGAAGTCGTGTTGACGACGTGAGGTGCGTTCAAGTCAGTTTCGTCGGAGCAAGATGGTGGTGTACCTTCTTTTAATGAATAACACGAAAATATAGCAAGTTTTGTTAACTCTGCTTATAGAAAATGAAGAACAAAGAATGCGCATCGGGTGTGTTTTTCTTTTTATGTTTTTAATTAACTTATGAGGCCAATGTAAATTAACTGTATCATTATATAATTAGTTAATTGTTATATTACAAGTAGGCTATATCATATTTTGTGCAGAGAGCTTACTTTGTTATAAATGAAAAAGCCTTACAATGTCACTGCTAAACCTGTAAGTGATAGGCTATATTTTACTATCACTTTGCTCAACTACAGACGTTGCATTCATTGATTCCGCCATGCTTCTCACTGACACGCCCCCAACTCGTACAGATCGGGGCTTAAAGAAAATCCCGAGCTCCCCACTGGTATTTACGACATTGTGGTGGCGTTCATGTGCATTCAACTCGTAAATACGATCTATACGAGATGACTTGAACGCACCATAATGGCCCGGCAGTGGAAACGCAAGCCCGGTGCTTGAGGCCCGAGGCCACTGGCCCGGCTCGGCTCGCTGTTAGCCCTAGCCCGGCCCTGGCCCGACAGTGGAAACGCGGCTATTGAGACCTGTATGTTTTTCCTGTATGTTTTTCCCTGCAGGTAGATACTGAAACTGCACCATTACCAGGCAAAAGCATTTTTCTCCATTGATGGACATTCAAAAGTAGCCATGTATTCTCCTTTTGTAAAAAATAATTAGCAAATATTTTGCTATATTATTGTAGATGCTTTACCACTGAGCGATTTTTGAAGGTATTATAGATGTCTTTGGTTGAAACCAGCCTGATGCAATTTAGCCAAACAGGACGTGTTCCTGGATCAACATCCTTTGTCATTCCTAGAAACAATATTCCTATCAAGCATTCATAAACCAAATCCTAACCCTAGCCTACAATTGGTGGAAATGAATGCTGTTCAAACATAATCCCAACCTTGTAATCAGATCAGTTGATAGGAAAGTAATTCCAGGACTTATAAGCATGTTGATCCAGGAACATCATGAACGTTTAGCACAGGCCTCCCTAAATGTGTTTTTTTCCCCTTTTTTGACATTTTTATCCATAGTATAGTAAAGTGTTTAGAGAAAATTATGGGAAGAAACAGCCAAAATGGGATCGTGGAGTTAATTTTTTTTTACGTTTTCTGTGTGTTTTAATACTCTACCTGGGGTTGACCTGGCTGACAGGAATATTAAGCCGAGCGGCGATGTCCTCCACGGTTTCGTTACCCTCAGAGATGATACCGACACCTTTAGCAATGGCCTTGGCCGTGATTGGATGGTCACCGGTCACCATGATGACTTTGATACCAGCTGAGCGGCATTTGCCCACAGCATCTGGGACGGCAGCTCGGGGAGGGTCAATCATGGATATCAGACCCACAAAGCACAGTTTGTCTGTCTGGAAGTTGATGTCGTCGGTGTCAAAGGCAAATCCTTTGGGGTACTTGTCCTCGGGCAGGAACACGTGGCAGAAACCTGGATGGAAGTAGAAAAAAAAGAGAAACAATCAGAATGGATTTATTCCACAGTTTTGAGGAGCCAATTTTTAGTTTTTTCATGTGTCTTGGATTTCTATTCATATTTGTAATCCAGCACATCTGGAAAATTACAGACCGGTATCCCTTCTTCCATTCGTCGCGAAGACACTTGAACGAGTTGTTTTCAACCATATCTCTTCCTTTCTTAGACAGAACAACCTCCTGGACAACAACCAGTCTGGTTTCAAAAGCGGACACTCAACTGAGACTGCCCTTCTCTCTGTAATTGAAGCTCTGAGACTGGCCAGAGCAGCTTCCAAATCCTCAGTTCTCATCCTGCTGGATCTGTCTGCTGCCTTTGACACCGTTAACCACCAGATCCTCCTGTCAATACTAAAGACGAAGGGCATCTCTGGGACCGCACTCCAGTGGTTCAAGTCTTACTTCTCAGGTAGGTTGTTCAGGGTGTATTGGAGGGGTGTGGTGTCTAAGACCCAACATCTAGCTACTGGAGTGCCTCAGGGCTCAGTGCTTGGACCACTTCTCTTCTCCATCTACATGTCATCACTAGGATCTGTGATTCAGAAACATGGCTTTTCCTATCACTGCTACGCTGATGACACACAACTCTACCTCTCATTCCAGCCTGATGATCCGACAGTTGCTGCTCGCATCTCAGCCTGCCTGACAGACATTTCTGGCTGGATGAAGGACCACCACCTTCAACTAAACCTTGCAAAGACAGAGTTGCTTGTGGTCCCAGCCAACCCAACACTACACCACAACTTCTCCATTCAGCTAGGTTCGTCATCCATAACTCCATCAAGGTCAGCCAGGAACCTTGGAGTTGTGACTGATGATCAATTGAACTTTACAGATCACATTGCTAGAACTGCCCGGTCCTGCAGATTTGGCTTATACAACATCAGGAGGATCAGGCCCTTCCTATCAGAGCATGCTACACAACTCCTTGTCCAAGCACTTGTTCTATCCAGACTGGACTATTGTAATGCTCTCCTGGCAGGTCTTCCAGCTTGCACTATCAAACCTCTGCAACTGATCCAAAATTCTGCAGCTAGAGTGGTCTTTAACGAGCCGAAGAGAGCACACGTCACTCCTCTCCTCACAAAACTGCACTGGTTACCAGTTGCTGCTCGCATCAAATTCAGGTCACTGACTTTTGCCTACAGAACAACCACCGGTTCTGCTCCCTTTTACCTAAACTCATTACTTCAGACTTACGTGCCATCCAGAAACTTGCGCTCTGCAAGTGAACGCCATCTTGTGGTGCCATCTCAAAGAGGCACTAAATCTCTTTCTCTGACCTTTTCCTGGTCTGTTCCATGCTAGTGGAATGACCTGCCAAACTCAACCAGAGCGGCTGAGTCCGTGTCCATTTTCAAGAAAAGCCTGAAGACGCATCTTTTTCGGCAACACTTGATCCATTAATACTAATACTTTATCTTCTATTCTATATCTATCATCTTTAAAGAATAAAAAAGAATAAAAAAATACAGGTACTGCATTAGATTAAACTGGGAAGGGTAATAGCACTTGCATATTCTTGTCCTATTGTTAGTTTAACTGCTTCTATTGTTCTCATTTGTAAGTCGCTTTGGATAAAAGCGTCTGCTAAATGAATACATTTAAATGCATTTAAAAAAAAAAATTTTTGTGTGTGTGTCAGGATAGTGGAGAGGTAACAGGAAACAAAAGAGTCTTTTATTTTGAGGTCTCTCTCTATTTCTCACCAAGCACTCTTTCTCCCAGCCCTCCGAGTTCCAGGTAGGCGTTCTGGAAGGCCTCCTTCAGTTCCTCATCCATGGGCTGCTCTTTCCCCTGAATGAGGATGCTGGTGCAACGGTCCAGGATGCGCTCTGGCGCCCCCTTCATCACCAGCAGGTAGTGGCTATCGCTACCCTCATCCGACTCGTGCACTGACAGCTGGTGGGAAAACACATCCAAGCACATGAGAATGAGTGTTAATCAGAACTGAATAAAGTGCTGAATGTGAATGAAGATTATCATGTTTAACTATCCCTAAGAATGAAAATAAAAATCTTAGAAAAATGGCATTGTCTAATGATGAACTAAACAAATCTATAGTTATCTATATACAAAATCATTCTTAATTCATTTTTAATCAATTCTAATTAAAAGGATAAACTTTAGCATTGATGACATGCAAAATATATGAATATTTAATAACTTTTTATTTCTCTCTTATCTTATTCTCTCTTTATTTGTTTTATTATTTGTTGAAATGAAATCTATTTGGTTATAAGGTGTCGTGTGGTCTGTGATGTGACATACTATAATCCATCTAAAACTATTTTAAACAATATTTTGCTAAATGTTTATTATTATTATGCACGCAGCTTCAAAAGAATATATTAATGACTATAGTAACTGAGAGACTACACAACATTTTTGTAATTAAAAAACAATAATATTATAAAACAACTATAATAATTTAAATACTGTATATAAAACCTATCTATCTAAAAAATAATATGAAAAAAAGAGAAAAAAAAGAGAGACTAAATGGAATATTTGTAATAAAAAAACACTTGCAGGACCATTTGACATGATCTTGGTTGTGATAAACTTAATATAAATGGTGACAGAACCTGCAATATACACTTTCCTTACACATACAAATACATTTTAAAATAAAATCTTGGCGTTAATTAAAAAAAGGGGCCTAGACATGGACATGTCAACCGTCCATTTTGCAATTTAAGTTAAAATAATATCATACTGTTTAATATTGGTTTGAGTTGCACAATATTTACCTGGAATAATAATCATAATAATAATTATTATTATGAAATGTTACACCAAACTTAATTTTTTTACATTTTATTTTGCACCGACAGTAAAAATACAATATTATTTTAAGTATTAAGTAAATGAAGGTTGTGTTGACTGAATGTTAAACAAGTTAATGGATGCCGGACTTACAATTACTTCATAAATCCAGTCACAGAAAACAAACCTGGTATTTGTTGGTGGAGTTGAAGGGAATTTCCGCCACTTTTTTGTTCTTTTCCCTCATGGCTTTGACGGACCCACAGGAGAGCTCGATGCACTTGAGAAGAGCCGACTCCGAGGCGTCACCGGCAACATCACGCTTCAGGATTGGCAGAGAATCCTGTCCCGCCTTAAACACGGCTCTGTTACAGAGTGCTGCCACACGGGCCAGAGCCAACCACGTCCCAGAGCTCTTATCAAAGGACGCACCTAGAAGAGATCACACACGGGATCAATATAGTATCTATCTATAGCCTAGAATCTATCTATCTATCTATCTATCTATCTATCTATCTATCTATCTATCTATCTATCTATCTAAAATGTTTTTGAAAGAATCCCTTATGCTCACCAAGGCTGCCTTTATTTAATCAAAACTACAATAATAAAAACAGTAATATTGTGAAATATTATTACAATTTAAAATAACACTTTTCTATTTGTATATATTTTCAAATTATTCATTCCTTTGACGGCAAAGCTTAATTTTCAGCATCATTACTCCAGTCCTATATGATCCTTCAGAAATCATTCTAATATGCAATTTGCTGCTCAAGAAAGATTTCTTAATATCAATGTTAAAAACAGTTCTGATGCTTATTATTTTGTGGAAATCAGTGATATTTTAGTATCATTGAGATACTATTATAATTTGGATTCATTTTTATTTATCTGTTTTCGTTTTAATTTTAGTTAGGTTTTAGCGATTTTGTTGTATGATTTTTATAAGTCTATATAGATTTTATAATTTCTTATTTCAGTTTTGGTTTTAGTTAAGTTAAATTAAAAGAAAATGAGAAATGTTGCAACTAGCAAGTTGGCAGCAAATACATTTTTTTGATTTTATTTGATTTCACTTAACGTTTATTGTATTTCAAGTAACGAAAACATCTTTGAATGATTTTAGTTTAAGTTAAATATAATAACCCTGTTGAAAAAAATGATCATTTTTTTTGTAGATTACAAAGAACAGCATTTATTTGAAACAGAGATCTTATGTAACATTATAAATGTCTGTACAGTCACTTATAAATTAATTTAACATATCCTTGCTAAATAAAAGCATTAATTTATTTCAAAACTAAATCTTACAGACCCCAAACTTTTGAATGGTAAGATCTATCTACCCAGAACACCCAAGCAACCACCTAGTAATCCTCTCGCAGCTCACCAGACTGATCTTCAGTGGTGTCGGCCTCATGGATCTGATTGTCGAACCACATGTGGGCGACAGTCATGCGGTTCTGCGTCAGGGTGCCGGTTTTATCAGAGCAGATGGTGGAGGTGGACCCCAGAGTCTCCACCGCCTCCAGATTCTTCACCAGGCAGTTCTTACGGGCCATGCGCTTGGCCGTGAGGGTCAGACACACCTGAGACACGGAAACAGAGAGATAGAACGAGAGGAACGGAAACAAAAGTCCAGAAAACAGAACAAAAGGAAGAGTGGTTGAGGCAAAAGTTAAAAGGAAAAGGAGGTGGAGAGAAAGAGAACCAAACAGAATTTCAGTGATATTATATATTTCATATTGTGGCACAATGCAACATCGTGCAGTAATAGAACTGTGTTAAATTAAAGCGAAGCACAGCACAGATAGAGAAAGCAGAGTGGTCAGAAACATACTCTACGCGATTGTCTAGCTTTTGCTATTGACGTCAAATGATGAGCGAATATCTCAAATAAAAATCTAAGGAATATTGGCACAAATTCATCTGTTACTTGGAGCCAGTCAAGTTAGACAAATCCTAACATGAACAGGAGTGACATGCCCTCATCATTCAAAGCCTGAAAAAAAAAAAAAAGACAAGAAAAAATAACCCAATCCTTATTGATAATAAAGGGTTCACTTGCAGTGAGAAAAACATATGTGCAGACCACAGTTTATTTTCTGAGGCGAACAATTGTCTGCCAGGGAACATGCAAAATGCAGTAACTGTATTTTTTTGTCTTTTAGACTATGAACTGACCGGTGACAGATGAGCTTGGTTCAACTATAATCAGATTTAAAGAAAATGGAGTGTGTAAATTGATATAAAAATCAATCAAAATTGTATAATTTCCAGCATTTGACAAAAGCTTTGCACCAAAAATCAAGATACATATAAGAGTTATACAAGTTATATAGGGCAACACAACTGTTTTCAACATTGATGATGATAATAATAATAAATGTTTCTTGAGCAGCAAATCAGCATATTAGAATGATTTCTGAATGATCATGTGACACTGAAGACTGGAGTAATGATGCTGAAAATTCAGCTTTACATCACAGGAATAAATTACATTTTAAAATAGAAAAAAAGAAAGAAAAAAATTAGGCTGTAATACTATTTTACAATATTAAAGTTTTACTGTATTTATGAATAATAATAATAATAATAAAAAATAAAAAATTAAAAAATACATCCAAGCTAGGTTAGGATAAAAACGATATATATATTTTTTTTTTACATTAAAAACAATCTTATCGACCCCAAACTTTTGAAAGGTAGTGTAATGCTTGGGGAAACATATTATTGTAGTGCTTTTTTATTTATTTATTAATTAACATTTAAAAAAGTGTTAAGCATGCAAATTCTTCTTATGGACATAAAGGGCCAGATTTACTAAACAGGGTAAATGAGTGTGAGAGTGCAATCCCATAAAAGAGGGTTTGTGCTGGAGCAAGCTGTTAGTAAATCTGACCCGAAATAGCTAAAAAAAAAAAGCGATTACAATAAAAAAATTAAAAATACAAATATTTAAATGTTCCTATTTTTTTTTCATGAAATAAAATGATTTATTTTAATGCTGAAGAATAATTAACATTTACTCAAAAAATATAGTTAATAATATATTAATTTGCCAGTTTTGTACAGTCAAAACAATCAAATAAATATTTGATTAATACAAAAAATACAAACGTCCTCAGTGTCGGCGTAGGCAATGCATAGCCAATGCATATTTGCGTTAGATTAATAATTGCACTCTGACACATTTTGGAATGCAATGATGCATGAAACTGAGTATGACGTCTGCGTAGGGTATGTTTCAGGCCTACAGTAGTTGTGTACCGCAGCCAGAGGCACAGGCCAACCTCAATGCACAGCTGAGCACAGCGTCTCAGAGTGTGTGGCAGCCACTAGCTTTCACAGGCAACTAGAGATACCACAGAGCAATACTTTTCAGATTTTCATATTGACCTATAGGCTTTCAACAGTGAGAGTCTGTAAAAGAACACAGGAAAGAAACAGACAGAGAGAGAAACAGCGATAGAGTCACAAAGAGTCACAGATATGAAGGATTAGAGAGAGGGAATACAGTTCAAGAACACACACTGTTATATACAGTAGACGAGATGTCACAACCCTTCACTAACACTGTAAAGAGTTACACTGGAGAAGAAAAGAAATGAACCAGAGACGCAAACAGATGGAACAAAAGGAATAGATAAGAATAAATGGACAGACAACAAATACACACACAAGGATTAAATTGTCCAAATATAATCTCATGGAATTTTTCGGAATGGCAAACTATTAATATTTGAACTAGAGAACTGAACCCTGTAATCTGACCCGACCTGACTAGTACTGTAAAATTATAAGAATGAAACTATATGAACCAAAACTGACTTACCATTTTTTGTCTATAGTATTGAACATGCATGTAGTCAACAAAGCACACTTCATGGGATACTGTATCCCACAATGCAATGCATTACTTGATGTACGGTTATTCTACTGTGATGTAAAGCGAAATATCAAACACAAACTTTTTACTTTTCCGACAAATTTTTTGTTTGCGCTGCCAATATTTTTTACATAAAATATACTACTGTTAAAAAGTTTGGGATCGATTTTTAATGTTCTTTAATTTAATTATCATATGCTCACCAAGGCTGCATTTGAAATATTATGAAAAGAACAGTTTTTAATATATTTTAAAATGCGGCAAAGCTGAATTTTCAGCATCATTACTCCAGTCTTCAGTGTCACATGATCCTTTGATTTGATTCTCAAGAAACGTTTCTTATTATTATCAATGTTGAAAACAGTTGCTGTTTCATATTTTTGTGTAAACCAGGATATTTTTTTCTGTCATTTTTGATTAATATATATATTTTTTAAATAAATCTTTTGTAACATTATAAATATATGCACTGTCACTTTTATTTTATTTAATGCATCCTTGATGAATAAAAGTTTAAATTTCTTTCCAAAAACAATCTTACTGACCCCAAACTTTTGAATGGTACTGTATACAATTTATTTACTGACTTATTAGACGCCACTTGGTGAATTAATTATGCAAATGTGTGAATACAATGTAGCACACTACTGTTTGAAATGTTTGCACTGTTCCACATAATATTTCACATACTCACTAGGCGATATGAAGTACATACTGTGCAGTACGTTAGTTTTCCATTCCGAACAAAGCCATGAACAAAAAATACCAAACCAAAGAAACCAAAGAAGATGACAAACATACATTAATTATACTGAAAAATGCAGTCAGAAAGACATTTAAACTCTATCATAGACATCAGTACACACTACAAAATCCTAACACAGAGAAAAAGCAGCGATCCTCACAGTGACGGTGGCCAGCAGACCCTCGGGCACGTTGGCGACGATGATTCCGATGAGGAAGATGACGGCCTCTAACCAGCTGTAGCCCAGGATGATTGACAGGATGAAGAAGCTCACGCCCAGGAAGACGGCCACGCCGGTGATGATTTGGATGAAGTGCTCGATCTCCTTGGCGATGGGGGTCTTTCCGGTCTCCAGGCCGGAGGTCAGAGTAGCAATGCGGCCCATGACAGTGCGGTCACCGGTGCAAACCACAATACCACGAGCAGTTCCTGACAGAGGAGAGAAAACAGACACTTTTGATGGTTCGTTCTGGCCAGTGACCCAATCGACCTGTCATTTATTTTGTTATAATGATCATCTGACATTATTCCATGGCTACTTACCAAATATATTAATAAAAAAAGTTTTAAACCAAAACCGATTTGGTTTGAAATTATTTTATTACGTGAGAAGAGAGTGTAGACTGATCAAATATTAGACCACTGAATACCATGATTGACCAATCAGAATCAAGTATTCCAGACCACCTGTTATATTGTTGTATTGTGTAGTAGTATTACTAGTTGCACATAAATGATACCATTCTGTTAGTTTGCCACTTATTTTTGCCTTATTACAAATTATATATAATAAATACACCACCGTTCAAAAGTATTGGGTTAGTGAGAAGAAGAAAAAAAGAAAATAATTTTTTTTATATATATATGTTTTTGAATTTGCATTTATTTGATCAAAATACAGTAAAAACAGTAATATTGTGAAATATTATTACAATAAAAATAACAATGTTCAGCATCATTACTCTCATTACTCATCATTACAGTCTTCTGTGTCACATGATCATTGAGAAATCATTCTTATATGCTGATTTGCTGCTCAGGAACATTTCTTATTATTTTCAAAGTTGAAAACAGTTGTGCTGCTTCATATTTTTGTGGGAAACCATGATACTTTTATTTGTATGATTCTTTGTTGAATATAATATATTTTGAAATAGAAATATTTTGCAACACATTATAAATGTCTTTACTGTTACTTTTGATCAATTGAATGTGTTCTTGCTGAATACAATTTTTGTAAAAAAAAAACACCAAACTGTTGAACGGATGTTGAAATAAATCTCTTTAATAAAAAAAAACTAAATAACTAATAAAATTAATATGTCTAATATTAGCATTTTTCTTATTTTGTCTTTTTAAATCTCGGACCACCAGTAAAAATATCCAGTATGACATTGATTTGATGTCTTGTTTTTTCACGAGTTCTGTGCAAAATTCTAGAAACCTCAGAATCATGTTGTGTAATCCTCTAATGCACCACATGGTGGCAGGAGAGTGTGACCCTGGAGCTGAGCCTGAACATCATGAGATCACGAGCGCACTGAGCACTGGACATATGCAACATCTCATGACCTATCAAAACAACAGCATTACACAACTCACTGACACTGGCATGCTCATTTCTCAGAGAACTCTATATCTAACTGCTTTAATTAAAGCAGCAAAATTTGTTATAAGTAATATTCATCATCATTCTGAAGGTGCAAACCTGTGAAGCAAATGATGAAAATGTCTTTAGCTCCTGCAGTATTATTCATTTATTCAGTTGAATCTGAACTGATTAGTGTCTTACTATCAAAACGAAGCCAAAAGGGTTATATAGAAAGAGAAATGTGTGGAAAAACAGCAGTGTATAAGCAACCGCGTGGGAAGTTGACGAGTGGCAAGACGGGGAGCAAAAGTGAGAGGTTGTTGTCATGACAACATATTTCCTCTACGGCTGGTCTTGGCAAAGACGACCAGGAAAAGAAAATGGGAAAAAGAGTGCAATGAAAAAGCAAAAATCGATTGGAGAAGATGAGTTCATAAAGAACAGGAAATGAAATAATAAAGTGAGAGAGACACCATGGGGGAGAAAATGGAGCAGTGAAGCAGCTGCTATGGCAACCGTACCCTCAACACAGTTGGTGGAGAAGAAGGCGATGTTACGGGTTTCCAGAGGGTTATCATGGGTGCAGTCAGGTGACCTGGTCTGGGGCTCTGATTCGCCGGTCAGGGAGGAGTTGTCAACCTAAAGATTTATAATATATATACATGTATATATTTATAACAAACTTTTGTTGGCTTGATAATGCCAGTTTCAAAGTGTTTTAAAATATTGAAGTTTGAAGGTTCTACAGACAGATAGATAGAGAGATAGAGAGAGAGAGAGATAGAGAGAGAGAGAGAGAGAGAGAGAGAGAGAGAGAGAGAGAGAGAGAGAGAGAGAGAGAGAGAGAGAGAGAGAGATAGATAGATAGATAGATAGATAGATAGATAGATAGATAGATTTTGATGTAAAATATATCTATATAAAATATATATAAGTAATATATATATATATAAGTCCACTGGCCACTATATTTTTACAACCAGATTCCAGAACATAACAATTACAACATTTTGTAATGTAAAGGACCCCCTCGAAAATGAGATGGTGCATCTCAAGGGGTTTTCCTTGAAAATAAAGAAATAAATAAAATAAAGAAATAAATGTATACTTTATATTAACTATTAATGCAATATACATACATCTCTGAATACAGTATATCCCACAATATCTCTACTGTAGACTACATACAGGAGCACGAGAAAGATTGCAAGTGTTCATAGTGAATATTTCCATCACGTTTATCCAGGTACCTTGCAGCCGTGAGCAGAGGTGATCCTGAGATCCGCAGGAATCCTGTCTCCTCCCTTCACCTCCACCAGATCACCAGCCACCACCTCCTCAGCGTTTATCTGAAGCTTCTCACCTTCACGGATCACTAAAGCTTGCTGCGAACCACACACACACACACACACACACATCGATTTCAACCTCTAATGACTCTAAGGCCAAAGGAGAGATTAGAAGAGCATTAATACAGTCTAGAGGATTCAGAGACTCTGCGGAGGGATATAATAATTAGGATTATGACCAGAGAGGCAAACAGAGGATTATTAAGATTATTGGACTACAGTGTATTGGTTATTTGAGTATTGCTCCTCGCTCTCTTTTTGATCCACCCAGACTGTTATTTTCAAGTGGAGAAGCACAACTAGAAATATGCAATGTGAAGGTTGGCACTTTTGATTTATAATTTGGATAAAGGCTATTGGAGGAAGTGATTTTGTGTACCTGGGGGACCATGTTTTTGAAAGACTCCATGATCTTGGAGCTCTTGGCCTCCTGGAAGTAGGAGAAGCAGCCGGTGATGATGACCACAGCTGACAGAACGATCCCCAGATACAACTGCAGAGCAGAGGACAGGTTATCAAACTAGACAATCTGCAAGAGCTCACTAACCTTGATTTCTCTGATCCACCTTGTGAGCCCCATTTAGGTGACATCACAGTCAAAATCCCCAATATATCACATCAGAAATCATGTAATTGAAGCAAACCATGAATAATTATTATATTATGGTAGTCTTGTCTCTCTGTTTTGCATGCATCATCATCATCATTATTATTATTTTTGGCTCTTGTCACAGTGTATTCTTAACCTGAATTAGCACTGTTCATAGAGACAAGGCCATTAGGTATTTACATCATGCAACACACACACAAAAAAAGCGTTTTTTCTTCATGATACAGGGAATAATCTTAGTTTCGTTTTTTATTTTGTTATCATCGTTTTAATTTGAGGTATAAAAACCTGACGATACCACATATTGAAACATAATAATATATTTATTCATATAACATAAATTGCCTGTCATTTTCTTCATTTCTAAGTCAATAAAGTGTATGCTAAATGAATAAATGTAATGTAAATGTAGTAATGAAACAAACTACCATTCAAAAGTATGGGGTCAGTAGTTTTTTCAAAACAAATTAATACTTTCATTCAGCAAGGAAGCTTTCAATTGATCAAAAGTGACCAAAAAAAGTCTATTTAAAATATCTATTTTTTAGACTTTTGAACATATATATTTCTTGGAGTGAAAAAAAAAAAATCGCCAGAATATATTAATAGTTTTGAAAAGCTGTCAAAGGAGAAATATGCATTTTGGTCATGCTAATGGACCATTCTGACCAGTAAAACCTAACCTCTTTACAAAGTAAAAGACTTCAAAGAATTAATTTACTGAAATTAAAATGTGAGTAGGTCTGTTTTCCTTCTCGTTTTTATTCTCAACCCGACCTATTAAAAAAAAATTCTCCCGCCCATGACATTTCTCCAAGCCAACTATACTATAAAAAGGAATAGATCACTTTTAATATTGGTGCACTGCCTGGATCTCACAGCATCAAATATGAAATTATAAACAAAAATAACAAACTACCCAGATTACAAACAAAAGTCTAGCTCCTGAATAGGATAACTGATTATGTCACAAACATGGACTTATCTACTTGCAATACAATTGTGTTAAATTTCTGCGGTGTTCTAATGAGGCGTGTGTGTGAGTTCTCACGTTGTCTCCCGCGGGCTCGTCCTCCGTGGCGGCCTGGATGGCGTAGGCCAGGAAACAGAGGATGGCTCCGATCCACAGCAGGATGGAGAAGCCTCCGAAGAGCTGTCGGCAGAATTTGACCCACTCCGGGGTGGTGGGGGGTGGGGTGAGAGCGTTGGGACCATCACGAATGAGGTACTCCGCCGCCTTAGCATTAGTCAGACCCTTCAGGGGACAAGAGAGTGTGAGAAGAAATCTGATTCAGGAGTTCACATCAAACACTACAGCTCTGCCACTAGGGGGCGATGGAGGCCGTGTGGCTAAGATTTGTTGAGATCACAGTTCCTGCTCTAAAAAAGTAGTGCTTTAGACAAGCTCACCATGGTTTACTTTTAAGCTGCTTTGGATGAGGAGAATATGTTTGTATAGTATACGTGTGTTTTTTCTGGCTTTTCTGGCTCATATGGTATGAGAATATTGAAGTCATACTCGAGAAGGAAAAAAACACCTCAGTTTTATTCAGAGGTCTAAACTGTGCAAATATATACGCAATTTGGTGCATTTGCTGATCTTTAAATGGCTAAAAAAGGTTAAATTCGGTTGGTTGTAATGCAAACAGTATATCAGCCAATTTAAAATGCATATAAATACCCCTCTATATCATCCAATAAGAATGATGATATTTAAATGCTTAGTTTCATGATCAAAGGTCAGTGGTTTTTATGGTGGGGGCAAAACAATACAATGCAATTATGATTGAGAGAAATAAATACAAATAAATATTTCTCTGAAGTCTGATGTACTTTGACACTTCACATTTATACTTTTTTCTCTAAAAACTAATGTCTGTGTAATTAACTAAAACTAGGTTGTTTCAGTCTAGAAACTGTTCATCTTAAAAAATATTTCTAACAATATAAAAGTTATTCTTATGTTTGCTGGATCATGTTGTCAAATGTGACACAGAAGGCTTTATAGGGTTAACAGAAGCTATATGTTTTGCAGTACATAGTGAAAGTATGACTGCGTTTCAGTGTCACATTCAAATAAATAAATAAAAAATTCAGAGAATAAAGCTGTCTCATTACAAGAATAAATAAAAAATGTGATAAAACAGACATAATGTTACAAAGGGAGTAGGGACTAGGGATGGGTATCGAGTTCGATACTTTTAAGGCACCAACCAAATTGCCTCGATACCATCAAGTATCAAAAAAACAGTAAGCCAATAATCATGAAGCATGATTGGCTGTGGCGAGGCATCTAGACTCTGGACTCACACATGAGGCTGTAGTGTGTAAGCATCCCAACCCCCATAGATGGAAAAGATGTGGAAAAAATCAAAAGTGTGTCTACATTTCACCAGGCTCGATGCCAACAGCGCGCAATGTGATATTTGCGATGAGATAATTGCTGCCAAGACCGGTGTTGTGCTGAATTTCGACTGACTTCTTCGACTGCAAGAAGAGCTGGAGTGCGTCACAAATGAACCGAAACTCGGCGTATAGGCTGCTTGCCTCACAGACATGAGAAATAGGCATATAGAAAGCTTGAAATGTCTACTTTTCAACAAACCAATTCGAATCGAAAACAAATACTCTGATTATATAATCCAAATGAAAGGTGCATTTTTCTCTATAGGCTCGCGCGCGTTCACTGTACTGCGGAGATGATGAGTCAGCAACATCAACTTCATCTTTGCAGCCAACACTGACTCAGAAAACACTAGTTTATTAATAAACAATTAAAAGGTCTCCTTGCTATTTTTCCAAACACATTCATAATCATTAGGCTACTTTTGCCAGTGCTTTGCGGCAAGCTTTATGTAAACGCTTGAGCGTGAGGCATATATTCCGCCCCTCAGTGGCCTATATGTGTCATCTGTAAAAAAAGTCAACAAACTGAAAAAAGGTAGGCAATATGTAATGCAATCTTGTTAAAACGGATTTCATAAAATTGGATTAGAAAAAAGTATCGTTCAGAAACTGGTATCGAAGTAATGGTATCGGTATCGACATCGATGTTGAATTTTTTTTAAAGATACCCAGCCCTATTCGGGACAGTTCACTCAATAACGTTTTAAAACGAAATGGGTTCAAAATAAAAAACAGACTGCATTTACTTACATAGTATGTAACAAAAAATGTTGTACTTTTTTTTTGTCTTCCATATAAGCAAGAAAGTCATCCCAAAAACCAGGAAACAGACGAAGTAACGTTATGTGAAGAAAGTAGAAATATTTAGAGAATTTTTTTTTACTATAATCACTATAATAATAGGAATAGAGTGCCACAGCAGCCTCATCTATGAGGAAATGGAGGATTTAATTCAATTATACTTGCATAAGATTCACCAAGAAAGAAATCCTTGGTCTTTTGAGGCATCAGCATCGATTTTGAGGAATTATCTTTAGTATCCGGACACATCAGCAGTTATGAAGGAAATTGAATTCATTCAGGAGAAAGAACAAGACAGACATTCAGGAAATTGCCTCTTTTCTGCAAATCTCAAATAACAAGCAGTGGTCGACTCCACTTCACTTTGATGTTTCTTTTCTTATGATTCTCATAATATTGCTAATTTAATACTCATAATACTATAACATCGTTCTCATAATCTTAACTTTATTATTACTTTAATCCAGTGGTTCTCAGTGTGGCGCACACAGGTTCCGGCGAAAAGACGGGTAAGAAGCTGAGCTCGCCAGATTTTTTTAAAGGTTTAAAGAGGGGGAGGGGGAGACCAAAAAAGTTTGAGAACCACTGCTTTAATCTAAAAATTTTACTGTTTAATCTAAAATCTTTATTCTCAAAACCATACCTTTATTCTAGTAAAAAGTCTATTATTAAATTATTCTCAAAACTTTATTATTGTAATACTATTTTTGGATTTTCACATTTATTTGAATGTTTCTCTTCAATGCTATCATATGAAACAGCTGGCTTTTTTCATGATTTATTTTTAGAATGTATGAATTGTTCACTGCTGATGTGAGAAACTCACCTGTACAATGTCAGTGCTGAACTTCCGGCATACTTCTTCAATTGACATCTTATGCTCTGTCTGAGGAGTCACAAAAAAAAGAGAGTCTAAAACTGCACAAAGAAAGGATGAATTGCTTTATAGAGTGCAACTGACCACAGAGTTTAAATCACAACCTTGCTACATTTGTTTCACGCCAAAGTATTCTTTGAAAATCAATACAATATGGTGTACTTAAATTTCTGTATGAGGCAGGCCCGGTTCTAAGGGGTTGCTGGAGGTTGCTAAGCACCCTCAGTTGATAGTGATAATATATTGGCGGAACAGATTTGGCAAACGCTCCAGTGCATGTTGGCGTTTACGCTCTGGAGAACATCAAATATCTATTTACTATGTGTTTTTGCAGCGGTCTGCGATGTAGCCAATCACAGATGTAGTTGTTGATCTCTTGAACACAAAGGCCAATCAGAAGTGTTTAAGTTCAGAATCCACTCACTGCTCAAAACGCCAGAGTTTTTATTCAGTGCCGAGTTAAGTAGGTTTGCAAAACCTCTCATTAAACATATGCACGAAGTAAGAGGTTTGTTGTGAGTATATATGATTGAATTTTTTGCAAAATATTCATATACAGTACATACAAGAATATGTTTTTTTTTTTTTTTATATGTGGATGTGTCTTACCAGTGGCACTTCTTTCTTCAGGTCATCCATGTCTTTCCCTCCCTTTCCCTTCTTGGGGGACTCCTTCTCATCTTTGTCCTGCGTGGTCGCCACGCGGTAGCTGTCCGACCGTCCATACTGCAGGGAAAACATTTTCTGTTTAGATCAGCTACATAATTACACCTAGAATAAAGCCAGCTTACGTCAAATAAGTCAAAGCAATAAGTATCCTTTTTATTTCTACCACATAAGCCAGGCTGTACGAATATGCATAAATATAAAACGCAAACTGCAAACTGAGAATATTACGCAAACCTGCAAGAATTAAATTAGCTAAATTGCATATATACTTTATGTATTTAATCTCACTTTATTAATCAATGTCTTTGCTGCTGACCTTCGATGATCCAATTCAACCATATTAAGCAAAAATGACTTTAGAAAAGGTTTCTCTTCTGCAATCTAGAATGGCCGCACAGCTGAAAGGTTTGTTTGAGCTGCGCCCCCTACTGTACAGGCATGACTTTGCATTTCCTTCAGCCTGAGGCTTATTCATATCATTTTTGGTGTGAAAAGTATGGTAGCTTGTTTCCACCACAGAATAAAAATAAAAAAGGTCATTTTTTATCTCGCAATTCCAACTTTTTTCTCTGAATTGCGTGATATAAATTCGCAATTGCAAGTTATAAAGTCAGATTTGCGAGATATAGACTCACAATTCTGAGAAATAAAGTCAGAAGTTTGAGTATATATCTTTATACCTTTTTTAAGCCCCATATAGTAGACTTTTCCACAGATTTAAAGTGACCATTAAATCAAAATTGACCATTCTTATTTTTAATGGAATATTGCTTCTCTTCTCTGATTACGTGTTTAAGGAATTCCATATCAAGTGAAATCGAAAAACAAACTGGTGTGACATAATTTCTAACAAAATCAGGCCAAAACGAAGTTCATGTGGAGTTCAACTCCGGCTGGTTAACCCAATCAAACTACCATTGATCTGTGACAATGAAGTAATAAGTAGGTGTGACTCTGAGGCTCCGCCTTTTTTTTTTGTACATGGAAATCTTCTCTTTTCAGATGCAACAAAAAACATGAACACACTGGAGAAATTGAAGTTGTAATTCTAATTGAAAGAGACACTGATGCTGTTTTCCATGTTTAATACTCTAAAGCTGTCAAGCTTGTATAAAGTGGTATATAAATAAACATAACGTGACTTGACAAATCGTCATGATAAGATGCTTTCTTAACTGCTGTTTTCTCATCACTGTCATTCTTGTTGTGTGTTTATTTGGTTATTGTGTAGCCAATTTTTACATATTCATCTAAAAAGAACTTCGCCGTGAGTATATCGGGCCCTTTACTGGCTCGAGGGCGGAACAACCTGTCACTCACATGAGATCGACCAATAGCAAAACACAACCATCCAATCGATTTCTGATGGACAAAAATTCAAGTCCCGCACTACATTTTTTCCTTATTCGGTAAGCCATTTCTCACGGATATACATCATAATAGGGAAGAAAAGACTATCACAACTTCGTTCCTTGCCAAATTTGCATGCAGTGCCAGAGACGCACGGTCCAGGAACTGAGGAACTGACTCTCTCCATGACTGAGGAGAGGGGAAATGCCAACCAGATAATGTTTCATCCACAATCCTGATTATCTTTGAAACCACGAAGCTTAACCAGGAACCCCATGCGGGATATGGGATGGTATGAGCGTGGGGGGCGTTGAGGGTGGTCTAGTGCGCTTAAATCCACATTAGGGCTTTTCAATGATGTGGCATCCCCTGATTTGTCATGTGTGCTTCTGTGACCTATTTTAGCTTACATGCACACCCAGACGGCATTATGGTTAAATCCACCATTACAGCACACCAGCTTGCTTAGATGTTAAAACGCAACGCATAAAATGTATCCATAAATGTTTCTGAAGAAAAGGTTGAATGATAATATTATTTTATAAAATTAGTAAATATTAAAGAAAAAAAATACTTAAATGTTTAGATTTTAATACATTGAACTTTATTACAAGTAATAGAAATAGTAATCAATAACTTTTACTATTAATAAAATTTAAACATTAAATAGTCAAATATTTTGTCTTTTATTTATTTACAGTTTTTATTTGTCATTCGTTTATTATAAGGTTAAACTACACATAGAAAAAAAATGCTATAGAAAGTTATCATTCTAAAAACAGATTAAATGTATTAAAATGAATTGTTTATTATAAGGCTTAACTTCAATTAAACTGAAACTATTAAATAAATAAAAAAACAAATGAAAAGGATCAATCAATAATCAATTTTCTTGATTGTAATATATATTTTCTTAGTATATATATACTCTAATATATCAGATTACAAATACTGAATGATGATTAAAAAAAAGATATCATTTATTAGCTTTGATTATTCGTCATTTTAAAAGAAATGATGTTTCACCATATATTCAGAAACTATATTATAGTATTAATAAAAAACAGAAGGGAAACAACCCATACAATCCATAAAAAGATGATGATAAAACAACTCTTTAACCACTTGTTTCTAATGAAATACAGTATGTTCATCACTATTATGTTCAACAGACTTGCTTAAAAAAAGGATAAGGATAAAAAATAAACCCAAAACACTACAAATTGCAAAAAGGCCAAAATAGTAGCATCCCTGTGGCAGTGTGTTGAAACGGTTTGACCATCTGTCAAGGATTCCCTCTTTATATCCTCTGGGTGAGATGGCAATGCAGGATTAAGTCTGTTTACTACAGTCTGGATTAACCTACTGAACAACCGTAATCCTGCTCCCTCCTTTTCTCCTATTTATACATTCAATCACTCATATTCTTTGAGATACATTATTATATACTGTCTGTTTGTATATATATATTCTCTTAACGCCTCCACTGACTTAGTTTACAGAGTTTGCTGTCTTATGTAGTCTAACCAACTTGATAGCATGGCCTTGCTTGGGTACACTGTGTTCTCACTGTATTCATTCATGACCACATCCTCCATTTGACTGTTTGCAGTTCTCTCTCCATCGTTCATGCACGCCTGCACACGTGCATTCACAGTTACATACTCAGTCATGACCCGGAGATCAGATGTGTGACACGTGCACATTCATGTCAAAGCCCATTGGCCGCTGTGCCATAGGATGTGTGATCGCCAAAGCTTCCGGAGAACTGCAGCTGCTCCACTTGAAGTAAATCCATAGGGTCTCGTCTCAGAACTGATTAAGATTAATTTCTCTGAGAAAAATGACTGAAACGTAAGAGGTGCCTGGATGAGGACTTGAAGTCTGAGACAATCATGTTAATATAAAAGAAATTGTTCACTCAGAAATGAAAATTCTGTCATAATTTATTCACCCACATGTTGTCCAAACTTGTATGTTTTCTTTATTCTGTAGATTACACTGTAAATAAATGATTTTTTGAAGATTACTGGTGTACGTTTTAAAAGGAAATTCTACTTAAAAATGTTACGTTTAATTCAATGTGTTTTTTTGTAATTTCTTTGCAATTATTTGTGAATTTTTTTTCTAAATAAATCCTACGCCTATTTTTTTCAGTGTACAAAAAGAAGATGTTCACTTTTACATACGAATAAAGTTAATGATCTCTAAGTCTAAAAATGATCCAAAAACGACATAAAAATAGTCCATGAAGGCACGTTCACACCAAGGACCATAACTATAACAATAACGATAAAGATATATAAAAAAAAAAAAATCTTTCTAAATATAAAAGAATAGAAGAGTCCACACCACAACTATAACGATAACGGCACAGAGAAACCATTTAAAAAAAAAAAAATTCCAGATGATGAACAATAAACCACTGACAGCCAATCAGAATCAAGCCTGCTTTAAGAGCTTTCAGAGTATTTAAAGCGGCAGGCGACAAATCTGCAACGAGCTTAGAATAAACAAAATGATATCGTCCGCTCATGCGGATGCTAATATAGTGATCGTAATAGTTATCTTCATAGACGAGAACCAAATATTTGGTATCATTGATACAGCTATTTTATGGCTTCTAAAGACTTGCATGGTTCGTATGGATCACCTTTATGATGCATTTTGTCATTTTTGGAGTTTGACAGGTCCAAATTGAAATCTATTTTCAAAGGGATTCTCACTCTATCTAAGTCCAAGGCTTCATCTAATGGCCTTGAGGACATGGATACACACTGTGTACTGTACATGCAGTGAATTAACAACATGCATTGACACCCTCGATAAACTTTTTAAAGAAACCTTGCTTCTTCATAACGACATCAATGAAACAAACCACATAAAATGTTGAGGCTAAATAACTAAATGTTAGAGCTGTCTATCAAGCAGCAGTCGTAAGAGAGTGATGGGTGTTTAATTCAAATGTGAAGATATGGATCAGCAGTGCAGGGAGTCATGTCCAGAAATTAAGCATATTGTACATGCATTCATAGACAAAATTAGTATGTTAGTGTGCAATGGATTTCTAAAGTGAGGGTGTGAAATTAAAATGCCTCTGTTCTGTTTGTGAAATATCACTTTAGTAAGAATGTGCTTGATAACAAATGTAATAAGACAACCTTGCATACACTGTAAAAAATATATATATGATCAATACATTATGACAATATATGTTTTTACACAAGCAATTTTCAACTTTTTCACAAATTATACAAGATTTTTTTTTATGTCAGTTTAATGTAATTTAAGTTGAAATGACTTACACATTCAAGTTGATTGTACTTAAAAATTGAAGGCAGCAACTTTTTTTCTTACAGTGTAAGTGTTGAAAATACTGGTTTAAATCTCACGTATAACTTGTCCTTAATCATAACCGCAAAAATTGAGAATTGAACCTGTTTTCATGAACATTATGATTTTTGAATTGTGAAATATATTTTTTTGAATAAAATAATTATTCTAAATAAATTTTTATAAATCAAATTTTTATAAATCAATAATACAAACAAAATATGCTCATTTGAATAAAAATAATTGCATATAGTAATTTTGTCTGTAAAAATGACAGAAATGTAATTTAAAAATGTAAAATCAGTAATAATAATAATAGGCTAAATGTGGTGAAACTAATCACAATGCAACAAATTATCCAAAAATAGGCTTTATTTTCTTCATGCAAACTATATTTTGATTTAATTTAATTTGATTTTAGGGTCAAATGTGACGATTTCTATATGTTATTAAAAAGACACAATTCACTATCTCGTTTGAATATATTAAGTGTGAAATTCTATAAATAAACCTTGATATAAACTTAAAGGGGGAAAACATTACATGCGTATTGTGGCTAAAAATGCCATAATCCTTGTGTCTACTAAACTTCTTAAGTAATTAGAATTTAAATTCTGTATAATAATACAGAATTAGTTTTAGATGCAATCATGGGTGGTCATTGTGATTATCTAAATATACAGGAAAGCAACCTTGACTTGGAACAAACTGATTAAACCTGCTATTGACGTTTGAGCCTGGGCCAATCAAATGAGCTTGCTGGCTGACCTTGAAGGCCCCACAGGATATGACATCATGTTGGCGTCTGGCAAATTGACTGATAGCGTGTCTGCTAGCTTTGCTTCATATGACCCCGGGCTTTGACACAAAATAAGGCTTGATCGCATGCTTTAGTGGAAAAGTGCACACATACATATCCAAAATCACTCAACGAGAATGAGCTATTGAACGGCGTCCATTACACAACCATCCATTATAAGACATTTCACCACCAGTCTCTTTCTCATTCACGCAGCATACACAATTATCAATCCCGCACCATGTAAATCACTTTGAAGTTAAACAAATAGATATTTAAACATCATTGTCACCACCTTTACCTCAAAGATAAATTTATATATTATCAAAACAAAATGGTGGCAAACTAAAACCAAAAGAAACTGTTTAAGCTCAAACAAAAGTTCAAATGTAAATGCTCCAACTGAGTTTATAAAAGTGATTTCACACTAGCAGACGACTTTCTTGCTATTCTAAACAACCTAATCACCAGCAGTGCCCTTGAAGCCTTCAGACAGACTTGCGTCTTTGGATGCATGTCTCAAGGGCATCGCAGAGTCACCCTCCAAGAAACATTCACGGCATACTAATTGCCGACAACCCCAAGCACCTGAGCCTCCTACAACTACTTCAGTGCTGTTCTCAAGGTGACACCAGGTAACCGCCTGCCCCATCGCTCACCTTTGCTGCCCTGCACACCTTATTCCCTTACTGTATCAGCCCATCCCTGGTACCATTTCAAAGCTCAAAACCTGCTAAATGGAATATTATCATACAGCTTACAATGCAGTCTACATTGTATGCTTCCTACTTTTTCTCACTGTAAAAAAAAGATGCTGCCTTAAATTTTTAAGTATCAATTTGGATGTTTAAGTCATTTCAACTTAAATTACTTTAAAGTGAAATTACATAAATTAGTTGAATCTTGTTTAACTTGTAAAAAAGTTGAGAATGGCTTAACTTATTTTGATGAGTTAAAGCAATGTAAAAACATGTTGTCATAACTCATTGATCATGTAATCTTTTACAGTGTACCAAGTGAAACAGAACCCATAATGCAACTGTTACATTGCATGATTAATTCAGTCATTAGTCATTTGGACGCAGCTGTGTTCAAGAGGTAAAAACGATATAAATACTGTTCGTTTTCTCACACAAACCGCTCGTTTCGTGTCTTGGGCCATCAATGTGTACTTACGATGGGGAATTGTTTAATTTGGACGATGGGGAATTGTTTTAATTTGGACTCTGTGCATGCTCTTTGAGACAGTGACCATCGACCTGCATTATATGACTGACAGACAAGAACGGTTTGACCTAAAAATATCAAAATTGAAACTACTGCGGAAAAAAAGACACCTACATCTTGGATGCCCTTGAGGTAAGCTAAAACACACCAAAAATTAATTTCAAAGTGAACTATCCCTTTAACTCTCAAATAATGTTTCAAGATACACTCTTAAAATAAAGGTTCTGTATTTACATAGATGGTTCCATTAAGAACCTTAAACATCCATGGAGCCTTTCCATTCCACAAAATATTCTTTACAGTAAAAAAGGTTCTTTAGATTATTTAAAATGTTCTTCACACTTATTGAAAGTAATTTGGGAAACCAAAAATGTATCTTTACATTTAGTCATTTAGCAGACGCCCTTATCCAAAGGGTACTCCCAGTATCTTTAATGGTATCACTGCATAAAACCCCCTTTTGGAAGCTTTTTTTTTAACAGTGTATCCCCTTTTGGTTGATAGTACTTCCTGTTTAGGAAAGCACAGCATTGTGGGATACTATGTCTTGCACAGTGGTGCTATGTCTGAAATCACAAAATCTTTCACTCATTCACTATTCCGTTTACAGTGAATGTAATTTAGTGCTGTAAGAACAGAAATGAGTGAATAATAATAGGCCAACCACATACTGAACTACAGTATGTTTGTAAGTCAGTGACAGTAAATCAATGCAATAAATCTTCATTCTGTTTGCCTCATATTTTTGTTCACAATGATTGGAAATAGGCTATAAACAACTGAAAGTATTCAAATGTGCATTAATATAAGATGTGTACAGGTATTCTATGCATGCACATTATACTGTACACTGTAGAAACTGTAACAGGCTACAGATATGCAATTCCAAACACCCTGCAAGAAACATTCACCTCACACAAATTGCCAACATCCCCAAGCACCTGAGCCTCCAACAAATGAGTCACTACCTCTCTCAAGGTGACACCAGGTAACAAGCTCCAGTAACCCCATCATTCACTTTCCATGCTCACTATATTCTCCATCCCCACCACCCTCTCGAGCTCCAGCCTCCAGCCCTTCATCAAGCCCTAGCGTATTTTGCCAATCACGCATCCTCTACACATTGATTGGCTCAAGACCAATCAATCACCGGCGACTGTGAATATGACCCGCCCTCTCGTCATCGCATCCCTCGTGGCGCTACACGGACCAATCGCTGTGAGTGTTCGGGAATTTCCACTCTCATTGATCAGCCTACACTTTGACGCAGTCACCAATCGTCCCTCCGGGCATCACGACCAATATCAGCATGAAAAAACGACACAGAAACCGAGATACAAAACAATCCGTGACATGAAAAGGTATCATTTGAAGGAGATACATTCTTCCATCAGGCTACACAGCATCTCCATTTAATGTATCACTGATTTGTTTCTCTTATTAAGAATTCCCAGTTCTGCTTAATGCAAGGTCACAAAAATAACAAGCTAGTTCGATTTATTCGCGTTTCTGTCGTGAATCATCAGACATCCAATTTGATGCAGCTTGTCTTCGCGTCTTTTGGCCAATATATATAGATAGCCTAATGTCATAAGTGTGATACACAAGTTTTTTGTTGCTTAGTCGGCTGAGACTATTGAAATGGGTCAGTCCAGATGCAGTCATCCTAAATCCATACGCTACGCTACGCTCCCCCCACCCATCTGTGGTTAACGCCTTTTATTTCTCCCAGAATTTCTCCTCAGACTTGCAGACGACTTACAGACAGAACAGAATTGTCACCTGTATCATTTAAAATGTCGCTTTCCTAGCTAGTAAACTTTGTTATCATCATTGAAAGGAAATCGTCAATGTAGTAGGCTATGCAAAAAATCGGTGGATTTCAAAAAGGTAGCTAGGCTGTTATCTGAGTTCACAAAAGAGGACTATAAAAATGTATCTCTCAATGGCAATGTAAGCTTTTGGTGTCATTTTAAAAACCTAATCCCAATAAAAAAAAAAAAATTCGTAATCCCAAATCGCTAGCCACAAATGGTCATTACTACGGTCGTCAACGGTAGGCTATTCCTGACGCGTGGTCACGTTTGACTGAACGAACAGAGGCGCAAACAGAAACCTTAGAATCATAGGCTAGCCTTATGTCTATCTTACCATCATGTAGGCTATTTGAAACATATTAGTTATCACAGTTCATTTGATATTTGATGTCATTTTTGCGTTTACCTCAGTGCGCCTTTTATGCATCAAATGAGACGAGTAGCCTATAGGCTATTTCCAATTTTTAAAGATCTATGCCAAACGCCTTGAACATTAATGATGTATATGACATGTGAATTTAAATTCACCAATATATGCTTTATTTGTTATCTTTTACTTGCCTACATCATGGCGCATCTGACTTGGTGCAAAAATGAAGCATCCGACTTGACGCAAATGCCAAAACGATCGTGCAGCGTTATTTCACAATGTCAATGATGTTATTCCTGAAATCTCACATAATAGCCTAACTGATTGTTTGCTTATCATTTAGAGTATTGTCATTAGTAGCCTAAGCAATACGTTAATTGAGAAATACATGCACCTGTTAAATGCAATGATTTGACACAGGCTAAATTACATTCAAATATCATAACACCGAAATATTCTGAGGGTGTGCAAGCTTTTAAAATAGATTCTTACCCCCATTTTGGAGCCGTCAGTAGCGGTCTCTTCAGTCTATCAACTGTGCTTGGTTTCAGGCAAGCGGGAGAGAAGAAAAAAAATGAAGCTCTTGAACGGATAACGACGGGCAGCGTTTGAACGACCCTCTGTCTATAAATTAAATCTATATATACTCAAGGTTACCATGCATAATAATGAATTAGAGGGGCTCTATATGAATAAAAAACGTAAAGAATGGGCCAAGCTGCATTGGTTTTAAAAGCACATGTGGCTGCCTTTGATATAATGATAGAATAGCATATATGTAGCGCAAAGGTCTATGAAGCTTCTCTGGCAGAATGATGCCAGTGTGATGAAGAGCCGACGCGCTCTGCCTCTCTGTGTCCTTCCGCCGCTACTGCTCCATGCACACTTTTTATCCCTCCGCGTGGGACAGTAGCTAAACATGTAATGTAATGTAATGTAATGTTATGACAATGAGATAATATTCCAGAAGAATCCGGTTAAATTAAGAGAATATTACAAGTAGCCTATACAACTCAACTGAAAAAATATTAATGGATAATTATGCTGAATAATGGTCAAACCACTGGACAGGCTATAATAGACCATATTCAAAGATTTTCTGAGCATGTAGCCTACCATGGTATTCTTTGAAACACCTTGGAGGGCAAATACCATGGTATGGTAGCCTAATCATTCAGGTATATCAAAGCACCAGGCCACTTTTTTTTTAATGGTCAAAACTGGAGCTGGAACCTGTAAACATGAACAAAACACATCCTAAAGGTTATTCCCAAAAACAATATTTGCCTATCATAGTCATTATTTAAATCTGAAATGCTGTCATTCAATGCTTTTCTCATCTTATGATATCAATCTTATGATTGTCAATTAAGTATAGAATAAATCTGTTTACTAAAATATAATTACTAAAATATCATGGATGGCATTTTGGTGAAATGCACCAAAGCACCCCAAAAGCTCTAAGGCTCCTTAAACATATTTTGACTCTTGGCACATGTTCCAGAAGATCAGCCAATTTAATGGTGTTATCTGATCCCCGAAATAGACAGAATCTTAAATCTGTGTGGGTGTAGTACAGAAAAAAGACAGAATGAAATAGACAGAAAAAAAGAATAACATTTCAAAATATATAATAGACTGAAAACAGTAAATATGAAGAACTATATGTTTTTAGGCAGTGTTGGTTTTGTGCGAATGTTTCTTGCAGCGAAAAGGGGATGATGCTGCTGCTGTCTATTAGTCATAAAGACTTGATATTTTTTGTGTGTACAAGGGGGATGGCAGATAGGGCAAATAGAGATAAAGCGATCAGGTATTTTTAAATGCAGCGAGAAAAAGATATAATGAGCTGAAGAGACAGAATGAGTCAGCCATCTAATCAGAGTCTGGATCGAGAGAGAAAAATTATAGACAGAATAAAACAGATGAAACAAGCTCAGGAAGACAGGAGACGAGCGCTTTCACAAGGTGCTAATGATAGATTAACGAGGCCTAAAACAATCAGGGTCACACCATTAATCAGAGAATCATATTTCCAGGATGGATCTTGAAAACTCTACTGCACTATCACCATTAGTGACATTAAATAATAATAATAATTTTTTTTTTTTTTACATGCTCACATAAGGCAGTAAACCTTGCAATGTGGTAAATATATGTAGGCTACTGTCAAGTTTTGGGTTAAGAATGGTCCGAGGACTCAAATGCAGAGTTTCAATGGGCTTTTATTTGTAATAAAAAATAAAACAAAGACTACTCCGTAGGGGAAAACACTGGCAGTAGGCAAGGCAAAGCAAGGCAGAAACAGTAGGACATGAGGGATACATTTGACAAAGTACTGGCACAGGCCTGCGAACACAGGGGAAATAAATTGGGGGAGAAATTAGGAGGGTAGCGAGGGAGAGCAGGTTGGGCGAATAAACCAATAATCAGGTAACAAGAAGGGCAAGACAATAGACAGCAGAGCACATGGCACATACACAAACAAAACAAAGACATGTGATCACACAAAACATGACATAAGAACACACAGCCAATAAGAACTCACTGACTTTTTAATTACACTAAACACAAAACGAAAGTATGTGCCGGCCGATGATGAACACAAGCCGCATGCTACACAAAAAAAATAGTTATATACAGGGCTTGACATTCACTTTTTTGCACACCAGCCACTGTGCCTACTGGTTTTCCAAAGTTTCTGGCAACTCAACATTTTCAATGTCCAAAATTTTGAAATCTATGCCATGGGGAAAAACTGCCATATAGATATTTTTAATATTATCTCATAATCTGCTGTCACTTTAAGACCTGCCACATGGATGCATTATACTGTTACACATGCGTTTCTTTCTCAACTGTTTACATTCACTTAAAACATTATGTGAATACTCGCCAAGACTGGTATTTAAAAATAATTTTTGTATGTATTCGACTCTTTAAGTGCAATAAGCAGCGAAAATGAACTCATTTTAGTACTGAGAGGTGGCTTTATGTGCGCGCATTTTGGGTGTGAGCACAAAATCTGTGGGAATTAGTAAAATGATGCGCAATCCCGCACCGAAATTCAAGCCCTGTAACACCAACAAAGTTGTCCATCCGGAGCAAATGAAATGAGTGAGTGAGGGGAGGCGGGTTTGTTTGTCAACTCACTGTCGGAGAGATGAGAGAGTGAGAAAGCGCAGCTGTTATCGGGCGAATTCCAAACTGCGTTTTTGCACCCTTGAATGGCACTTCGAGAAGGGGACACCATTTGTAGGGTCACTCCAAACGAAAGTGAACAACTGAATCCCTTCATGAAGAGCCCTTCCACAGGTAGCGAAGGGAACAACATGCAATGGTCGTCAGTTGATCGTTTTAGGTCATGTGACCCAGGGTGGCAAATCATCACGATTCAGATATGGCGGGAGAATTAGAGTTAGCGTATAAACAGAATAATTTAAGTTGTTTTGTTGTGATATACAGTATACTGTAGACACATTTTCGTCATGTATTTCATGTTTATTCTTACTCATATTCGGGTAGGTTGTAACACATGCTTAAACAAAAGAAGCAAAAAACAGCAGCCACACCAAGAAATATGCTTCGAAAATATGCAAAGGCGGCTTCAGAAACTACGTTGGTCAGATTTTACCCACACTTCCTTTGGCTTTGAGTTGCCAAATGTCATTTTCTGAGGTCTCAGAATCCTCACCACTGGATTTCAACAATGCAACTGATCCGACTGGCCTGCCCTTCTTTGAAACCTCATCAGTTCCTTTTTTTAAACACTGCAGGCACACTGTCTAGGCATTGTTTTTAGTTGTAGGCTCATCCCTTATTGGTGGAATTGGTGGTGTTATTGCACAACCACCAATGAGGTGGCGAAATGCACTAAGAATGTAAATCGGCATTAAACAAAAGAAAAAAGAAGTATGGTGTGCTTTTTCTTTGCATGTTTCAATGGTGACTCGTCAATTCGTCGCTCTGTTCAGAATGTCTTGTATGTTAACTGTGAACATACATACTCTTGATTTGATTAAACTTACCTCAGATGCGTTTTTGGAACCAGTATACCTCGAGTAAGCTAGGTTTGGGTTAATCAACCAAAAGTTCAGGGTATGTTTGACGGTAAGATAACATTGCTTTCTGGAATCCACCCCAGGCCAATGAAAACATAAACCAGGCACTTGACAAAACAGAGTGCATGACGAGTGAATGAACACTCGTCCCGTGCACTCATGGACCATGTATGTCCAAAATCTGTCACTGAACCAAAACTGAACTAGACCGAAGTGCCAGGATCCAAACACCACAACGTATCACACCGACTAAAGAGCGTATGGCCCGAGTGAACTGGAAACCGAATGACCACACAAAGACAAGATGATAGGAGTGTCAGAGCTCTGCCAACAAACCAATAAACTCGACCTAAGTGACAGAACCTTGACATGTACAGTTAAAACTTTTGGTTGAACTTTTACCTTCACTTACCTTTTACTTGGGGCTTAGATGAACATTACAAGTTTTTTACATTTTCTTCAGAAAACATTAGTGGTGCAAGTGGTGGTCAATCTGTATTTACATAAGATACTGTGCAATCCATAACATTACTTTCCAACAGTGTTCTCAAGGCCAGATGAGAACACACAAATACAGTGCTGCGATCAATAAATCTTTTACAGTTGTTTTTTTTGGCAACCTGAGCTTGCTGTTCACTCTATCTGCTTATGTCCCATTGAGTCTGGTAAACAAAGTTGTTCATTTCCAGAGAACAAATTAGCTGACAAAATCCAAGCCACACTAGACTTAACCTCTTTTTAATTTCATCCTCCATCAGGTCCCCACTGCAACAGCTGCTAAATAACCTTGCCCCTTAATCAAGCTAGTAAGATATTGAGAAAATGATATGTGGAGGTGCATTTGGGGCATTGAAGGACATATTTAATTAACCTCTATAAGCTAAAACTTCTAATTTAAGCCAATACTTCTGAATTCTGAACTGTTGTAGAAGTTTCAGGTAATATGTCTAATCATTCAACTTAGCATGAAAGTGCAGTTAAAAACAGTCTCTATGTTCAAATTTCTTTGATTTAAATTATGTTCCCTAATAAGATTATTATTTTGCCGTTCTATAAAATCCTGCAGCTAGTGTTACATTATATATCTTTATGTCATAGATAAATGCTTTATTAATCCCTGAGGTGAATTTAATGGTCATTACTACATAAGAGAAAAAGTTCAGTTAGAGCTTAGGACGTCTTGGATACATTGTTCTTTATACATGCATGCTCAAGAACTCAACTAATATGAGTCATTGCTCTATTTTCGTCTTTGTCTAAATATGCAAGAAACCTCTAGTTTGTGGAAGTTTATACCACTACATTGGTGGTGTCTCCCTTTTGTTGATGCATGAACATCATATTATTTGTCCAGTTGGATTTGATTTGCTTTTTAATATGCAGCTTCTTGCATTCTTTATTAAATTACATGTGTAACTGTGCAATACTGTATTACATGTTAAACTTATAAACATGGCTCAGGGTTTTTGAAGAGTGTTAAATGTAGTACAAGTTAAAGCATACTTGAGGCAACCTCTGGGGTTCATCAAACTGGTGAAACATTCTCAAAAAAAATTAAATGCTAATAATACAATGCAAATAATCATATACTCATGCATAATTCTGGTATAAAAACAATTAGGCTTATTTTAGTTTTTTTTTGTATTTTTAAAATGTCAAATTCAGGTTCATTTGAAGCAAGGATAAACGTGATTTGTGCTGGTCACATCTGTTTTGTGTGGTGAGAACATGAAACCATCATCAGTAGATCTTTATACAACAAAAAGACCAGTTCCCTGAATAACTTATAAAGCTTTTTGAAGATTTCAATGGTGGCTACAGGAAATTGGAGCTGAAGCTAAATGCAAAATGGGGCCAATGCATGCTAGAACATTAAAGATCTGTTTCGCCAGTGCAATATGAAGAAAACTTTTTGAAATATTTATTGAAGTTGAGTACACAGAGTAATCCAAGCACTTTTAGTTTTACAGTGGTGCCAAACCATAAACAACATAAGGAGTACTGTGCTGTTTATAGACTTGCAGAAACCCGATTTTTGATCAAAAACAAATGCTGGTCAATCTTTATTAAATTTTTGCAAGATTTACTCTCATTCTGGAGCAAGAAAGGTAAGGGTTGAAACGATTTGGAAAGGGTTCAAGATTTGCCGCAAATCATGCCATGCTGATCAATCATCTTGGGTGTCTTGAATTCACTTTTTAAAAAAAGTCCTTAAAAATAGGACACAATGTACTGTATAAAAACTCTTATTTTTTACAGTGTATAACTTTGTACTGTAGTATGAGTCCTGAAGAGCCCTGAACCACCACCACCTGTAAGACTGAAGAGGTGTACATATTATATGTGCAAATGTTGTCATAGAGTGAATTCAGGTAAATTGGCCCACAATTTGTAAGATTAATAGCATGCTAGCTTAAGTGCATTCACCGTATCTGAGGTGATTTTGCCAAGTAACTATAACCTTTAAACTTCGCCTTAAATCAGAAGGAAATTGTAAGTTCTTTAAAATCCAATCATTCATCAAAATAATGAAGACATGCTTTAAATATATATATATATAATTTTCTTTTCTTTTCTCATTATTAAACTATCAATTGAAACTGACAAATATATATATTTTTTTTACTCTTTACATTTATTGTGTAATTCAATCTATTTTTGTTTGGTTTTGCATGTTTATTTGTGGGATTATTTATATAGAATAAAATATATGCAATATCCAAAAAGTTATCAAATGTAAATGAGTAGCCTACCACTTTTCAAACTGATCTAATGATATCTGTCACATTTATATTCTGTTTAGTTTGATTCTTTGGGGTACATTTATATGACAACAATGTAATAAAAACATTTTTTTCACTTTGTGTTTTTCCGTACAGACAACATTGTCAAAAAGATCCCTGTTCACATAGATCCTCAAAAATGATTAAAAATGCTGTAATATTCATGCCAGGCCAGTAGTTGGCGATGTCACTCTGTAAAGAAACAGTACGCGCCTATACTGAACACATAACACACATGCGCATGATGTCACTGTTTTCACAAATTCACGTTTTTGTGGTTTAAATTTACATTTACATTTAGTCATTTAGCAGACGCTTTTATCCAAAGCGACTTACAAATTAGGACTAATTTAAGCGAGTCATTATAAAGAGGCAAAAAACAACAACAACACAAGAAGTGCTCAAAATACGAAGTTCAGGTATTATTCAGAGTAGCATAAGCCTGATAAGTGATGTTTCAAAGGGAAAAACATGTTTTTTTTGTTTTTTTTATGAGGTTAAGTGCTCACGGAAGAGATTGGTTTTTAGCTGTTTTTTGAATGTTGTCAGGGATTCTGCATTCCGGATGAGGGTGGGGAGAGCGTTCCACCAGCATGGAACTGTGAATGAGAATGTTCTGGAAAGTGATTTTGTGGCTTTCTGCGATGGAACCACGAGACGTCGCTCGTTGACCGATCGTAGGCTTCTGGTAGGGATGTAGACCCGTAGGAGTGAGTGAAAGTAGGAGGGAGCTGAGCCTGTGATGGATCTGTAAGCAAGCGTCAATGCCTTGAACTTGATGCGAGCAGCGAGAGGTAGCCAGTGCAGAGAGATGAACAGAGGAGTGACGTGGGCCCTTTTGGGCTCGTTGAAGACAAGACGAGCTGCAGCATTCTGGATCATCTGTAGGGGTTTGATTGCACATGCTGGAAGTCCAGCCAGAAGGGCATTGCAGTAGTCAAGCCTAGAGATGACATAAATGGAGACTATAATGGTAACGTTTTCAAAGACTTGCACTTTGAAACCTGTATTTTCAAAAGTTTACGTTTTCAGGCCCCCAAAACGCCATTGTTGTATAAATGAACAGCCAAAACAAATCGAAAAGTTTTAAATTTATAGTTGAAAACTGTGTCATGTAAATGGCGCTCTAGTGAACTCACGTGTCGCTCTAGTGAACTCACGTCAGAGGCCCACATACGAAAGAAAATAAATTGTTGAATAAAGTCGTTATTTTGGGTTTTTTTACGCACAAAAAGTATTCTCGTCGCTTGATGAACTTAAAGTTGAGCCACTGTAGTCACTTGGACTATTTTAACGATATTGTTACAAACTTTTCTGGACTGGCAGATTGAAATTGCCTAGAAGCCTTGAAGGAGTCAGACAGCTCTCAGACTTCATAAAAAATATCTTCATTTGTGTTCCGAAGATGAACGAAAGTCTTACGGGGTTGGAACAACATGAGGGTGAGGTTATTTACTGACAGTAAATAAACGTACTGCTAAGAAAAATGTAAATTTAAGAAAAGTTTAATAAACTGTATGTACAGTACCGCTGACTGGTCCACACAATGGGTTATTTCAGATGATCCTATTCTTGTGAGGACCACAGCAGTCAAAACCCACCCACACACACCGGCTGTTACATAAACCTTGAGTGAGTTTGGATGTGTGTGTATGACCATTTGAATCTGCATCTGACCAAAACACCTTACAGCCAATGATGTCTGAACTATTACCACCATTCATATTAATATGACTCATTAAGCTTTCGTGTAAGTTTAGGCATTTAGAGAGCCAAAACTGTTGTGCTTCCCCTGCTAATATTAATGCTGGAACTAGTGGAAGATGTGGAAGATGTTCACACTTCCTCTGACATGAACATGATTTGGTTGCTAATGCCTTTCGTTCTCTCTCTCTCTCTCTCGTTTTTCTGGAGCGCCTAATCTGCCTTCAAGCTTTTTTTGTTACCCTCCTCTTCTCTTTCTTGTTATAAGCACCTCTTGTCATTTCTCCTTCCTCCCCCCCCCACACATTTAGTCTGGAACACTTCCTCAACAGCAACTGAAATGAATTAACAGAGATTATTTGCATGTTCCCATTTCTCAAATTGACAAATGACGCACATAAAACGTCTGTAGTACATATTACCAGATCTACTCAGACAAACAAAGCACGGAGGAGGATGGTGCGGTTTTGCATAACAGATGCAGAGGAAAATGTCACCGGAACAAAATTCTCTTCTTGTAAGGTTGAACTGCACATCCAGCCACATGTTGACGGAAGACATAAAATGTCAAAATATTCAGTAATCATACATGAGGTCCTAATATTCATGAAATGCATTAAAAAGCAAAACGAATGCAATTGAATTTCTGTCCAGCTATAGGATAGATTTATTTATGTGGCAAGATTAAATTGAATATGGATATTCGATTTACATGCCAAATCGTGTAGAGTATGTGCACAAAGGTGTTTGTGTGTGACACCTCCTTCATTATTCATCTGGGTTTACCAAGCTTATGTATCTAGCACAAAATGCAAGCTTTGGTTTCTCCATAAAAACCAGTGATTCTGTGCAAGACACGTGACAAAAGTGCCCGTTATCGTATTTGAACCCATTAAACCAGAGCTTAAGCAAAGCAAACCTGCTTTTTATTTACATCAGATATTGATATCACCTAAAACTCATCGCCTTTTCCTCTTTTAGTTTTCATCAAGTCTTTTTCTTCTACTGTACATCTGCAAAGCGATGAGATCAGGTCATAGTAATGCTAAAGGCAAAACTAGCCTCCTCATGATCAACACTGTAGTCTGCTTGTGAATGCAAAATCCTTATAACCTTGTCCTGTCCTATGACTGTTTCAGATATCCTGGAATCTCCTGCAGTTTTGCTGCATCATGATAAACGTTATGCAGTTGTTAAAGAAGAAACACTGAGCATCTTATTTGAATCCTTCCTGATTATTCTGAATTTAAGTTTCACCAAAAAAGCGAAATATTTGTTCTGTGAAGGACTAAGAATCCAACATGGCTGCCGTTTTAAACACTCTTGTCTCTTTAAGCTCCAGTCGGCGAGCTAGCCAATCACAGAGGAGATGCTGTGAACGTCCTTGCCCGCGACCTTGATGAAGAGGGAACAGAATGACTGAAAACAATGGTTTATGAGAGGCACTGATAAATGGGTTTCAGCAGAGAGGAAGAGATGAAGAGCAGAGAGAGAGAGAGAGGAGGAGGAGAAGGAGGGGGAGAAGGAGGAGGGGAGGGGGGCATGTGGCATCGGGAAACACACCAATCCTACAGAGATTGTGCTCGGCTTCCCCCATCTCTCCTCCGTCCCCTCCCCTCCACATCCCTCCATCTCACCTCCTCCCCCTCGCGCTCACTACATTTCATGTGCGTAAATGTTTCATAATCTCTGCACTTGTAGTCAAGAGCTTGAGGCTGGAAAAGAAAAAAGGCACACATCAATGAACGAGTAATAATGCTCGCTCCCTTCCCTCTCTCTTTTTATCTCTCTTCCTCTCTCGCCTCCACTCCTTTTTTTACACATGGATGGGTTTGACAGGTGGTCTTCCGGAGCAATGACACATTATTATTGGCAGGTTGAGGTAGGACAAACACATGGAGGATCGCCTGCATTATGTGCCACCTCATTTAACAGGAAATGCATTTAGTGGAAATGGAAGCAAACTTCATATTTCTCCGGTGTGTCATAAAAAGTTGGGCTTGCTTATTCTCAGGGCAGAGACATAATTCATGCAAGTACGCAAACTACCAAAAGCATTGCAAGCATGCAGTCCTGTTGAATATAATAGGCTATGTTTGTAAGATTCAGTGCTCAAGGGGGCGATAGAGATACCTTTAAACCAAGAGTGCTTAAGCTGGCTGTTAACACTTTAACTTTAAACAATTCTGTCAGAAAATCTGAAAACTGTTGCTCCACCTTGACAGTATTCGACTTGAAAGAGAAAAATGGCTAGAAAACGTTTATGCTAATGTGCCTAACAGCTAGTGCCTGTTCTGGCAATGCTGAGAACGCAACCTGTCCTTGGGTGTGTTTTGGGTGCGAGTCAGTAAAAAAAAAAAAAAAAGAAAGAAATTAATACTTTTATTGAGCAAGGATTCATTAAATTGATCAAAAAGTGCCAGTAAAGACGATGTAACTACAGAAGAGTCAAGTTTTAAATAGGAAAAATATCGAAACTCTTTGGTCATTTTTTTTGAGAGAGATGCTAATGGTCCTGTCCGATTCAATGATCTATGCTAAGCTATGCTAAAAGGAGTTCGGCTGAATGGATTTGAAAACGGTAAAACTCAACTGTTTAACTCTGGGGGAGTTGTAAAATGAGCCTATTTCCCAAAAAAAGTGGAGTATCCCTTTAAGAAAAGAAAAATCAATTCCGTCCACTGGGAAGAGGCAAGCTAAGTAACCCGTCTTTTGTCATTGCAGGAGGTCAATCAATCAGGCTCTATGTGCCACAAGCCCAACAAGCAACAGCAGGGAAGGTGAACCTCCCATCATTATAAACCAATCAACATCTTCCCACAAGTAACAAAAGCCTCTAATTACACCCTTACAATCGTTCACACCACACTGGGTCCTAGTGCTCAGTTAAAAAAAAATCCTATCTAAAATGGTTCCATGCCAGTAATCACACTAACCAAGAAAACAACTGCAATCAGTTTCATCAGGCAGAGAATATATATATTGCACATGGTCTGTATATTTGAATGAGATGGTTCTTTTTGGGTTTCAAATCCACACAAAAAAAAGAATGAAATGGAAAATCAAATTGGAGCCGTGACAAATGGTTAGAATGTCTGACACACCTGACCATTTTCTCCCCATCATTTCACAATGGTAATTAAGACAAAATGTAGTCTGATAAAAAGACCAATGAACTGTTTTCCATGGACTCTGTATCAAACTTATAGAGATTTGAACAAACGTCACCCACACCATTTGTGAATGATACTTCAGATCAAGGGGTTTACTGATGAAAAATTAACTACAATTTTAAGTGATCAGACTTACAATTCCGCTTTTGCGCGCCTCCATATTTTGTAACATATCATATCATTACATGATCCTTTTACATGAGAATGTAGTGTTGAATGCATTAAAATGTACAAATTCACATCATTTACATACATGCAATGCAGGAATTCCTCAACTTTTCATCAGCTGCTGAACCTCTTTGACCTAATATAGTGTTTACTTGAAGTACCCCCTGAGATTTTAAGCTAATAAGTTAGGTCAATAATAAAATTAAGATAATAATAATAAAAATAAATTAAATTGATTTCACAGTTCTCTGATGTCGGTTAATGATCACATGAAAGCAGGTAAACAAATAAAATATTTTTTAGTAAAATTATCTAAAAGTAATCAAAAAGGAGTTTTATTTGGAATTTGGAATCAGTAACCCATTACAATTTGTATTAGGACTGGTTATTGTTATTCACCTTTATGTTCTTGGAGTGTACGGACCTTAATAGTAAGAGTCTACATCAGAGTCGCTCAGTCAGTGAATGTTCAAACTAAGACATCGCTCCACGAGTAATTTTTTCTACTATTGAAAATAAACCTGAAACTTTATGCATGGGCTACTTTAGGGTCATGAGCTATAGGCCTATTGCTCATATGACAATTTACGTGCAATTAAAGATTTATGTTCACAACTTAGTTTTGTTGTAAAAAATAATTAAAGGTACCTTTGTTTAGATGACATGTCAGAAGCATAATCAACATTTATTTATTTATTGTAAAGCAGGGAGAACTTTTTTGTAAAAATGTATGACACGAATACAGTCAAATTGTAGTATTCAATTGAAACTAATTGAATACAATAACTGACTAATTAATTAAAAGCCTCACACACTTTACCAATTTAAAGTATGAAGCTATGTACTCAATGAACTTGAACTGCAGAACAACCATTGAGTGATTCTGTAATTTGTCAACAAAAAAAACTTGCTGCAGCAACACCCTGAAACCAGCTAAAACACCACTCACATTTTCATCAAAAAATATTTTTAAAAAAATTCCTATAAAACGTGAGAGATGGTTTAAAGTTAGCAAACACGAAGTTCCCCCACCACTTATCCATCAGATCTATAAATAACCCATACCTCGCTGGCTCACTTGATTACGTCCACTCCCACGCGTATACATGGGCCCCGGAGGGATGGATGGAGGGGGATGAGGTTGCTAGGAGACCACTGGCAGGCAGGTCATGTGACTGGAGATGACTGGCACTGCTATAGAATGCAGTCTCACGACACAATACACACACACACACTCACTCTCACCACCTACTGTTTTAAATGGTGTAACGAAACATTGATGCACAGTGTGAAAGGTGAACACACTAAACACATACACAAATTCATCAGTGTTAAAACACTATCCATTTAGCTGTACATCAAAGAAATCGAAAAAGGAAATTGAGCAGCACAGTGCATGATTAAACCGCTGTTGATTAAATGACTGTACAGTTTATAGATGTGTAAACAATCAAAAGCTGCTTGTCTGTTTTTAAGTGACTGATGATGACTTAAACGGTTGTTGAGGCCATGATGTAATACTGTATGCGAGTTAAATTACAGTATGTCTGTTCCATCTTCATACCAGAGGCAATTTTGTGCATCTTCTTCTGTGAATGATAAAGGTTTGACTTGCAGGTCTTGCTGTTTTAGTGATACATGCATTAATGCTATTTGAGACCATGATTTCATATTTCTTATTATGGTTATTGTATTTGTAACAGCCATTATGAGGAAATGTACAGGTACACTGAAATTTCAAAGGTATGTAACTTTTTAAGTGGCGTTTAAGAGAGCTACATATGGCAATTTATCTGTTCAATAAAATACCTCACTCACCTGTTGGGGAACGTCACCCGCGTGACTGACATCTGAAACACGTGTCTCATTGGCCCACGACAGTACATGACGTCATTACTGGTGCGACCGTGAGTATAACAGGGTGCCTGTAGTACATGTCATCAACTTCTTTGTCTGAAGGAGATTGGGCAGGCATACCTGAAGCATGGGAGTCTCACTCCCTTTCACAGGGAACCATGGTTACAGTTGTACCCGAGACGGTCCCTTACGAATGTGAACTTGCACTGCGTCTGAATAAGATACTATGGGGAAAAAAATACCCTCTACACCATGCTGAGGGCGATCTGCCACTGTCGAAGCAATACCACAATGGGCAGAAACATGATGAATCAACGGACTTAACTGCCGAGGTCAATAAGCTTCCCCAACTCAGATGCACCTGATGACTCTCAGTGACAAAAAGGCCAAAACCCAAGCTTCAAACCCTAAACAAGGAAAGTCCCAGCCTTTACAGCCTTCCTCCCTTCCTTGTAGGTCCAGACAAAAAGAGCCCGGCCCAAGGACAGCACTCAAAGGTCTGGCAGTGTCAGTTTCTAATACACTAGACACTGCATTTGAGGGAATACGGCCCGGGAACACCCAAGGAGAGCCAGCTACTCCCAAATTCAGTGCTCACCCCTTGTCAGGTGAAGGGTCCAGAGGAGCGGAGGACCCTGCTTAGAGACCCTCACAGAATGAATGGACCCTCACAGAGACTCCCAGATCCAACTAAAGACACACTAAAGGATTACAATAGTGAAACACATTTTGGAAGAAGGATTGAATACTGACTCATTATTTAAATTTTGTTCAATTTGAACAAAAAATCGACATAGTGTACCTTTAATATAATCGCTCAAATCTTAATTTAAATCTCTGGAAATTTAATATAAAGCTGGACATTTTTCAGTGAATCTTCTCACTTGTTTTTCAGCAACTTCATTATTTGTCCATCCAAGAAGGCTGGGTCTGTGGAAAACTTGAAAAAGCAGAAAATGACTAAATGTATTTTTAAGACTGTAAAAGTTAATTGTAAACAGCTTTGAAAATATTTATTGTGAAAAGCGAAATAAAATAAATTGAACTACATTTTATCTTCAGGTTTACAACATCTAACAAAAAAGATACGCTTACAAATACAAACACTTTATTATCTTTTAGACGAGTTTGAGAAAGCAACTCTTCTAAGCTAACTTACATTAGGCTTCCATGCAACGGCTTTTTATGTAAATCAAGCACTGTAATCTAAAAGAACAGAAAATAGGTATCACATTTTTGCATCCAGATTATTCAGAAGCACAGGAAGAAAGAGACAGAGATTAAGTGAAAGAGATATTCAGCAATGCTTGCTGCTAAATATACCAGAATGTAAGTGCTCACGCCTCTCTGAGCATTCACCTTGAGCACGCCAGGCCCACCACCATTGGAGGAGGATCCGGGACACCTCACGCTCTCATTGGCCATGAGTGGCAAGCCTGTTGCTGGGCTGTTTCCATGGAGATGGCTTATCGAAGGTAGTGCTGGAGCTGTCACTGGGGAAATAGATGGGGCAAAGATGGTTAATGAGAAAAAGTGAGGATTGTGTGTGTGCGTGAAAGAGAGAGACTAAATGGATTGATGTAATGACGCATAAAAAGGATGGATTAAGCAAAAGAAACAGGTTGGTCGTATGTGGCTGAGTGTGTGCGAGTGAATGTGTATGAATCACACTTGTGGAGGAATGTCATCATCGGATACAATGGATTACCGAAGAAGAACAAGATCAATGCACATTAACATAAGGCCTATCTGTGTATGGATGTTAAAGTTTGATGTTTTAAGATGAGGGAAATCAGATGAAACACAGAAACATCCTCCGGAAGACCTGAGGCTTTCTGATGTTAAAAAATGTAACAATACATCTGATCAATAAGCTGCTAAAGCCAAATCCCTCTGTATTTTAAAACCTTTCTTGCATGATGAAATACATTAAAGTGAACGTACCTAAAATGATCATGAGATTTTGACTGACTGAACTCAGTCCACTCAGAAAAGGCAGAAAATGTAATAACACTACACTTAATACCTAATTCATCTGACTGAAGGTTCTGGATGGACTTTTTTTAATATTTATATATTAGCACATCTGCTGGGAATATGATTAAAGTAATCCTACAGCTAAAATAAAGTAAAAAATTTAATAAAATTGAGAAATTCATTGAGAAATTTAGAGAGGTTATGTTCAAAACAAATACAATTATTTTTAGCTTTTTCTTACCTTAAATTCACAAATATAATAACAAATATTTGCAGCATATTTTTACATGATTAAATATTGTTTTCTTCATAAAAAAAGGCTATGGTGTATCTTCATGACATCTATAAATTCATAAACACTTTCATTGGAAAATCATGGCATACGGTAAGAAACATTACTGATTTGTTCATATTTTACATTTTAAAGGGAAACCCCTTTTTTTTTTAAAACAGCACACTAATAATGAAGGGGAACCAGTGGCAAAAAAAAGAAGAAGTGGGAAACATTTCGGTCACGTGACCTTTCTCTACACATGTGACCGAAACGTTTGCTACTTTTTATTAAAGCACTGGTTTTATCTTGCAATTGGTGGTTGGCTTTTTTTAAAAGTGTTTCCCTATTTGGAGTTTTGGGTCTACACACCTCATTTAGACCATTTTTTTATTTTAGACCCATTCTCACCAATGCATCCAAAACAAATCGATGTCTTACAGCTGCATAAAGTTACCTTGGCCTAAATCAGCATAATTCAATTACAATGTTCAGTATATAAATTCTAATGTTTTCATTTGCAACCAATGAACAGTGTACTGAGTATTGTAGATTAAACAGATGAGAATTAGAAGAAATGGGACTTCTTCCAGCCATTCTTCTTAGTCATCATGCATACTGTCTCTGTATTTTGTAGCAGGTGCCATTTCTGGATGCTGGAAGCTCAATATCAGTAGAGTGTGATTTTTACTAGAAAAAGCCAATAGAGTAAATCAGCTGATGTTTGTACAGCTTCTGTTATCCTTATTAATGTCCACTGACCTTCAAATGTGTTCCAGAGCGATACTGGAGGATTTGCCACGGAGACCAATCTCTACTCATGCAGCACTGAAGCTCGTAATTAGCTCTGATCAGATCCTGGTTTTAATAATCGGAGATGTGTTGAGCAACATGATTCTGATTCATTAAAAATCTAACGATGACTGTAATCACTTCATTTACAGGGAGCAGCATTTGATCTTAAGGGTTTATATGTAGCTTAATGTATGAGATTAAAATAACAGTCTGTCTTTGACTAATGATTACTTTATTGCTTTGAGAAAGATTTAAACGTATTAATTATTAACCTCAACGTCAACTGGACATATATCCTCATTTCAGTGCAGGGAATTCAACTACAGCAACTGACGGGAAGTTGACATGCCCCGAGGTTCGACATGCTGCTATATTCCTTTGCACTAAAACTATTTTAAAATATTTAAAATATCTCAAATGTTTTCTTTTAGATTCATTATTCAGTGGACACTAAATGAGGATACCAGAGGCTGTCTTTATGACCTCATTAATTTTGACTACAGTAAATAGAAAATTGAGAAACTAAGGGGCATATTTATACTTTTATATGTTTGTCACAGTACAGGACCATTAAAATGATAATTTCTTAAAATAACTTTAATTATAAATTGAAAATAGGCCTCTATTAAATATGCACTAAAATTCCTTGAATACACACATTATGAGATTTGACGCACATACAAATGATTAACAATGTTTTTGCTTTTATTTGTTTTTTAACTATTTTATCAAGGAAAATGTTATTCCTTATTATATGAGCCCTTTAAGTATAAACCACATACTCATCTGATATGTGAATGCTCAATTCAAACAAAAATGACTGGTGACAGAGAGAGCGCCACACAGAAAAGATATTAAACAAGCCCAGTGAATGCTTTAATTGAATTATGAATCCACTGGGGACGATGAAACAGCCTCAGCTCTGTTTGTATCTCATCCCAATCACTCTAAACATGGAGCTAAATTACTTGGATTGATTTTTGAATGGACAGAGACTATTCAATTGAAATGAAGCAAAGCCAATACAACTCAAGAAACGAAATGCTTGAATTTACAAGCATACGCATATAACAATATTAAGGCAGATGACTGACCTTGATAGTTAGTTCCTGGACAAGGCCTGCGAAATACTAATACATTATTCGAGAATGAAGTGTTGCAGAGATTGAGCTCAGTCACTTCCGTAGCGGTTAATGTGAGGAACGGCGCCCTCTGCTGTTTTTGGAGGATAATACAGTTTCCTATCTCAATCTCCTTGTTTAGTGGCAATAAGGAATTAACGTGATTGATGTGATTTTTTCTTTCTTAGATGTGTGACAAATAAATCAAACGAAACGAACGTCTAAGTCCCGGTATACACAACTAAAGCGCATTATGCAGACATTTGACTAAGTTTATCGGCAAAAGATGTGGCGACATCTTGTGGTCGAATGACACCATGCAATTACCTCAAATCGGAGCATTGTCGAAAAGTTACTCATTTTCTAAAAGACAACATATTTACTAGTTAAATAGATAGGAAATGAAACTTAGTTTAAGTAGAGCCGCGAAATGAAAATTAAAAGATATATTCAGTGAACTGTGACTAGTTTTGTTTGCCAAGTTTTCTCACCTGCTCGATAACAGTGTCCTAGTAGGTCTGCATGTAATTACCAGAATCACCAACCTTCAAAATCCCAAGATAACACAACCATAGTTGTCACCAAAATACCATAACAGAAACAGACTGTCTACCGTCAAACTGTCTGTTAGAAAATCCGATTCAAGCTAGTAACTGCATGCTTTGTATGATGGCTGGTTCCTAGCAAGTCACTGGTGGAGGCTAGATCAGCAACAAGGTCAGAGGTCATACAACCCTTAAGTGGTCAAGCGGGTTTTTAGATGGTGGCGGGTCAGTGAGCTAATGATCAGCTTGCACTAATGACCAGTCACTAGTTGTGGACTGTTTTTTATTCCTGGAACAGAGGAATTGGTGTTTGACCATCCGTTATGGTGCTATGTTGAATTTGTATGTTCTGTATAACTTTATGTAGGCTAATACACGACTCATGAGTAAAAATAGTTTGGTTGGTCCCTTATTTCATGTAACACTTGAACAAAAGTCTAAGGGACAGGTGTTACAATGTTACACAATAATAGGCCTATAGTATTTTCACGGATAACTTTCTATGAATCTGCCTCTCTCAGTGTCATTCCTTTATAAATATAAATATATATAATTACTCTATATTTCCCCTAAGTTTTAAATAATTTCATAACTTTTTAAGCATTGTGTAAAATCAATACAATGCCCTATATCTAACAAACACACTATTGTTGTTTTATTATTTATCTGATCCAATTTTAAATTTTAAATCGAACTTTATTTTCTATTTAAAGAATTTCTCTGTTTCCTGTCAGTGAACTTTTGGATGGGTTTTAAACCCGCTGTAACATCTGGTTATAGTTATGTAACACTAACTGGTGCAACATGCTGTAATATAATACTTCCATGGGTGAAATTCCCAAGTTGCTGCTATGTAATAATTCTCTCCCCCACACACATAGGCGCTGGTATATCCAAATCCTTGTTTTTTACATTTTATTCATTTGTATGACCTTTTTTTCCATTGCTGTCTTAAATAGTTGCCATTTGATATCTGCTTGTTAACTACAACTGAAGATCCAGTGATTGCATGGATTGTCCCTCAGGTGTGACCCCGAGGTCACATGCTTTGCTCAAGGACACAATGGTGATAAAACAGGAATGTGACTTAATTTTTTCTAGGACACCCTCATTGGGAATGAAACTTGCATTCCTTGTGCTGGCAGCCATAACCATACCTCACATTTTATTAAAAGGCAACATTTTTTAAATATTAGATTCTCCCAGGCAATATTTAGCATCTTGGAAATGGGTTTTCACACATATTTATTCACTGACTTTAATTAAACGCAGCATTTTGCTTGAACATCTGCATCCACAAGGAAAGCACACAGCTTCTAGTTTCAGCTTCTAGGAGAGGCCCATTATCACTAACCGATCGCAGATATTCCTCACAGCTGGGCTGTTTTTAATGAAGGCCTGGTTTAGTAGTCTGATGCAGTATTTTGTTACTGCATGTGGCCTGCATTAAGTTGGAAAAAACATCTGGGAAATGACATTTCTGTTTGAGTTAAGATTTACATAAAGTATGTTATGAACTATCAGCTAAAGTAAACAGAAATTGCTCACTGCTAAAGTACTAAGTAAGCACTATCCAAGGAGTCCCATTGTCAAAATTGTTCCGGTTTACTTCAAACATTTGTTCACTTACCAGAACATAGACACCTGTGAGCATCAGCTGCTCGCTATATTCACAGCAAGAAATGTCATCACGTCTTTTTTGCAGTCATTATAAATGAAAAACGAGGGCATATTTTATAATGCCGCAGTACTTTTTAACAGCTATTATAAAGAAGCACAAGAAACAAATCAAATGACACCAGGAAGATATTAGTCATGCCCTGTGTTATACAGGCATCTCCTTTATAAATACCAGCTACATTTTAATGTGCGACCTCATAATTGTGTCTCATCAGTAATTGAGGCATCAGTTTCCCAGTGTTTTGTGGTTAAGGCCCTTGTTAGTGCCTGAATTCATGTTTACACTAGGGAGGATAATAAGACACAACCTATGTTCAGACTAGAATACTACTATTTACACCGGGCATTGCAGCCATATTTATTACAAATATGCAACATTTTGAGAAATAGTATGCTACATTGATGTCACATGACCTAATTATATTGCATATTTAATTAAACTATGTTAAGAGATAAAATTTGCATTGGAATTTCTGGGGTTTATTATATATAGGCTATTATATATTTTTCTAATATTTTGAATTAGCTTTTATTTTTATATTTTCAGTTTTAATTTTAATTTAATTTTGTTAATTTTATAAAGTAATTTTGTTGTGTTATGCTTTTTTTGTAGTTTTATAAAAAAAAAGTAACACTTCTATTTAACTTTATTTTTTTATTTCAGTTCTACTTGAAACTAACAGCATTTCATTTCATTTTTAGTTGCCAAGGCAACATTTCTAATTTATGTTTAAGTTTTTAATCTGATATTTATCTTTAATTTTATGTCAGCTTTCAGGTTTTTATCATTTTAGTAAAGGGTTAGTTCACCCAAAATTATTTTTCTGTCATCATTTACTCTCCCTCAAGTTGTTCTTAAAGGATTAGTTCACTTCAAAATGACAATTCTGTCATCATTTACTCTCCCTCAAGTTGTTCCAAACCTGTATGAGTTTCTTTCTTCTGCTGAACACAAAAGAAGATATTTTGAAGAATGTCGTAACCAAACAGTTGATGGACCCCATTGACTTCCATAGTATTTTTTTTCCATATATGAGAAGAAATAAATTCATACAGGCTTGGAACAACTTGTGGGTGAGTAAACGATGACAGAATTTTCGTTTTTGGGTGAACTATCCCTTTAAAAATAACAACACTGGTCCTTCCTTAATAGTGTGCTTCCTCCCATTTAAACGAATAAAATGTCCTCCTTTATGCAAATAGCCTACATAAATATTGAGATTGAATGTTGTTAAAAGTCTAAAAGCACTGAGATGTTGTTCTGGCACATGTAAATGCCTCTTTTGTAAGACTTTGCAGTATAAGTAGTGGCCACATGGAGGTGCTGTCTCCTTTTCTCCTCCAATGGTCCACCACTTTCCACATCTTTCCCAGCACGTGCTACCTCTAATGTATCGCACCTTATCCGCGATTTCTTTCCCAGCCACTTCGTCATCTCTTTATCCACAACAGAGGTCAAAGGCTGAGTAAACACGTCTGAAGGATGACCAACAGGGTTCTGCGCCTTCATTTTTCTCTCCTTTACCTCATTGTATTGTCTTCATTTCCGTCGTTCTCTCCCTCCTCTTGAGCTCGCGGTCTCTGCAGCCAGAGGTTAAACCGAGCATTAGCCCGAATGGCCCGTTTTAAATCGCTGATTGCACATCATTGCTATCAACATTTAATCATGGCCTCAGTCTCATCCCCGCACGCCCACAGCTGACTTAACAGGCTCTGACACGGAACAATCGCCACACTCAGCTTGTATCTCATCAGCGATGGAGCCTTGAGATCCAACTCATTAAGGAAAGGGCTAACGAATGCAGGGTGACAGGTGCTGAAGGAGACAACGTCGTTTAAAAAAAGTCGCTAGTCGCGAGCCGCTGGAACTGGTGTTGTTGTACACTGGCGCTTGAAAGGGTAAATTAGCAATGCATTCATTATGTCCTCATGAAAGCGATGTCAAGTCGCTGTGCGCAAGTGTTGAGGCCAGTTGGGTTTCAATTAGAGAGAATGCTATGAAGAGTTAATGGGAATTAACACAGAGTATGTGCTGCTAATGAATCAGGCAGCCTTTTGGTGGGCAACAAATGGCAAACAGTGTCTGACTCAAGCAGCCTGCAATCGCCTGCTTCTTCGGGGTGTCGTGAGGCATACAAATGACCCGAACGGCAATGAACAATAGTTGATGTCTTTGCAATGAAATTAGCATATTAATCAAACACAACAGGGGACTAGTTCTCATTGAGGTAACTGCACTCTCCATGGTGATTGGTTTTAAATTTCATGCTACCTGCCTGGGCCTTGTGATCAAAAGTTATGGGCTGTCAGAGTTTTCCTTATAAATCACACTATTGGGCCTACCAAAAGTCTTTCTGCCATATTTCACATGGGGCCCAAAAAAAAGTAGCCTACCATTTGTTGAAGGCTGCATCTGAAATCGCATATCAATCTGAGTGGGTTGTTTTGAATAAGAAATTACTTTGCCACTGCTAAAAAAGTATGTTTATACTGTTGTATGAATGCAATCTGGACATTCTACATTCGCCATGTTGTCCTTATCATGTGACCTACCACACGATAATGCGTCGCTTTACTGCCATTTGGCAAATTCCAATTGGAAGTGACTTCCCAGCAAGCAATTTTGTGTTTAAAAGACGTCTAATAGCCGTCCAACACAGCCTAGACGTCAAGGCTAGAACAAGGCAAAATTTGGGCTGTCAGTGAAAATTTGATAGACGTTTAAACCATAGCCCAAGAATAAACTAGTCATCAATTAGATAAAGAAATGAAATGAGTGAAGAAATTAAACCAAACACTTTGTAATCACTGTTTACTTTGCTTACATGATGGAATATCATACATCTCACAAGTTATTTTGGCAAAAACGACATGTAACCAAATTCATTATTTTGGCTAGAAGTCGGTTACTCATAGCCGGACTATATCGGGTCTACTATAGTTAACCTAGACGGTGAAATTACGACTTTTGCTTGCTGGGTAGTGAGCATCCCTATGCCCTACTCTCTGGCTGCGTCCGAAATAGCATATTCAAAATAAGTACCTACTCGAGAGGTGCAAAAAAAGGTACATCCAATATGGTATGTATGCAATCCAGACGTACTACATGCACCTTGTTGCCATTACCATGATGTGATTACAAACTTCACTGATTCACAAATCCTCTCTTTCCCCCACCCATACAATTCCATACAATGAAAATGCATGGTGATCACTGACTGTGAAGTTCAGCTGCAATTTTGCTTGGTTTATTTAAACAACAAACTAATATCAACAAAGTAATGTCCTTGCTTTAATATCTCTTCACATTTTGGAATACTTTTCATCCATTTTATGATACAAATTATTTTAGCTGTCAGGAATAATGAGTTTAAAGCCCGAGTCTAAATGGGTCCATATAATTACTTAAGTCAAATTCATTTTAATATAAAATATGAATCGACCAGCTCAAGAGCAGCCTTCGGCCAGATAAAATGAAATAATGTTCATTACCTATTTTAAATATTCAAAAGCCATACAATTTTTATTCATTACTTGTGTCATAATTGCCCCAGCCTCACAACCATAAAAGAATCCTATATAGCAGCGATGGTGTCATTCATGTTAACTTTTATCTGACAACTATGTTGAGAAATGTAAAGTTTTTTTGACAGCATTTAAATAGAACCATTAAAAATGCAGAAAAATCAAGAAAAAATACGAATATGAAAGTCTTTCAACGTCACACTTGTTAGAGAATTGTTCTGAGAATATCCTGAGCTTTCACTCCAGTTTGTTTGTGACTGGAAAAAAAAAATATCACATTATGTATTATTTATATTGCCCAGTCTACCAGACATATGGACAGAATGAGAGCATTTCAGAGGCACTAAAAGGCTTCTAAATTTGTATTTACCTAAAGTCTTGCTCTTAAAGTTTAGACAGGCTGATGTTTGTCTTGAGAGTCTGACATTTTCCCAGTTCAGGAGTTAAACCGCATCTTCTGAAGGTCTCTCAGATGGTAAATCAATAAGTGAATGCCAAACACTTTTTTGGCATTTGTTAATATCCACAAACTGCAGTATACATGTATTACACTGGAATTGTAGAACAAGGAAATTCTACAAAAGCAGTAGATTATACAGAAGCAATAATAATACCGATTACACAAAGACGCTTCACAACAGGAGCTTTGGCTTTTAGTTTATTAGACATCACAATGATCCATAAAACATAGAACAAGTTGCTTATGCATATAAAATAATCTCAGTAGGGAAAGAAATAAGATGCAAAAACAAACATTAGAAATAAAAATAATCACAATTCTCCCCATTAGGCGGTCTAAATAGTCGATGATTTACTTTTATCTCAGGCAAAACAAATCTGTCAGTAAAATGGCTGAAAACAAAGTAACAAAGGCACATCTGGCTTGACGATGACAGGGCAGCGCATAAGCGAACACGTGGCAGATATGATTTGTGATAATGAAGTATAAACAAACATATGGCAAATCAAGTGTGTTTGATTTTTGGTGGAGAGTCGATTTGATTAATGTCAAGAGTCGTTCTGTAACCAAAGACTAATTTTAGTGGGCCACTACTTTGTTAAAGAGATAATTCATTGCAAAATGGAAATCCTGTCAGCATTTACTCGCCCATGTGTCGTTCTAAACCTGTAAAGACTGACTTTTTTGTTGTTTTGGACCCCATTGGCCTTCATAGTATGGACAAAAACAGCGTTCTTCAAAATAAAAAGTCAGGTTTGGAACTACATGACGTTGAGTAAATGAGGACAGAATTGAATTTTTTGACTAAACAATCCCTTTAACATTCCTAAACTCCTTTGATTGTCCTTTTAAAATCAAAAATGACATTAAATAGTTTTACCAGGACTTTAATGTATGCGATCTACAGTATAGAAGACAGAAACGTAAAAAACCCCAAAAAACTTAAATACAGATAAGCAATAATTAAATTAAGTTTAAAAATGCAAACTTTAAAAAAAATGAAGTCACAGTTTAGAACACAGAAACCCTTATGAGTATAACATACAGTGATTGTCTAATACTGCACCATTGTAGCAAATGACGGTTGCGTGAAGACAGTCCATTTGCGCGTGATGATAACATAAGCGAACCCCAGATCTCATGCAGCATGCAGACGTATACATTCCCTTCATCAGAAACAGTGACGAGACCACAGCCCAGCTAACCCGAGATGACAGGTGAAAGATTGTCGTGTCATGTCAAGAATAACCGTTTTGCAAGAATCAGTAATTTGCGGTGTTGTCCAACAGGCCAGAAGATCAGGCAGTGAATGTGATCGATGATTAATCAAGAACAAAGGAGGGCTTGTTAATTCATCTAGGGGAACCGTACCGTTCATCCATTGATTTCGAATGGCACCTGCCCACCTATTCATCCATTCACCCATCTGAAGGTGAGCTTTGTGAATGTGCAAGTTTCCACTCCAGGTGACCATTAAAAAGCCATCCATTCATTCCCTTTATCACCTCTGTCACCTGTTAGCAAGTCTTTAGTTCATTGCATCACTATGGTTTTGATATGAGTTCTTTGGCACAATTACAACAATGTATTCAGACACTATGACACGAAGATCTATCGACAGCTTTAAGTGGATGTGCAAAAATTACATTCAAGAGTGAAAGACACAAACAGTGATGGAATTAGTTGCCATGCCATCCAAGAACCAGTGAAAAAGAAAAAAGACCATTAAAAAACGACTTCTGTAGTGTTCCTCATATATCTCTTAAAGGAATAGTTCACCAAAAATAAATTCATGTCTTTAAAAACTCTCTTTGTCTTTTCCATACAATGGAAGTAAATGGTGACCAAAGTGAACTTAAATCCCAGAATGTCGATAACACAAAGCCATCGAACAGCAGTGTGAACATTCTTGAAAATATCATTTTTGTTCTACAGAAGAAACAAATCATATGGAATTGCAACAACATGAAGGCGAGTAAATAATTTTTGGGTGAACTGTTCCTTTAAGGAGGTGTACATTTTCTCCTCTTCTTGCAAATCAAATTCTACTTTTTGAGAAGAATTATAGGAATAAGAGAGCGTTAATGATAACATTTGGCCAAACAAATACAACTGAAGCGTTGTGGCCATGCTCAAGAAAGTGATACACAGTGCATTTAAATATTAAAGACCACATAAAATCAATGGCTTTCAATATTAATATCTGTTAACTTTGAAACCAATAGCTATATGTCATGGTATACTCCTTAAAGTCTACAAAATTAAGTTTTTAGCAGATAAATACATTTAAAATGTACAATCTTTCTTTTGGAAAACAGATAAAAAATATTGATGACTCATCCTGCACTAAAAGTATTGTCCAATCAAATGCTCTCTAGGAGGAGAATGTCCCACCCTAAATTCAAACTAAACCCCATTGGCAATTTTAAAATGGGTGGGATCTTTTGTCTTTTGATCTTCTAAAATGTTCCAATAGGAAATGTCAGTACAGAAAGAAAATTGTGCTTGTCAAGAGATTTCACAAGGTCTTTAACATTAATGTTTCGCTTCAGAAGTGCAGAAAATGATCCAAACCTCCTGTCACCTTCAGCATCTCTATATGCGTATTGTGCTTCTTATGACCAGAAAATAGGGGAGGAAAAGTTGCGACAGGTGCCCACTGTTTTTAGGAAAGCAGCCAACCATGCCATGCAGATTATACAGTAACAAAATCCACACGTATCAATAAGTAAAACATCAGCATACGACTTTAGCAATACCCGTTAAAATAAATGTTAAATTTTTTTACACTTTTTCATTTTGCACCCCACTGGTATTTTTTTTTGGATTTGTTTGCATTTTTTCTTTTTTTGTTCTTCTTTTTTAATATTATATTTTTTTGACGCATGTTAGACTAGCTATATATATTATTTTCTTAACTTATTTACAGAACTTATTTGGTACTTTTCAAAAACAATGAACACGCCAAAGAATCAAAGAAACAAAAATAAGAAAATAATGCATACATCTGTTTTTAGCTGATATAATCGATCAAAATGACATCAAATATAAAATATAAAAATACATTTTTGCTGTATGTAAAATACATTGCATATACCACAAATTTTTCCCTTAACGCACAAAACCGACAGAAGCTAAAGCTTTAAAAGAGCACTACACCAAGATCGCAGAATAAAAATTTAGAAATCAGAAACATAAGCAAGATTTCACAGTATATGCAGTGTATTTTAAAATACTGAAAGCAAATTCTTATATTTAGACCTTTCAGGAAAATTAATGTTTGAAGTCAAACTGGTGCGACTATGCTTGCTTTTCACATAACCAGGATTAAAATATAACATAGTACCTCAAAACTAAATAACTACAATTCTCATGGTTTTGTTTTACCCATAGGCGTAATTTGCGGGTGGGACGGGTGGGACATGTCCCCACCACTTTTTGCCAGGGTCGATATTGTCCCCACCACTTTTTAAAACATCTCGCGGCACGAATGTACCAATTCTACAAATAAATAAAACATCTCCAGCAGTTAACTGGCAAAGCATTCATTTCGTTCGTTTTTTAAATAAGAGATGATCTAGCGCTGAAATGTGTTTTTTAAATCAAGTGATCAAAGTGCTCGTTGCCGCTGCGATCAGTGGCGCGGAAACAGTGTTTTTTCGTGTGGCTTCACTCGCGCGCTTCAATCCGTTGCGGATACTCTCTATTCGTTCTAGTGAAATCACAACATATAATGCACACAAACGTGTCCCTGCTTGATATACAACCACTGATGAACATAATCGTTTTTGATGAGGAAAAAAAAAACTATACGAGAAAAAAAAACTATACGAGTGCGGATTACAACCCAGAACCTTGACAAATAGGCGGATCTATGTAGTTATTCACACGAAAATTCTCGTACTGACAACATATATTAGGCTACATCTCATTAAACGACAAATGAAACCCCATGTAGCCTACTATTTAAATCGATTGCTGGACATCGTAATGTTATTGTACATATATCTGATTTAGCATTGTATTAGCAACCCCCACCCCACCTGTCCCACCCACTTTTTAAAACAAAGTTACGCCACTGCCGTTCATTTTTTAAAGTTTGCTTTTCTGAAGTACTAAGAACTTGTTGTCAAATTATTATTTGTCCAAAATCGGTCAAAAGTCTAATGAACACGGGTCCAAAAGATATCAATATGTTTCATGGACCATCCACAAAACCATGAGAATAGGTTCAAAGGTAATTTAGCCACTAAAAAAAATAAAGAAAAAAAGAAGACTTGCACCAGGCTGGGGTGGTTTTCAATGTGTGTGTGCCGAGCTGTGGACTTTAGCCTGCTCTGCTGTAATGGGCGTCCGCTGCTGGTTAGGACGGTGGCAGTGCAAATCGCAGGCACGGCCTACGTTCTTAGACCAACACGGGATGAGACACGAAACTTTCTTCACGGGCCATGTTAGCATGGCTAGCTTCAATATCATTCTGGTCAGCTGGTGCGTATGGTGGAAGAGTCTCATTGGTCGACTCATTATCAGGAGGGTGTCCCGAGCCGTCCCAGACATTGGGGGTGCCGCCGTTAGCGGGAGGGCCCATGTTGTCATCATCCAGATCCTGAAGCACATACAATAAAAGCATAAGTTAAATGCATAATCCTTCGAAAATAACATGTAATGAATTATACCATGGTTTATCTGAATACTTGATTCTGATTGGCTGGAAGGTGTGCATTAAAAGGATTGTTCACCCTAAAATGAATTAAGTTTAATTTACTCACCCTGGTGTTGTTCTAATGGCGTATGCCTTTCTTTCTTAAATTTAAATGGACCGCAGAATGAGATTTTTTTTTTTTAAATGTCCCTTTCGCACTCGTCCATATAATGGCAGTAAATAGCGGCCAGAATCAAGCTGTGGGTATACGATATGAAATGTAATGTAATGTATTATTTAACGAAAATCCTGACCTTGACCATTGGTCTTGTGCATGGCTACACGACGTGCACGTTCATGTGACTATAAGGATTTTTTTTAATCCTCCTTTTGTGGTACATTAATAAAAAAGAAGGGCATACGGCGTTAGAAAAACACCAGGGTGAGTCATTTATGACTTAATTTTCATTTAGGGTGAACTATTCCTTTAAAACCATTCCAAGACAGTTTAAATCACCATTCTATATTAATGCACTGTTACATGGAAGACACACAGAGATCAGAGATCGCGCTGCACACACACAGAAACTTGTCAATGCTGCCTGCGGCTTTTATTAATAAAATAGCTTTGCTGCTGAATCGATACATTATATTTCTCAGCAAAGAGGGATTAACATCACTGGTTTTGAAGCAATTAAACTCACAGCTTCGTTGTTAATAGAGAAAGACACTGCACAGATGCAGGTAATTCACACACGCATCACTCATCTCTCTCTCTCAATAATTAATTCAAACAAATGCTATAATTCATTCATTCAAATAAATGTAATCTTACACAATACTTTATCTTTCTGTGTCTGATTGAAAGCGGGCAAAATGCTTGATCTAATGATCCATAACTGACGAGAATAACCGTCATTGTTACCTATCCGGTCCAATAACGGCTAGCTGTGATTTCCACTTCACGTCAGGTGGTTCTTTGCCTCCACATGAATTAAAAGCATTAAATGCACAGCTAGCCATGGATGATCCCTTACTTAAAGAATAAAAAACAAAGAATAAAATTCCTCGCAAAATTATTTCAAACAGCTCCACTGATTATTAAGGCTGAGATGTAGTTTAGTCACGACACACACGTCTGGTTCAGACACATGTAACTAGCTGCACGTTCACACATTCACAATTCATTACAATCACTGAGGTGGTACTAATGCCAATTTAATAGATCCTCAATCGGTCATTAAGCATCAGTATAATAGCTGGAGAACAGAAGCACACATTCTTATTTATTAGAATTAATTTATACCGAATGAAGATTCATCTGATAAAACGATTTGATAGAACACTTCACCTCCTGACTCTCAGTGAGCAAAAATTTAATTTAAAAGTGTTAATATGGTGTGATCGCTATCTCTTGCATGTACGTGTGTGAATCGGTGTCTGAATGATTGAAGCAAAAGTTGGTTTCTAATTATGTGAGGCGAATGTTCTTTTTTATGTCATAACATAAGGTAATGCCAGTTCACCCCTGGTCCTTTAACCCTTTTATAAAGGTCTGGACACAGAAAGGATATAAAAAGGGTTTTATTTCTCTTAGTGATTTTAGCTTGGCTACCAGGGATATGCGCCATAAATTGCCTTTAAAATTCTTTCATTTAAATTGATACAAGATGCAGAACTGAAATTTAAATGGAACTAAAATGACATTCAAAGAGCTGTAAATGTTATTTTTAATAATGCATTTTTATTCAGTTTAAATTACCCATAAATATGTGATCACAGAACATGTATTTCTAGAAAACAAATTCTAAAACAAATAATTCTAAAAAAGTAATAATAAATTAATGTTTTCTATATTTATATATGTAATGTAAAACATAATAATATGAATATTATTATTAAAATAATATAATTTAATAATACTAAAAGTTTAGAAAAACACTATTTCCAGCACAGTTTAGAATATATGTATTCTAACATAAATACACATGATTAATTACTTTAATGATGCACACAATTATTCCTCTGTTGTGTGCCTGTGTTGAATGTTATTGAAATGCACAATTGGGTGTGGCCAATTCCATTCAAATTTACAAATTAAATGGAGCCAATTCTTAAATTCTGAATAATGCCCAACCCTGTTGGCTAAATCACCTAAAATAACAAATACAGGCAGTTATTGAAAGCGCAAACTGAAGCCCTGGGGGCTTTATCACAAAAGGTACGTTTCTGAGTCTGGCCTTCATACACAGATCCGCTGTAGTAATTGGCTTTACGGTTATCATAGTTGATGAAATAACCAGCTCATCATATTAATCCACATAAAAGACCCTTTGGCAGTGTTAGCACATGCCACGCATCGCTATGAGTCACTAGCCTTCGCCGTTAGCATAAGAGTGTAAGCCGCCTGCTGCAAGACGGGGTGTCTTCAAGTCGGCATGAAACAGAAGTTGCAATAGTCTTTTCATTTCTTCCCTATTGTGACGTATATCCGAGTGGAATGACTTGATTTCGTCCTATGGAATCAGTGCCGGACGCTTCTGGGGGCCCTAAGCAAAATTTTGTGATTTTGTGACATACCTAAATGCCTCTGCAGATGCAACTTCTGAAAAGTTTGTGTGATAAAATCAAAATACCTTTCTAAAGTTGCTTTTTTAAATGTCTATTCAATGCTGTTGTCATCTAACACAATAATGACTTTAAATGATTAATTCACAATTAATTAATCTGCATTCTGCACATCGTGTAATTAGTTAGATACAAAATTTTAATTGCTTGACAGCCTATAGTCATTCAGAATGCCTGAAGTCATTCATTCCAACACCGTAAAAGGAGAAATGAGACGCCACCGAATGAGGGATGCTCATGGAATGGGATTCGCAGCTTTCAGCATTGCACATCAAAGTTTGGAAAAGGGATCTTACCGTAACGGGCTCGCCAGAGTTAGTTTCATAGTAGTATGTCTCGGGATTGCTGAGCGGCTGGGTTTCTGTGATGGCTGTGGCCTTGTCCTGAGGTTTATTCAGCTACAGAGGGACAAACACATGAGATGATGAGTTCAGCATGCACATTTTAGTGCAGACGAGTCTGAATCTTGCTCAACTGCCAACTTTTTAAAATAAATCTATTTTAATATATATTTATGAATGCAAAGCTGCATTTTCAGCATCATTCCTGCAGTCTTCAGTGTCACATGATCCTTCAGAAATAATTCTAATATGCTGATTTGCTGCTCAAGAAACATTTATTATCAATGTTGAAAAAAAAGTTGGATTTTTACAGGATTTGATGATGAATAGAATATTTTTTATATACTTTTTTAAATACATTATAAATGTATTTATTCTCACTTTTGATCACCTTGCTGAATAACAGTATGTTTATTCTTTCTTAAAAAAAATAAATAAATAAAAAAGTGACCCCAAACTTTTGAACAGTATTAAATTACCAGGTCTCAAAGGCTAATCTAAAGTTTTTACTGGTAAAAGGCAGTGTTCAGTGAAATAAGCTGCTAAAAATATAATAATATTTTACTGCAGCCGCTATTTTCAGCAAACATGAAGCGAGATCTCATAATCACATATTTTGAGGGTGCTGACAGCTGAATTAATCAGCTTTTTTAGGGCAGCCGAGATGAAAGATGCCTGTGATGTACAGGCTCATTTGCTCGTACGCACACACACATACACAAACATGTATGCACACACAAATTTATCTCCACCCACACGTTCTACATTAAGCTTCAATCAATACACATTACCCCCATGTTAACCCTTTCTTTCTCGACCGTAACCCGAGGGCAACATTAGCAATTCTCATTCTCTTCGCTCGGCTTGCTTTTACATACTTCACAATACAAATTTGTTTCAAATGTGGTCCAAAACCAACCAAGCGAACAGGAAATAATCGTTAACCGGGAAAAAAAAAATGCAATTACCCTATTTTGAGCAATACAAATTTTCCCTCGTCCCAATACGAAGTTTGTTCTTCAAAGGTTTAAATTCAAAGATCTTTTTTATGGTGGTTTATGTATATGTGTCTTCTCACCAGCTTTGATTTAATTGCCGCGCGTAGCCTGGAGAACTGTAAGTAATCTCAACATTGTGTAATGAAGAAAGCTCAATGCGTTGAGTTGAAAGAGAATGTTTGATGTGAGCGTTGAGAGGTGACTGATGGAAAAAATGTCCGCTCACCATTTCTGTTGAGCTGCCAGACTTCATCGGAGGAGGTGGCTTGTGTTTGGGGGGGCCTCTGGAAAAGTAATACAAGGAGATGTTAAGCAATAACCGTGGAGCGTATGCCATACCGCGAATGCACAAATTAAGATGAGTTGAGAATGAAAGAGATGAAAATAGCTTGGGTGTTCTAGCCAAGAGAGAAAGAGAGGGAAAAAAAGGATGTTTCACATGAATGTGTGATTGTGTTTGTGGGTGCGCGTTCACACTTACTCTCCGTTCTCGGTCCTCTGACGGCGTTTGTGGTACATGGCCACACCAGCGCCGATCAAACACAGAATCATTACGGCTGCAATGATGCCCCCGATAACTGGCCCAGCCGAGGTGACTTTTGGTAAAGGTTGATCTACAACAAGCAAGAGATGAATACAATTATCTTTTGAGTTTTTTTTGTTTTGTGTCCTATAGTACAAACCACCCATGTAAACAGATATAAGAGAATGAAGAATTTCATTTGCACTGCAAGACCTACTGACTGATTTTTATCATCTTATCAAATCATATCTGCATATGCTATCTGAGCCTGGACATATAGCCGACTGTGATTACACGTGAAAAGATCCGCTCCGTGTTCAGCGGGTCACACAGATGTTGGTCAGCACCACGCGGATCATTTCAGTAGCACGGTTCGATCCTCTTTTGGAGCATTTGGTTTTCCAAACAGCTTGTAACTACATGAAACAGGCTGTGGGACTATGAGGAAGGATTACTGTAATAGGTTTATGTCATTTGACATGCAGAGGCAGCGGATTTTAACATTTCTAAAATAAATACATTTAACAGCAAGTGCTCTTGTTCTTATCGCTCACCAGCGGTGGCACGTGTGTGCTTCCATGATGCACTGGTAGGCATTTCCATACGTTCATTAACCACCTGAATGCCAAGTGGGGATTTTAGACTGAATTCTGAGGACAAACAGATAGTTGATATCAGGGTTGTGTGCCATTCAGAACTGAATTGTTAATGAACTAGCCAATTCAGGAATTGAATTTGAATTGAATTTGGACTGTGGCAGCAAACATGAAGAAGAATTGTAATTCAAGATTGAATGTAAGGAAGTCGAATTAAAATGAATTGAAATTTAAAGTAATTCATAAATTAACTAGAAAAACTATTTTGTCAAAAGTTTGTCAAGACAGACTAAGAATATTAGCTTGATAAAGCCTTTGAAAGTTGTATAGGCCTTGAGAATGACAGACGGACAGACTGACAGACAGACAGAACAATAGATAGATAGATAGATAGACAGACAGACAGACAGAATGATAGATAGATAGAACTTTATTTTACAGTCCCGTTTCGCATGTACATGCTATATACTTACTGTAGTGATTACAATAAATTGGTAATAACTAGGTCCTAATCTTGAACCTACCCCTAAACCTAACCTTAACCCATGTAGTTACCTTATATTATTCTGTACTTTCTTGGTAAGTACACTGTAAGTACATTGAAAGTGGCCGTACAGTAAAATAAAGTGCAAACTTTTGCACAATCCTGTTTCAGATGTAGGTCAGATGACCACATACCAGATATAAACTGCACTAGATTTAAAACCACATTTGAAATTGGCCCAAATTGGATGTGTAAAGAGATGTCTATCAGCCTTTTTTCTGTTTCATCTCCATTGTGATGTCCACCATTAGTCCCCCGGACCAGTAATCCGGTTTGAGAACTAATACACCACAGCTCCTTATCTTTCCCTTCGCAGTTAGACATTTAAAGCTGGAGTGATAAGGTGCTTTGTAGTGCGGCTCAGTTTGATGAGGTATTCACAGGCAAAGCTTGCTGAGACTTGCTGCTGGGGTGGGTATGCTAAAATTAGTAAGCCCCACTGCTCTCAGAGCGATTGATGAGACAGAAGGGAAGTGAGAGAAAGAGATGAGAGATGGGTGAGACAGAGAGATATAGAAAGGGGGATTGCCATCACTGAATATTTTATTGAAACTTTGTCCATTGCTCTTGAAATGAGGTATGACAACTGGGAGAGGTAGGAGAGTTCAGTTGCGTTTGGACGGAAACAACAGTGCAGTAACGGCGGCTGTCCACCAGGATTGCCATTTTGTAAATTCCTAAATGCACATTTGATCTGCAAAGTCACAATGGTGATCTTTCTGTGAATTTCAGCTTTTTTTGGACGGATCAGATTAACTCTGTTTCCAGTGATTGTAAAGAAACAGATGTGCTCATTACTTGCACGCACATACACTTGTGGTCACACATACATTTTTAATATAAAACAGATTCTTGATGAAACCGGGCAGTAAGCCACAGAAATGCATGAAAGCTCACACACTGAGGACTTGTAGGGGGGCGAAAACAATATTGGACACTCTTAAAACACACCAGTCTTTCAACAGCAGCATCGAAGTGGAGAGATCAGATGAATGTTAGAAAAAAAGTCTTTATTTGATAAAAGCTGATAGCCACACAGCACGAAACCTTCAGCAATCATTTTTACCTGCTGTGGATATTAAACAAGAGCATTTATTATCAATGTCCTCCCGAGCGAGAGGGTTTTGCTCAGTGTGTGTGCATGTATCAGTGGGATTTATAGTATAGATCAGGCACCGAAAGCAACCTAAAACTTAATCTATAACAAATGTGTCTAAACAAATGGCTGTTGTATATCGTGCGATCCTGAATATATATCGCACGCTGTTCATCTGCTCACGGCTTAGACTAGCTTCTATTCCTCCGCATGTCTCCTCCGTTCTCACATTAGCAGTGCGTTTACTTGGCTGGGGTAAATTTCCTCTGAAGCTGCTTATTTTGGGTCGTAGCTCGTGCTGTGCCGATTGTTAGTTTGTTGAGTAGTGTCTCGCAACAAACAGCTTGCAATTAAATGAGAAACACTGAGGGACTTGAGGGAAGGGAACTTGAAAAATCCTTGCAATTTTAGTAGAATGAAGACTGTAGGAAGACAAGCTAAAAACAAAACAATATTGTAAATGAAATGATAATGATCACAGATAATAGTTTTGATGTAATCTGCCTTACTGAGACCTGGTTTAAACCAAATATTTCAGTCTTAATTAATCTACTCCATCAGGCTACTGTTATAAGCATGAGCCTCGTCTGATTGGTCATGGTGGAGGTGTTGCAACAATCTATAGAGATATTCTTAATGTTACTCAGAAAACAGGACACAGGTTTAATTCATTTGAAGTGCTTGCCTTGTACTAAATATTACACTTTCAGATAAGAAAAAAATCCCTGCTATCTCTTGCTCTGGCTACTGTGTATAGATCTCCAGGGCCCTATGTTGATTTTCTAAGAGAGTTTGCAGAGTGTCTGAGATTTTAACATTCACATGTTAGGAGTTGCGATTACAGACTAACTAAACTCTTTTGGGGTCAAGCAAAACGTCACCAGACCCGCTCTTCGTTTTATCATACACTTGATTTAATTATCTCATGGAACCAATCTTACTGATATAAATATTCAACCGCCAAGTTATGATGTCACTGATCACTACCTTGTAACATGCATTCTGCGTACTGCTGATATTTGTCATAGCACTCTGCTTTATCGACCAGGTAGAACAATTATCCCAACCACTATAGATGGATTCAAAAATAACCTGCCTGATCTGCCAGCAGTGTTCCCATAAACACAAATTAACTTGATGAAATGACAGAGTATGGGCACTATCTTCTCTAATACACCTCTAGCACCATGGTAAAACAGTTTACTCACACTCTCAAGAGAGAAACATTGAACCTAGAATGCGATACAAGAATCCAAGGTTTCTATTTAGTACAGTGGCTAGATTAACAAATAAACAGACGTCACCTTAACTGAATATTCCATCACAGTTTAGTAGTAATGACTTAATGAATTTCTTTACTGAGAAAATCGAATGCATCAGAAATACAATTGTAAATGTACAATCTTTGACAACCCCTATCAAAGCACTGAAACTGCACTCGTTAAAAGGACAAATGACTTCTAGCTTCTGACCAAGGCTGCATCTCAATACTAGTTTTACTTGATCTTAGTGCTGCGTTCGACACTATATAGTTTATCATACTCTTAGATCGACTACAAAATTATACTGGTATTCAGGGACAGACATTAGGGTGATTAAAATCTGACTGTTACAATTTGGTTTATTTAAACTGGGAATTATCCAAATTAACATTGTAAAACAAACAATTAACATTGTAAAACAAACAATTAACACTGTAAATCGAAATTATGGAGGGCCGCAAGGGTCTGCTTTAGGCCCTCTGCTATTTTCAAAATACATGCTGTTCTTGGTAGTATTATAAGAAAACATGGAATTAGTTCACACTGTTATGCCGATGATTATATATTTCATCACGACCAGATGAAATCTCTAAATAATCCTAGTTGACAGAGTGTGTTAAAGATATAAAATATTGGATGACCAGTAATTTCCTTCTATTAAATTCAGATAACAATCTCTTAGAATACAATTTTACTTTATCCTCTATAGTTAAAGAACTGGGTGTTATATTAGACAGCAACTTGTCTTTTGATAATCATATTTCAAATGTTACAAAAACAGCCTTCTTCCACCTCAGAAAAATCTCTAAGCTTCAGAACATATTAACCGTTTATGATGCAGAAAAGCTGGTTCATGCATTCATGATCTCTAGACTGAAATATACACTACAAGCTGGTTGTCCTCCATCCTCAATAAATAAACTACAGTTAATTTTAAAATGCAGCTTGCTAGAGTTCTTACCAGGTCAAGAAAACATGATCATATAACACCAATTTTATCATCTCTACACTGGTGACCTATTAAGTTCTGTATCGATTACAAAGTATTGCTACTGACCTATAAGGACCTTAATGGTTCAACTCCTACGTGTGTAACCAATCTTCTATCACCCTAAAATCCATTACGCTCTTTCAGGTCACAAAACTCTGAACTTTTGGTATGTAAGTCCACTAAAGGAGGGAGAGCGTTTTCACATTTGGCTTCTAGACTCTGGAATAGCCTTCCTGATAATGTTCAAGGCTCAGACACACTCTCCCAGTTTAAATCTAGATTAAAGACGCATCTCTTTAGCCAAGCATTCACATAATGTACCGAATAACCTTGTACTCCAGTTATATCAGATTAAAATGCACATGATTATATTTTGCTTGAATGTTATGAACAGCAGCTATGCTAATTATTTTCCATTTCCACCCGAGGTAAGTATTACGCCAGCTCCAGTTTGGATCCAGCCCCTTACAAAGATTTCAGATGCGAAGGGATGACCCCAACCACTGCGAGGCCTTCAGATGATGCCAACTCTGAATCAACATGCACCACTGACAAATGTTCTATATATTGTAATCATAATGATCACAATGTGTTATAATTGCTTTAATGAGATCATTGTTTCTGCCTAAATGAAGACATGATTAGCTAACTGCATGATATGCATTATCTTAGAACTGTACATTTCGGACTAATGGACATTACTTTTACACAGTCACCTCTGATAACAGATTACTTCTGTCCAAATTTCATTAGAATCAGGACTCTAATAAAAGACCAATTTTCAAAACTGTTTTGTAAAGTCTCTGAAAAAACGACTTTTAATTGAATGGGAAATGTTGAGGGCGAGGGCGGACTTCAGAAATCCTTGAGAGAATAATCCAAATGACAATTTTTATAAGAATGAAGAGTCTAGAAAAAATAGACTGCCACCAGGAAATTACTGTTGAAACCGCTGCTCGTGCTCATGCGTTTGTGTCTGTTTGAGAGGAACTTCTTAAAATCATTGAGTGCATCATCCAAATTGCAATTTCATTAGAATGAAGACTGACGGGGGAAAAAACTAGACCGTGACCAGCAATAAGCCACAATTTCTTGTGAATCCGTTATTAAAAGAAGAGGAATGTCAGAGAGGGAGAGTCAATGGAATGACAAAAAGAAAGACAGACAGACTTGGACATTTATCTATTGATTTCCAGGAATGTAATGATAAGTACAGTACAGGAAAGAACCAGAAATCAAATGCATCACTGGAACACACAATCAAGAAAACTGCCAATTCTCTTCCTAATATCTCAAAAACGTTCAACACCGTTATGTTTCTGCCATGTCCCCCCAGGCCTTTTCCTTGCGATGTCACCCAACCCAAGGCCACCGAACCTTGCTTGTGTAGGAGGAAATTAAAACACACACACGAGTGTAAGAGGTGGGTGGACATTTTGGAGGGACTGACAAAAGACTCATTGTTGAAATAATAATAATTATCAGCAGCAGCTTGACTTCTGATTCATCCCATTATCGCCCATATTCTTTCAGCATTCCACCACTATACTTAGCCGCCAGACTTAGAAAGAAAGAGAGAATTAGAGAGAGGTTGTATGCTGAGCTGCCCTTAAAAGCTTTATAAAGATCATGATAATTGAGATGTGCAGTCTGAAATCTGTCCACATGCAGAAAAACAGCCCTGCTCAGTCCACTGCGGCCGCTTCTTAATGCCACAAAGAGGATTACATGTATACAGACACACACACACACACACACACACACACACACACGCTCAAAGTGTTTTTGCTAGCCCCTGTTCCTATTTTGGTGACCTGGTCGATTCTTGCCTTTACACAAATCCTATTTGCATACTCATCTGTGATTTGTTCCTGCACTTACAGAGAATGTTTTGATTGGCTGTGTGGTTTGAGACTTGATTCAGACTGGTGTTTCTAAACAAATAGTGGAAGAAATATTTAAAAGTTTAGGGTTTGTTTAATGATTAATGAAGTCTGTTAAAGGGGAACTTTGCAGTTTTTTTGTTGTTGCTTAATTTACCTTAACTGAACAGCTTAGGAGTCATTGGAATGGTTATATGACTTTTTTCGGGTTGAATGGTGGCCGTCTAGCACCTGTGAGCGGAAAAAACACCCTTGCAACTTTGGGCCGGCGGGAAGTATCGCGTGATATAACGAATTGCTTTACGGCACTGGACACATACATTTATATGCTAGCCTTCTGTGTTTCATACATACCTCAGTGGACATGGCTCTGTGCGTTCGCCGGCTTCTTTGAAAACAAATGCACATGTCAGAGGGAGAAGATGGGAGGGGGGAGAGTCGCCAACGAGTTTTGACGACAGTGTTGTCAAATATCTACTCCGAAGCTGTAGGGGGAGCTCTATAGAGAAAACCGCGAGCAAAAAACGAGAAAACAGCGAAAGAAATTGGCAAAACTGCATAGCGCCGCTTTAAGTTAACTTGCATTATTTTATTAAAAATACAGTAAAAACTGTAATGTCTTAGTTTACGTTACTTAATGCATTAACAATGAGCAATATATTTGTTACAGTATTAATCTTTGAAAACATTAGTTCATAAAAATACAGCTGTTCATTGTTAGTTCATGTTAAGGTTTATTAAATAATATTAACATACTTTTGATTTTAATAATGTATTAGTAAATGTTAAACTAAAATGAACTAAGAAGTATTTTAGAAGTATTCTAAAACATTCATTGTTCATGTTAACTAATGTTAACAAGTGGAACCTTATTGTAAGGTTTTACATTAAAAACAGATATATTTATGAAATACTATTACAATATAAAAGAACTATTTTTCTATTTGAATATATTTTATAATGTCATTTATTCCTGTCATGGCAAAGCTACATTTTCAGCAGTCTTCAGTGTCACATGATTCTTCAGATATCATTCTAATAGGCTGATTTGCTGCTCAAGAAACAATATTATTATTATTATCATCATTATCATCAATGTTGCTTAATATTTTTGAGGAAACAGTGATACATTTTTTTTCAGGATTCTTTGACAAGTAACTGCATTTATTTGAAAAATAAATCTTTTGTAACATTATAAATGTCTTTACTGTAAATTTTGATCAATTTAATGAATCCTTTCTGAATATAAGTATTAATTTAGTTTAAAAAAAACAACAACTTTTTAATGGTAGTGTAAGAACCTAAACAGTTTAAGTTTGTCCCATTTGAACATGTACATGATAATACCGACATCCTTTGTTAATAATTAATAATGTTGTTTGGAAATATAACTCCATCCTTTACATTTCCAACACACATTTTCTTTCCCTCTCTCTCTGAAAGCAAGTCAAGGAACAGTCTCTTCCGAGGAGCAGCAAATTCTGTAAAAAACGTTTGTACAATTCTCTCCATATTTGATCCATCTGCCAGCACTACTCAACGGATTAAAGGCACATCTATCCTGTGGTGTCTCTGCAAAACTCCCTCCCTCGTTCTTTCTCTTCCTCGCACTCATAAGTGCATTTCTGCCTCTTCAAATAAAACAGTAGGATTGATTTTTTTTTTCCATAAAAGCCAGGGTGAAGTGAACCAAATGAATGGGGGGAGGAATCTTTTTTCAGGAACAGGACAGAACAATTTTAAGCTAAAGTCAGTTTGATACAGGCCAATCATTCCAAATTGCTTTCATTATGAATTGCCTGAATGAAAAGCAAGTTGTAGAAGAACGGATTCAAACGAAGCTTGTTCAGAAACCCACTGAGGCCCAAAAATACACTTTGTCTCACAAGGTCAGATCTTTTTTTAAGGATTTCAGAAGACCAGAACCATATACAGTAGACACCTTTTTTTTCTGGTCAGATGTCCTTGTGCAAGTCAGAAAAACTGAGCTCCTAATATCTAACATTCCAAAAAAGATACCATGTTTAATTAGTTCTTTAGTATGATGATAAATTAAGGCCAAATTTATCAGGGTTGTCTTTAATATCACACTTATTATTTTACAAAAAGTATAAATAGCAGCTATTTTAGAATCATTTAGACACTATTAGTTTTCATAAATATTTTAAATAAGGTTTTGCTTATATTTTCTGTTTCTGTTTGAGTAATTTTGTGTTTTTGTCATTTAAGTTTTTTTTAAACGTATAGTTTTTATTAATTTTAATTGAATTTTTTTAAACCAAATGAAAACAGAAAATGTTATGGTTTGTTATTTCAAGTAGCAAAAAAAAAAAAAAAAAAAATTGTATGGTTTTAGTTTTCAGTTATAATAACAACTCGGTTCTTTATACATCAAAGTGGCCTTTTCTTTCCTTCCAAGGGGATCATCATATTTGGGTGTTTTTCTCATCAAAAAGTACAACCCTCAGGTGATTGTCACAGCGACTTGAAAGGTTCATTTTAAAGAGTTTTAGATTGATTTAACATAATATTATATCTTGCTGTGTCTTTGACTCCTGTGTGTATGTGTTTATGTTCAGGTCTGTCTCAGCGGTGGAACTCACTAGATGGTGTCTTAACTCCCTGATGGAGTGGTTACCTGGAAACTGCATGCATAAATAATTGGGCCTGAGACAAGTGAGTAAGTGTATGTGTGTGTGTGTGTGTGTGTGTGTGTTTGGCTGCCCAGGCTCATGTGGAGTTGCAAAACACCTGCGTGGCTGGCAGCAAAACAGTCTTTTTTTCTTTTTTGTCGTGAATTAATAAAACAAACCATCCTCGACTTGCACTAAGGTTCTCCTCTTATGGTTATATCTGATGGACTCTCTGTAGGAGAAGCCAGTGCTACTTCATGGCATCATTTGAGCAATTTTGGCTTTGTGGACGATAAAAATCTGCAGAGTTCCAGACAGAGGCAGCGGAGCCATTTCTATAGGGACTTATTGCTGTCACGATTTTCATTTAAGTATATCAATAACATTTAATTAAAAAACTCATAGTTCTCAGTACTTTATCATGGCAATTCAGTCAAAAACATTCCACAAACTGACATATTAAGCTTTTGCTTTTTCATTTTTATCCTAGTCTGAGTGCTTTAGACTATGAGTGTGTTACAAGTGAGACTCTCTTATTCAAAGAGTAGGAATTAATTTTACACCCGAGCAGCATACCTACTGTAGCATCCCGGTTTTGACCGAACATTTCATAAACACCACAGCAAACGGTAATATGCAAAAGAACACACTTTCTTTTTTTTTTTTTTTAAAGCCAAAATGTTAATCTATATTAGGGGTGCACCAATATTACAATTCTGGCTGATATCATCAAACTGATAATTATTAATCAAGTTATGGCCAATACCTGACAGATGGCACAACTGAAATTCAATACTATTTTGTTTAAATAATATAAACAATAAAAACTAAAGTCAATCATTTTAAATGCTAAGTTATTTAGAAGTGAATTTGGTCATCATCGCATTATAATGTACAGTATGAAAAATGGATATTCATTTTCATACTTACATTTAACAGTCAAATTAAAGGTGCTCTAAGTGATGTCACGCGTTTTTTAGGCCAAAACATTTTTTGTCACATACAGCAAACATCTCCTCACTATCCGCTAGCTGCCTGTCCCCTGAACACACTGTAAAAAATCGCGGTCTCTCTAGACACCACAGGCTCCACAAACGGCAACAAAAACAAACTGGGCTCACCCGCACCACGAAACACAACAAACAGTGCTCCAGCCAATCACCGACAAGAAGTATTTGAGGGGTGTGGTTTGGGGGTTAGTGCGCGTGGACATGAAGGGGGTGTGGAGGAGAGACGAGAGAGAAGCATGAAGAGGGAAGTTTGAATTATGGCCGACACACGACTAAAGAGACAACGTTCCGATGAACAAATTGTAAAGAAGAGGGACAAGGATAAGGAACGCGCGAAGTCCCGAATTTACATCGGAAAAACCCTCGAAATGTGGCGAGAACTCCGCCGGCAGAAGGGCTTCCAATCAGACATTCAGTTGCTCTGTTTTTGCAGAACAGGTAAATCCATTTTTCTTTCTAAATTGACGTTCATGTTCGCCAAACCAACACAAGGATGTAATTAGCTAGAACTATGCAGTCAGCGTTAGCTTTGGTGAATACAACATATATGTTTCAGCTAGCGATCAATCTCTATTGTAAATGGTCAAGCAAATTCACAGTAGGGCGACAATTTGTGTGAATTATTGTTTTCACCCACGGTTTGTTATGGATTTGAATGTTCATTTATAGGCTATTGACAACTTTGACTAAATTTGTTTACGCCGCCGCCGTTGTTTATGCTCACTGGGAAACGCGAAGCTAACGTTATCTTGCTATTATTGCGTCCTTGTATGGGAGCTATAGTTATAGTTATATCCTCAGGTGGCGAAACGATTTTAAGACAATGTTTCTCTTTTTCTGCATTCTGTTCTGCAATATATAAAAGCATTTATCTAACTTGGTGACATTTCACATTGAATGAAGTATCAGTAAAACTTAACTTTGTTTTTAGTGACTACTTTGACTTTCCTTTATGCCGGAAGGGAGGGGAGGGGAGGAGGGAGGAGACGGGATGAGGAGGAGGGAGGGTCTAGCTAGCCTCCGTTTTGTTTGACAACAATTCGAATGTCAACACTCCCGGCATCACTTAGAGCACCTTTAAGATTATGAAATATATATATATATATATATATATGTATAGAGAGAGAGAGAGAGAGAGAGAGAGAGAGAGATTGTGGTGTTTTTAGTGTAACTGATGATTGAAGCAGCATGTCTGATCATATTCCGTAACTTGTTCTGACTTTACACAAAACCTGAGATATAAGATACAACCAACAGCCACCCTGAGAGTAGAAGACGCATAACATCACAAGTTTGAGAAACCGTCAAAACAAGACATTCAGCGCCTTGAGGTGGTTTTCTGTATTGACAGTATGAGTGTACAGTGCTGTCTGAAGTGCTGTGTGTGTTTGTCTCCAGATTTCCACATCGTTCTGAGTCTAAACTAATCTCCTCTCATCCTAGCTGTGTGCGTTTGGGCTGTCTGTGGATTACGGCAAACGACAGTGAGATGTCTGTCTGTCTGTCTGTCTGTCTGTCTGTCTGTGTTTGTAACTTGAGCTGATTAAGAAATCAAATTATTCTGGCAATATAAAATGCAGCAACAGCGCATATATCACAATTATTTTAATGCAACCATTAGGTTTCCTAAGGAATGTGACATTAAATTAGATTAGTTTTGAATCAGATCAAACTCATTCAGCTCCATTTCAATTAATTGATTCAGAACTCTGATTCAATGATTCATAATTTGCATCATTCTAAATATTCAGTCTCCATGTGGCATTTTTCATGTAATAAAATGTTTTAGTAATACCGTATACCGTTTTTTTTGTATACCGTTATAATTGTGCAAATACAGTATATAAAATTATTAAATATGTTACATGATTACATATAAATATATTTTCAAAGTTTTTGACAGGTATGGATGTTTAATTGGGTCCTATGAGTAAAAACATCTTAAAGGTGTAGTAAGAGATTTCTGAGAAACAAACACACCCCTCCCTTCATTGCTCCGCCCCCAAAATGCACGACACACAACGCAAGAGTGGATGTCTCTTTATCATAGCTGAAGCGAAGCAAAATAATGCTTCGTGAAAAATAAAGTGAAGATGACGAACGAAAGACAGGGAAAATGAACATACAGTACACAAGAGTTGGTTATAAGTCGCCAGCAGCACAGCAGCTCCAGACAAACAAAGACACTCAAAACTGTCCTGTTACTAGAGCTAACATTACAACAACAGCATGGTTCTGTGAAACATCAAAACCAATGTAATTCGCGTATAGATCAGAAACAACGCAACCTCGGCATCCGTTTTCAGGCCTTCCCGCTTAGGTCTCTCCAGCGCTGGAAAGCTTTTCTAATATTAAGGCGGGTCCTAAAGCTCTTGCCTGATCGTAACCCTTCTTTTTCCAGTGATATTCCTCTGACCTTTTCTCTTTTGTAATGTCTCTCAGCCATCTCTCTTTCAACAGTCTTTCTTTAAAATCTTGCTAACTCTCTCTCCTACCCAATCATGAGTGGACACGCCCCCTACTGCTGATTGGCTACATGTGTGTGTCCGATCCACTTTCAACAGCATTTCTCGGAAATCGCTTACTGCACCTTTATGTTTTGTTACTGAATGTATTATTTTTTTTTGATTGAATCGGTTATGAATGATTCAGTGACTCAATCTGAATCAAACATTATGACATTGTAAAAAGGATGACAAATATTAGATATAAATGTATATTTTTTTAGCTATATCACTCAGCTCAGCTCTCAAATTATAAGACCCCCTTCTATGCCGTGGCATATCTCTCTCTCTCTCTCTCTCTCTCTCTCTCCCTCAGAACAATCTGCTCTCTGTCAGTCTTTGTTTCACTCTCTTTCCCTGTGAGTGTCAGTGCAGCACAGCAGGGTCTCCCCACTCCTCTCCATTTCTCTTTATTTCTCCCCATCACTCACTCTCTAAGAGACATGTATATCCGGCCTTCGTTCTGCAATATCCTTGAAATCCTCAACACATGCTGCCCCTTAATGTATATCACGCACTGGATACGCTCGGTATATTTTATCATATGTGATGGGTTATTCTGACCCTGTACTCTCGTTGAATACCTCTTGAGTCTACTGTAGTGTATTATGTAAAACCCATCTCAATATCTGCGCACTCTGTGCATCACTATGCTATTTTATCCTTAACCACTGGAATTCAGAAGTCAAGAGCCTACCCGGGGTCGACAATTTGTGTGAAATGACTGTTTTCTGTACTCTCATCTATTAATGAGGTGCTTCGTTCCGCTCTTCTTACCACATCTTGTTCTTCATTTGCACTTTTCTATATAACGCTCATCCAACGCACCTATTTCTACAGTGTTGGGGATTCTGCTTGCCGAGCTGTTTTTTTGTCTTACGCTTGATGCATTTCTTACTGAAACATGAAATTTAGGTGCACATATCAAAGGTTTTGTTCATTGTTTAGTCACCATGAAATCAAAATGGGCAATTCTTGTTTTTTATTAAATATTGCAGTGTTTATCATAAATAATTTATCCGTGCACATCATTTTTTAAATTTAATTTTTGTGCCCTCACAATCTTTAATCAAAATAACTTCCTCTCAGTCTTGCAGCGTCATCTCTTTTCTTCTCTGATGATGTGTTTACTGGCACGAGGGCGGGACAACCTGTCACTCACATGAGATTGACCAATAGCAAACAACAACCATCCAATGATCCAATCAATTCCCCAATGGACAAAATCAAGTCACGCCCTACATTTTTTCTTGTTTGAGAAGCCGTTTCACCTGGATATATCACAATAGAGAAGAAAAGACTATCGCAACATCCCGACTTTAAAAAGCCAATATGTCAGGCCACAGATCTGTTCTGATCAGATCACAAGAAAAAACTAAGCTAAATACAAACAATAAAATTCGATCAAGTTATTAGTTAGGATAGCCAACTTAGCTGATCAACTTTTAAAAGCGAGGGGAAAAAGCTTCCCAAATTGTTTGTTGTTGATGCCAAAGGTTGCACATCCAATCAGACTTAACTAGCGTTGGCAAATTAAACAGATGCTAACATTCAAAATTCAAAAGACATTATAAAATATTGATAAAATCCAGGTCCTGAGGCTAAATTAATTGTCAACTTTTACGAGAACATTAGCATTCAGATGAACTCAAAGCTAACGCACAAGGACTAATAGCCACAAAACTCTGAATTTAATATTTCATGGTTCTTTAATATCTCTCCCCACTCACCTCCGCTCCATTTCTCTTTCTGTTCAACCTATTCTTTTGGCCTTGTCATCTCAGATATAGAAACAAAAGCGTCGTTGCCACCAATCAAGCCCTCTCCGAGCCAAACATGCACATGGTGCACCAAAGCAAATGGCATAGCTCGATTGTTTTAATGTGCTTAAACTCCCACAGCACAGGCTGTGCCATGTTTTTCAATCATTTTCTATTCCCCCTCTCATTTTCTTGCTCTCTCTCTCTGGAGCTCAGCTGCACATAATAAATTCATCTGCTTTCAGTATCTGTATCTGCAACGGAGCCAGTTGCCCCACGCCGAGTGAGCACTAAGCAAAATGGTTGCCCGTCTATTGCACTGGTTCTCTCTCCATCCACAAAGGTTTTTCTATGTACCTCTTTTCAAGAATCATTCATTCTGTTGAGTGCATTACCATAAGCTACACACAGCAGTAGCACACTCCTGCCAGCTGTTTATTTAGCCTTCTGTTGTATTTCTCTACAATTTGCTGGCTCAAATTCTGACAGAAACAACATTGCTATAACAGTCTCATTTCTGAATGTGCTTGTGTGCTTGGTGGTAAAACACTTGGATAAAGCATCAATAATGAGCGTTCTGCGCGCTGTTTATGCGCCTCGCGTTTTTGAAGTTGAAAAAAAAGCAACTCCGAGCGGAAAAAGCGCCCGACGTCATCGCGTTTTTTTCCACTGTCCAATCGAATGAATGGAGAGGCGGGCCTTCCGTTGTAGTGATGAAAGCTACAGTTGCTTGAACGCCCGGAGAGTGCGATGATGGAGGATGAACTTGTGGTGCTCTCGCGGGTTATCAGGAGCTTAACGACTTCACGAACCGTCACTACCACAATGTTAACAGAAAGTAAATAAAGTTAATAAAAGGCAGATTTGACGTTTACTTGACTGACAGGACAGCTGTTTCAGTGGTTGCCTAGCAACATAAACGCAGCGCACTGCTCGTTCTGTGTGATGGTAAGTGCTGTGTGCCTCGCGTTTTCGAACCTGAAAAACGCGTTAGGTGTGATCGGGGCCTTATTCTGCCAAGACCAAACATATCAACATTGTCATAAACATTGCCAAGCCAAACACTTCAAGCGTCGTCATGATAGAACTGGGTTTGGATTATGTCAGAGAAGGTGTGAGGGTGGGGCAGGCAACATGTCACTCAAATGTGATCAACCAATAGCAAACCACAACCATCCAATCAATTCCCAATGGACAAAATCAATTCACAGTTCACACCATACATTTTTTCTTGTTCGAGAAGCTGTTTCACTCAAATAAACATCACAATATGGAAGAAAAGACTATAATATTTTAATTTATTTAAAAAAGTTAAAAGGTTGCCATTTTGGTTTTGTAGTTTCACAAAGCAAGTGAAGTACCCCAATGAGCCTGTTTAATTAGCCCCTAGAGAACACATACACATAACCCTGCTGTAGGGAAGCACCGGTATGTAGATTGAGTACAAAATGAAGCACTAGTGAATACAATTTAAGTGCATCTTTAAAGTCAAAATGGCATTTGCAGCCATAATGTGTCGTATTTCCACATGAAAGTTGAAAAAATTGATTCAGGAATTGATTGCATCATGAAGAGTGGATGGAGTCAGAGCTAAATGTGAGTCAGTAGTGGATTGTGGAGAACTATTCGCCACCTGAAACACCACACAATCACACACACATTTGAGGAGGTTTTTTGACCATGACATTGAAATTCACCCTTCAAAGCAGTTTCATGTCACACACATCTTTATCAAATCTCTTACTGGCAAGATTTTAGCCAATAGATACCTACCGCATTACCTGCTACAGCAATGGCAAAATAGCCAATTAGCTATTGGTTAACATTAAATAATACCTCACACAGGCTTATTGACCTCAGCAAAAAAGGAAAGTCGTTTCTGAGAAGCAGCATGATATTACATTTTGGAGAAAGATTACAAAGACAAACATTTTTCTTCTTCAGAATAATCTGCACTGAAAGTCATGCACAAAAAGATTGGAAAAGTGTTGTAGGAATGTAAAAAAAAAAGGTCACTTTTGATTACATGCTGCTTTAAAACATGGAAATGGTTCTCTTGCGGCATCAGGTTGTAAAAGCCATCTTAGTTCGATGTTCAAATTATTTCTCTTATCTTGCATTTCTCTTTGTTCTGCTCTGTCACTACTCATCAATATGTTTATCTTTCCATCTATTTTGTTTTGCTCTGGGAAGACAAGTACTTGTTTTGTTGCTGGGTCAAGGGTTGAGGAGAGGTCAGCTACAGCTCCACTGAACCAAGAAATGCTTTCAGAAAACACAAACCAGCTTTCTCCAAACACACACACATCAATCCATCCATCCATCCATCCATCAGCAAACAGCTCTCGACTATGACTTTTCAGCTCTTTTCTTTCATCTAAGCACAACAATACAGAACTCAAGAAAGAGCGACAGAGATACAGAGTGGAGGGACATTTGGGAAAGCCTGAAGCACACTTAACCTCTATTACGGGCTGCTGTGTGCAGTCCAGCGATGTAGCGTACAGAGCCACGGGCGATGCAGAGAAGCGGGCGCACAGGGACACCAACACTCCACACACACATCTGGCTTTAATGGAGAGCCCAGTGGCAATGGCACGGGCAACATACTTCACTCATTTGGCCTTATCATCTTATCTAATCTTGGGGAGTTCCCACAAGGCTTCAAGTCAGAAAGCATCAAGAAAGAGAGAAATAAATAATAACAGTGGCAAGACGGAGAGAAAAACCTCATCTTTATCGCTCTGCACATATTTCTCCTCACCCTTACTGAGATCAAAGGCTCCCCAGATGCAAGCCGACTGTTTTCTTTCTTGTTGCAAGCTAACTCAATAACAGAGAAAGAAAAAAAATGTGTTTCATTAATATTCATTTCATTCAATCTCCAGCTCCATTCCGTGACTATAAGAAAATCCACCGTATGGTAGATTCTGAAAAGACTGTTTCTTCCCTATTGTGAGAAAACATGTGTTTAGGGAATGTGTACGGATGATTTTAGGAGTCGGGATCCAAACCAATCAAAAAATGTGCGTTCCCTTCCCGATTTGAAAGGAGATACGGAGCGAGAGCGCACAATGGAGCCCGAGTGCAAAGATGGCCTTGCTCTTTATGAGAGAGAATTGAATTTTTATCTCAAGTTAATATTAAGGTCTTAACAAAACTCATTCTGGTGGTTCTCATATAGAAGCGAGAAGTCAGGGTAAACTGACCTCTAGCGGTTCAAGTCTGAAGGGTTTAAGGCGAAATAAAAGACAAGCTTTAAAAAGTTTGTGTACGTGCGTTTGAATGCAGCCTGAGGGTGTGACGTGACAGCGAAGATCTTCAAATGCATTTGTGAAAAGCTCTGCTTCTACTTGATTTGCATTGATTTTCTGCGCTGGCAAAATAAATGTATAAATCGTAAATGTGACTGTTATCTAAGCTGAAAAGTGGCAATGATGAAAAATCAACCACAGTTGTCAAACAAATTGCTAATAAAACTGCAAATTATGCTGGTATAAATGGTCTGAGATAATGGTTAGCTTCTTTTTTTTTTTTTTGAGTTCAAGCAGCAAGTGTGAATCTTATGGAAGGTGGAAATTTTAGAAATGTATCTGCTATAAAAAAGAATAGGATGTGCCAGGTTTGAGTGGTCAAGTTGGTCAACCAATTTATGAACATGAATCTCCGTCCATCCATCCATCCATCCTATAAAACCGTAAGGTGTTTTAAATAATATTAAATACAGTTATATGGATTTCTCCAATTCAAATTCAATTCTACCAACATCCAAATTAATTGACTTGATATTCTACATCTTTGTTTGCTGCCTAAATTCATATTCAGTTCGAATTCTGGGAAAGAAAATGAATTCAAAATGCTTTCTCAGTTCAATTTAAATGGCACACAATCCTGACCGTAATGAATGTTGGAAAATTCGATAAAATTACAGAATAATTATCATGATATCAATATACACAACCTGTACAAAAGTATGTGGAAACCTAAACATCACACCCATACGTGCTTGCTGAACATTTACTTTCAAAACCAGAAGAGCTGATACAAGGTAACACCTAACTTGTTAAATGTTACCTCAGTCAAAGTCTTAAAATTGGTCACATATTGATCTATAATTCATCAAAAAAGCTTTAAGTTGACCACTCGTTGTTGAGGCCAAGCCTGATCGCGCCCAATGCAACCACCAGAAACCAAGAGGCTAACCAGCCATTACGTAAAAACCATACAGCCTCACCACACTTTCTCACTTACTCGCTCGCTCTCACACAAACACATTCAGAGCACAAAACACTCTCACTCAAAATGGACAGCATCACAAATGGACATCCCACTCAGCACTCCATCAAGCGCTAGCGGCCCTATTAGCATCATTAGCCGCTAATATAACGTACATTATGTGGAGATGATGGTCGCAGAACACCAACCTTACCGCTCCTGAGAGTAAACATTCAAGGCCCATTAACCTCTGATCAGACTGCATTAAGAGATGGAGCTTTGTGATCGTAACACAAGATGATTTTCAAGCCAGTGTCTCGTTTTAGCCAAGCGCTCAGGCCCCCAGGACCATTCCTAAATACATTTAAAGGAAAAGGAGGAAGAGGGGCATAATCTCTTAATTGTCGTCTTTGATGTTCAGTCGTCTAAAAGCTATCTGGAGAGTCTTTACTACTAAATGGCACAAGAAATTTTGAAGTGTTCCTCTCTCATTGTTTGAAGAGCAGTTGCCTTTTTTGTTTGTGACAAAGCTAAAAAGAGCTGGCTGCTCGTAAACAGCACATTGATATTAATAGAAGCTAATTATATATTTTATGTGCAGTCAGGCACACGGGTGCTGCTACAGCCTCTGCAAACACTAACCAGAGTTTTGGACATGATGAAATAGTCACCATCACATTGACACTTCACGCCCATTTGATATGTGTGTTTCCATCTGGAAGATTTCACTGTTTAGAGTGTCATCATGTTGCTAAAACGTTCCCTGTCGGATGTTAGAACAACATTTTGCACTTTTGGAGATTCTGATTCATAATGTTTGTAATGTTTAGTCGTCTGTCAGTTCTTTGTATACAAATTTGATGCTTTAAAACGAACGGAATGTCCTTTTCAGATGATCCACTTTTTCCTTGTAAGTGCAAGTTTCCTTGACTGCAATTATGATGGAAGCTCATTATATATGCATGAGCTTCCATCATAATTGCATATTATATATTATATGCATATTATATATATGAATTGCAATAAGAAAATCCAGTTTCTAACAATGATCACTTTATATCTTGTAATTATGCTTTTTTTTCTTCACAATTGTGACTTTAGATACACTACCACTGATGATGAAAAAATACAGTAAATACAGCAATCTTCTGAAAATATTATTACAATTCAAAATAACTATTAAAATGTAATGTATTCCTGTGATCAAAACTGAATATTCAGCATCATTACTCCAGTCTTCAGTGTCACATAACATCATTCTGCTAATTTGCTACTCAAGAAACAATTATTATTATTAATGTTCAAAATAGCTTAATATTTTTGTTTAAGACTGTGTTCTCAGGATTCTTTGATGAAGAGAAAGTTCAAAAGAACAGCATTTATTTGAAAGAGGAATCTTTTGCAACACATAAATGTCTTTACTGTAACCTTTTATCAATTTAATGCATTCTTGCTGAATAAAAGCGGTTATTATTTTCTTTAAAAAATGTCTTACTGGCCTCAAACTTTTGAAAGGTAGAGTACATAATCGCAACTTTTTATCTCACAATTGCGACTCATAATTGTATCTTTATATGCACAAGTTTTTATTTTGACGATTGAAACTTTATTTCTCATAGAGTGGCTACTTATTTCACACTTTCTCACAACTACCTTTATTTTTACTCTGAGGCGAAAACTGGCTTCCGCATGACATTGTAAGATCGACAAAAGCATAAAAGCACTATAAACTATGAACACATACACATAGGGAGGCTATGGAAATTGCTGATAAACACCCCATGGATATGCACAGATCCTACACACAAACACACACATTCATAGCCCCTAATATACACTCCAGTCACAGCAGGATGTTGCTTTTATTAGCATATTAAACAAGCTGACGCCTCATTAATGTAAATTTGGTCACGGTCACCTTGAGTTTGTGATAAGGTGAAGCACCGGACGCCAGCAAGAACGACAACTCTGTGTGTATCCGTGTGTGTTTGTGTAACTTTCCCCCAGGCTACCTTCCCTGTGTCTGCCAAGTCTACTGTACTGAAGTTCCTTCCCTCAGCCCGCATTTCAAAAAATATGAGCTGTGAAGTGACGCTTCTAATGGAAGAGGTTTTAAAAAGCAAAGCTTTGAAGAGTGAAAACACACTCATACTTTTGTACGCTGACACCTTGATGGGTTAGCACAAGCCTGACATACCTAAGTCTGATTCGGAGGTGTGTCAGATCTGGTTACCATGGAAACCGAGAGCCCACGGCGCTGTAATAAATTCACATACACACACATGCACGTATTTCCTCTTTACTGCACATAAAACTCACAATCACGCCTTTCTCCACAATCGCACACTCACAAAGATCATCTCTTGCAGATTGCAACACTAACAGACACGAACACACACTCACACACACATATATTTGCCCTCGGCTCTCCACTGCTGAGGTACCACCTGTATTTCAGACACGCAATCTTCGCCACTAGACTCTTGAAGCGAAAATCAATGCAGATCCGCCTCAAAGTGCTCTCTGGAAAACACTGCCCCATTAAAAACAAGCTGACAACCTGTCAGCCATTTTCCCTCCCGGTGCACTTAAACACTACAAGTACACACAAAAAAAAAAGATTATTTTTTTCATACCATAGTTTTCTTTTCAGCTCTTTAGTAAGAGCACAAATGGGTGGCATAATTCCATAGTGTAGCGCACAGGGAGCACATTTTGTGATTGTGAGTGAATTTGAGTTGGCACGCATGAAACGAGCGAAAATTAGGTTTAAAAATACTACACAAAAGGTGTGTGAAAAAGAAACGTGCTGTGGTGATTATAGACTGTGGCATTAACATGAAGGCAGGGATTGGTCGATCACTGGTCAGGTGATGGTCAAGGAAAAGTTCACTTTTGGCAAACTCAAACACCAAGTCAATTCAGTACAGAACCAATATAATTATGCATATATACACAGCAAATTAAGAGCTGAATTAACTGAACTATGAAGGTCTGTGTGCAGACAGATTGATGATTATGTGAGATTTAAGACCATAAGGGGCGTTTCCTCCGAGGAGGCAAGGGAGGCAGTGTCTCCTCAAAAACATGGATGAGAAAATATTCGATATTACAAAAATAAAACATGCAATTACAAAATTGTGACATTAAAAAGTGTAAAAGCTCAGAGAAACTGAGGGCGTATAAATCTTTAGATGCCTAACTATTTGCTGAATGGTCACGTACAATGGTGGCATGATCCAAGTCCAGAAGACGACCATGTAAAGAGTGACATTACTTTGCCAAATATAAAGATTTTGTAGAAAAAAACAAATTCAGATTCCACAAATACATTTTTGTATTTGTATTTGATTATTCTTTCCAGGTTCTTCAAAACTTGCTTTTATTCAGCAAGGATGTGTTCAATTGATAAAAAGTGATAGTAAAGAAGATTTATATTATTAGAAAATATTTTTTTATTTTGAATAAATTCAGTTCTTTTTAACCTTTTATTCATCAAATATATTAGGCAGCAGAACTGTTTCCAACACTCATAATAAATCAGAATATTAGAATGATTTCTAAAGGATCACGTGATAGACTGGATGTCACATGTGACACTGAAGACTGGAGTAATGATCCTGAAAATTCAGCTTTGCATCACAGGAATAAATTATTTTTTAAAGTGTATTCAAATAGAAAACTATTATTTTAAGTTGTAATAATATTTCACAATATTACATTTTTTTCTGTATTTTTGATCAAATAAATGCAGGCTTGATGAGCAGAAGAAACTTCTTTCAAAAACATTAAAAATAGTAATGTTTCCAAACTTTTGGCCTGTACTATATATATATATAAATATATATAAATATATATAAAAAAATAAATAAAAATAAAATATATATATATATATATATATATATAGAAAGCCCTTACATTCTTCTAAATGTTTGAAATGCATATGTGTATATATTGTACATATCATTTATATAATATAATTTTGTATATAATATTTTCTTCTCTCAACCCAATAATGCATTTCAACCTTTTATAAAAAAATAAAGTCCTGTGAAGTCTTGTGCATAAGTGCTTTTCCACCCTTTTTATGGCAGTTGTTTTCTTTTAAGTCATTCCTAGCCATGAAAGTTTAAAACCCTGAGTTTGGCGAGTAGGGGTTGTTGCATCAAGATGCATTAGCGTTTACACTAGAAATGCGACGTGGTCAAATGCGTGTCTGATCACTGTTGAATGTGGTTTGAGTGATGGGATCACAAAATGTTTTAGACCCCCGGTTACACCTGTATTTAGCACTGTCAACTTGTGATCAGATCACCCGCGACGGACGTTAATACCAGGTGAAAAGGGCCTTCCCCACAGGCCACAGCTATAATGAAAAGATGCTATTATAGTTTTGTACCTCACAGTGCGCTATTGTAATCCATATTTAATACACCAACGTTACAAGATTAATAATCAAATTACATCAAATCGATCCAAAAAGCATATTTGAGCAGCTGACGAATGTTGAATGCTCACAAAAGAATGTGTCAAGCATGATTTGAATGACATGAAACTCCATTTCATCAATGGAAATTTCTCGTTTCAAAGAATTCTCCCTGCAGAACTGAAGTTCCACCTCCAACCCTGCAGTTAAAGAGGAATTTAGTGGAATTTAATTCTGCATGTGGTGGGTGCGCTTCTGTTCCATAGCATATAAAACATGTACACACACACACACACACACAGCTGTTTAGACGCTGAAGGAATGCCTCCAGGGAACGACATGTTTCACCATGCTAATGCTCAACACTACCACAGAAGAACCGAGCGACAAAGAGAATACACTGTCTGACAGCCGTGAAGCCCCATCAAATGCATTTCACACACATGGACGAAACGTGTCACATGCATAATGCAGTCAAATCCCAGTGCACTGCACACACACACACACACAAACACACACACACACACACACACTTGCTGCAATAAGTATGAATGCAGGACATTGGTTGGTACGGGGTAATTTTTGGATCATAATTGGATTTGAAAATTAGGGAATATTTACCCTCTTGACTCACACTCACTGATTCTATCAATGCATTAAAGTTCCTTTGTCACTGCAAAAACAAACATTAACCCTTGCAGCAAGAGCAATGTTCTAAAATAAATGATCATAGTGATTCTTTAAACGATTAAAAAAAGTGTTTAAACCATTATTAAAGATTGTAACAATGGTTAAAATTCATATAGAACCATTCTGATTTATGATACAGTACCGTTTTAAAAGTTTTGAGTCAGGATTTTTAATTTTTTTGAAAGAAATGAATACTTTTATTCAGCAAGGATGCATCAAATTGATCAACAGTGACATAAAATATACAAATTTCAAATAAATGCTGTTTTTTAAAACTTTCTATTCATCAGAGAATCCTGATAAATTTACCAGAGTTTACACAAAAATATTAAGCAGCAAGATTGATAAGAGTAAATGTTCCTTGAGCAGCAAATCAACAAATTAGAATGATTTCTGAATGATCATGTGACACTGAAGACTGGAGTAATGATGCTGAAAATTCAGCTTTACCATCACAAGAATAAATAACAGTTTAAAATATATACACATAGATAACAGTTATTTTAAATGGTAATAATATTTCACAATATGACTGTTTTTACTGTATTTTTTATCAAATAGGCCTAAATACAGCCTTGGTTTAGCATAAGATTTTTCCAAAAACTTACCGACCCCAACATTTTTAACGGTAGTGTAAGTTTCTTCCAAAATTAAAGTTCCATTCAATTTAAATTTTGTGTTTTATTGGTACAAAAAATATTTTACATTTATATTTCCAAAGCGTTTGCATACAAGTATACAAATAAAATGTTGCAAAACCCTAATTTGCACTGAACATAACTTTAATCATAAATTATTAAAACCGAGGGTAATAGTTTGGAAATTGAGTGTTTTTAGCCTAAGAGCTTAAGCTTTAATTTGCATCTAGATGTTATCTATATTTGTTCCATCAGTGATACAAAATGTGAAAACTGCCAAATCAAACCTGGCCTCTCCATATACATGTATGGTATAGTATTAGCACACACACACACACACACACACTCCATCTGGAGCTCTCAGCTGCCGAGAGAAAGGGAGAGAGACACACATACTCTCTCTTTTTCTCTCCTTCACTTGCTTATTTCTACCATCTGCCACATTTCTTCCTCCTTTTGCAACATAACCAATAACACACATTTTTCTAGAATGACTGGGACTTTCCATTGACACTTGTAAATAGCGAGCTAATGATATTTTCTATTTTCTATAACCTGACACATTGAACATTTTTCTTTTTACATGTTCAGTAAGACATGTCTATTAATCTATATTATATAAACTAGCCTACTGTTCAAAAGTTTGGGGTCAGATAAAAAAATAAAAAATTATATTTTCATTCAGCAAGGACGCATTACATTGATGCAATAGAAGAGACAGAAATCATCTGCAACATTACTGTTTTCAACATTGATAATAATAATAATAATAATAATAATAATAATATAAATATTTGAGTACCAAATCATCATATTAGAATGATTTCTGAAGGATCATGTGACTCTGAAGACTGGAGTAATGATGCTGAAAATTCAGCTTTGCCACAAAAGAATAAAAACAAAATTGCAATAATATTTCACAATATTACTGTTTTTACTGTATTTTTTGATCCAATAAATGCATTACCGTACATAAAAATCTTTCTTACCACAAACTTTTGAACATTAGTATTGAATGAATAAATGAACGATCGAACGAAAGAACGAAAAAAACTAACGAAAATAAACAGTGATTCTCTAACCCTCAACTATAAAGAAAGGCCATGAATGTCACCAAAGAGACACATTTGGTCACTTTTAGCTCACTTTTCGTAGCAAAACTAGCTTAGCAAATGCACACACAAACAGGCATGGGGGTTGAAAACACAAATATTCACTCAGCACTCAAGTTGAAACACTTTCAAAAACCTTTCCTCAGCTTTTGGTGTACTCAAAGTTGTGTTTTTCATATGTATTTATGCAACCCTTTGAGATGCCACCAGCACAGCAAGAACAAAGCCTCGTCCACACATGCCAGACCAGACGGTAAATATGCTTCTAACTCTCTGAAATGGAAACGAACACTGGGTCCTTTATCCAATGCACACAGCACACAAAGTCAACATCAAGGCTGTGTACCAACACACACACACACACACACACCTTCATGCATAGCAAGCACAAACCTGTAGGCATCATGCCTTAAGACTAAGCGTGAGATTAAAGTTTTCACAGGAAACACAGCATCTAATCTACACAAACTAACACATTCATTTCCTTACAGCCGGTTCAGTAACGTAATTGTAGCTGGGAGACTAAAAGCATGTTAGCGATACTAAGTAACCACTCACAAGCATATCCAACACCTGTAATCCTGCGCCGAACATCACACCGCCTTGAGACTCAATATCCAGTTCGCCTTCATAACAAATATTAATCGTGGATCTGATGAAATATTCATCTGTCTTATTAAATATGAAGGGAACATCCAAACCGTGAAATACACGAAAGACAAAGTGTGGTTAGAGCAAGCAACTGCATTTGATTAAAACAAATAAGCCAATATTGTGTAGGACATGTTCCTGAATCAACATCCTTAAATATTCATATCAACCAATCAGATTTTAGGATTTAGGGTGATTCATCGATGCATGATTCTTTCTCAAACAATCTACAAAATATTATTTTCTTAGAAGAAAAGGTTCTAAATAGAAGCTTAAAGGGTTCTGTCAAGCGCTTTATGTGTAACAGCTCGTAAACATACTTTAACAAAAGCCAACCTCAAAAGTCTGCATCACCCTGGTTCCCTTGACAAAAACCCAATGACAAACAAAAGCTAATGATTCTTATATGTTTTGCTCATTGTGACAGTCTTCACAAATGAACACAACTTTAATGAATTTTGAAGCGTAAATACAATCGGCAGAAGTCAAAAGCTAAACGTAGTCTATTAATGAACTACAGAACGGCCGCATGACTTTAATGTCACCATAACTAAGCTTCCGGCAACTCTTTCAGTCTTTGTTTAAAAACATTTTCCCAGAAAGTTTGAGTAGTAATACTTTGCAAGAGCGCGATTATGAACACAACGAGGCTGTGAAAGTGGACTAGTGATAGGGCCATGTTTAAACCAGGTATTAAAATGCGTTTTGGTCGATCGGATGAATCGGATCACAAGTGGACATCGTTAAATACAGGTGTGAACAGGGTCTAAATTGTTTTGATCTTGTCCACTTTCGAACACTTCCAGAGGTAGATGAAAACGCATTCGACCGGATTGCTTTAGTAGTGTAAACGCTCATGTGGTCGAATGCGATCGAACAGCCACAAAAGACGCCTATACTCTCCGCTTACTGACTTAATGAATAAACTTTACGCGCTAACCTGACAGGATTTGTTGGCTGGAGGCCCTAGTTTGGTTTGAAGATGAAAAACGTACCAAGCACAATGTTCTCTCACCATTCCTGATTTCGAACACACACTCACAGCGTTCGCCGTGGTCTTGAGGCTATCAGAGCAGAAACAAAAGCTGAGTTTTTGTGTTTTTCCTGTCATCTCTGTGCATGTTCATATGTAGATTGTGTAGGAGCCATATATTGGGTTTGACTTGTCTTCTATGATATTTCCTCTTTTTTTCTATACTGTTGTGTATGTGCACGCGCATAGTGACGTCATTGATTACTGTGGGTGTCACTGGGGGTGTGGTGTCTGTATTATGGATGCAGGGTGAGCATGTGGAGAAACTTTCTGTTGACACAATATTGTGGCGTATAAACTTAAAAACCAATCCAAACGCCACAGCAGGCTAAAACATGTGGGTTTATACTGAAGACGCGTCACGCTGAACCATTGCACATGATGGGATGTCTTTATTGTTCCATTTCACAAGCTTAGAAAGAACAAACACTTACTTTAATAGATGCATTTCATAAGCCGTGCAAAGATACCTCAGACAGTGCATTAATAGAAGATGATGACGATGGTCAACAGAAAGTTTCTCCACATGCTCACCCTGCAGCCATGATCCAAACCCCCCGCCGTGCCACAGGTGAGCACACACACTAATACAGACACCACACCCCCGGTGACACCCATAGTAATCAATTACGTCACTATGCGCGTGCACATACACAACAGTATAGAAAAAAAGAGGAAATATGATAGAAGACAAGTCAAACCCAATATATGGCTCCTACAGATTGCGCATGCTTATTTTGTCCATTAGATCAAAACATCTGAAAAACACCCGCCCATAGACCCTCCCCTCGAAGAAATCAGGACAGAAGTGGTTGAAAGTGGACAAAAGAGACGGATTAAACACCAGGTGTGAACGGGTATGTGTCTCACTCGAATACTTGTGATCCGATCGACCAGAACACATCTTAATACCAGGTGTAAACAGAGCCTTAGATGAGTTTACCTGTTCGGCTGATGACGTTTAATGTCCCCGACAGCCTCGGACCCTAGTTAGCAACCACCGTTTACAAGACAAGTAAAAGCTTTACATGAGGGTATTCCTGATGCATTTTATATCGTAGAATAAAACGAGAAAAAATCTTGAGCTTGTGTTTACCACAGACCTTATTTCAAGCATTTAACCAAAAACCCATTGACTTCAGGACGATAGAACCGGAAGTGCTAAAATACTAGTTTCTGGGTTTTGGCCTACAAAAATAAGTCATCCCTGCATCACTCTTTTGTGATTTTCGGGTGAAATATTTAGTTTCTGGTGTGTGTTGTTTCATACTGTGACGCTGAGAGTGACAGTGGGTCTTATAGATGGCACAAAAGGCATTTCTGAAGGCCTTTAAAGTGCACACAAATCAACTAGCATGTTTTAAATAACGCACAGGCAAACGTACATGTGATTTTCAGCAATGTTTTCTTGTTCAAACACATAAAACACGAGTATCGAGCCAATCATGAGTACAGGACACTAAGTATCTGTAGGTGGATTTAAAAATTCTCACATATACACATACAAGCACTTAGTCACATATTGTTTTGATTAGTCTTAGCATGAAGTATCAAGTATGACTAAGTGTTGACTAAACCCGCATTTCACAAGAATCAGCTTGTGGCTTACTGGAAAAATGGTTGCCTGTAAATACCTAGGGCATTTCGTCTGAAACAGAAATGTGGAATTGTAGGGAAGAAGAAAGCTACAGAAAGAAAGTAGAGAGCAAAGGATATAAAAGTTCCAAATTACAAACTAAATCGAAACAAAGTGATTTAATTTACAAGAAACATCATGCGAAAGATTGCCTGAGCTAAGGTGTAATCACTTTCCGAGACCTGCAAAAACACTAAGTATTTCTCCATTATCCACAGCTCATCTGCGCTGGGGAAATTCTGTCTCTAATCTACACGGTGCGGGAAAAATCAGTTCAAGATTCACGTTCACTCAGTCAGCACTCAGTAGCAAATGTTTAGGAAATGAATCATCTGCTCCCATGTGAACCGAGATTGAAATCACCCTGTTTAAGAGTAAAACACACTGAGGCGTAGTCCACTATACACATATTTTAAAGGAATAGTTCATCTTAAAATAACAATACTGTCATAATTTACTCCCACTAATGTTATTCCCAACCCGTATGACAGTCTTTCTTCTGTGAAACACATTAGATGTTAGCAATTTACACACTGATCCATATAACAAAAGCATATAGTGACCAAGGTCTGTCAAATAATGCACTATAAAAGCAGTCCATATGAGTTGTGCACTATATTCTAAGACTTCTGAAGCCATAAAATAAGTTTCTGTAAGAATAAGACCAAAATTAGGTAACTGAAATTTCATTAGCATCCTAAATGTGGTGCTAAAATTTATGCGAAATGAGATTTTAGAGCTGCAGAAACTTTTGGCCTACTTTTCACACAAAAATATTAGATCACTTTAGAACACTTTTAATTTAACATGAGTCCATATGGATTACTTTTATAGTGTGCTTTTTTGTCCTATTTTGGACAGCAAGAGTTGTTATAGTTTACTAAAACTAACTGAAATCATTGGAATTTGGTACAGGGTTATTATAGCAATTTTTTTTTTTATAAAATATGAACGTTAACTGAAATAACATAAAATATCCCCAAACTTATTTTATTTCAGCTTGTTGCCAAGGCAAGATTTCATATTTTAATTTAGTTTTTACTTGATGTACTAAAATAAACTATATATACATTTAAAAAAAACTAAAACAAATAAAACTATCAAAAAGACTCACAAAAAATGTAACAATTTAAAAAAGATCGGAAATATATATATATTAAAAAAAATCTAATTCAAAATATTAATAAAAACTATAGTAGTAAATCAATATTACTAAAATAACATTGATTTGGTTAATGAAATGAAGCTGGAATAAAATATAAATATTAGATATAAACCTTTAAAAAAAACTAAACGAAAAAACAATGAAATAAGTCAAATAAATACTAAAATTACTAAAACTGAAAAAAATTAACTACATTGAAATATAAAAAAAAATGACAAAAGCACATAAACTAAAAATGTAAAAAGTATTATTAAACATTAATATTACTATAATAAATGTATATAAATAATATTAAAATAACACTGTTGACAGCCTCTGATAGCTGTATGCTTTCATTCTAAAAAAAATAAATAAAAATAAATAAAAACAGAAGAAAAATGATGTTCAGATCCTTTAAGAGGAAAAAAAACTAAAACTTATAATAGACAAGATAGGCTGGTAAATAAGCCAGTATATTAACGTTGTGGTTGGCCTACGCTTTGAAATATTGTTGCTCTAAATGAGCTCTTTTCACAATCAGCCAGTGTGTCTACATAAAACCCCTGAATTATGACGCAATCATTTTACAGTAAAACCTGGTCCCCATCCCACGACATAATAAATAAAACCGACTCCCTCAAACACGACACAACAGAATAAATATTCCTGACTGAACCCACTCGACCACGACTAGTCATCAGAAGCCAATTCAAAAGAAAGAACAACATACATTTGCAGTCAAATCAAAGCTTAAGTTTCAGGCCAGACTGTGCCATTTCCCCATTTACATTCCTCTGCACTGACTGATGGGAAATTCAGCTCTTTTTCCCTGATTCGAGTCTCTGACGAACTCTTCAATCAAATAAAAACATCCTTTGACGGACTTCACTCACTTCACCGAGCACCACTTCATCAGTTATAATTATATGCACATAATTGTAGGTCTCAAGACTTGCCTATATATTAGTGCTCAGTCTGCCTCGCAGTTATCAATCATACAGTGAGAGGCAGAATGCATTATGGGTAACGTGCAGATCTGCAGTCACTGAGCAGCAGTTTCATCCGGCCCGTTTCGACCTGTCACATGCCTGTATTTCACTGCGATCAGATTTGAGGCCATTATGCTGAGTTTGACGCAGAGGATGACAGTAATAAACGCTCTCCACCCTTTACTTTCATGTAATTGGGTGTTATCTTTTAGTGAAGTGGGGGTATGGGGGAAAAAAATTGCTTTTTTGAAAGTGTTTTGAAAATGCTGCTTTCGAATGAAACTCTCGCTTTGTGTGTCTTGAATGCATCAAATACTTTGCAGGTCTTGCAGGTTTTAAACCAGGTTGACGGCCTTTCCGTTTCCCGGCTGTCCCATTCGTCCGTCGCACTAACCCGAGGGGACGTGTGTGTGTGTGTGGGCATCTGTATCGTCAGATGCACAGCGTGAGCCGCGGAGTCCCCTAATGCGCTGATTTATTCCATACTGAGTTTGTTTGTGTATGTGACAACACCAGGAACCAGAGAAAGACATGAATAAAAGCCGAAAGAAAAAACAAACAAAAGAGAGAACATGAAATGCGCCGTGCGTACATGCTGTTCAGAGAGTGATTCGATACATCCAGCCATTTGACAACTGGATCTTTTGTGTCACCATCATCTGAACCAAAGCAGAAAGAGTGTCTCCAACATAAGACAGACTGACAGAGAGAGATGGAGAGAGAGATGGAGAGAGAGAAGTCCCAACGAAAAAGGCATATTCCGACTCCGCAAGATTATGATGATAAGAGAGATAGACAGATAAAAGTAGAAAAGAGAGGTGAGAAGGTACAAGTGCCATTCAGAAATGAAGATGTGGATAGAAAGGATAAAAAAACAGGAGCAAACAGTGAAAAAAATTATATAAAGAGCAAATAATATGATGCATATAAGGTGTTTCCATAAGCATTGATATCTATGGAACGAAACACCATGGAACTGCATTACGGCTGTGTTGCATGAAGCATCAAAGTGTTGTTGTAACGTATTGGTCAAAGTTCAAATAATGTCAACTTTGACTCCATAAGTTACTGGATTTTTCAAATATCAAACAAAATTAAATGATGAATTAAATATGAATATTAAAAAAATAAGGTTACACTTTATTTTAAGGTGTCATTGTTACAGTGTAATTATATATTTAAGTACTGAGTAATATTAAGCAGCTACATGTACTTATAGGGTTAGGGTAGGATTAGGATTTGGTTGAGGGTTAGCTGCATGTAATTATGCATAACTTACTGTTAATACTATGGTAAGTACATGTAACATATGTAACAAGGACACTGTAAAATAAAGTGTTAACAAAAATTATAATAATACATAATTAAATTAATTAAAAATAATCTAGTATTATTAATTATAATGACAACAACAATAATAAATTAACTAAGTATTCTTAAATAATTGAGAATGAAGTGCTCCTGCTGATGGTGTAATTTGTTTGCATGCACTGTGTTGCTTAAGAATTTGATTCTCTAAAGGAATTATGCAAATCAGAAGATGCTACAAACATGCAAAGTTAGTGTCGGACAACATTTGCATGGTGCAATTCCTAATCTTGAAGGCTGGTCTAAAATGTCCAGCAGTTACAGCGCTATGTTGCAAATGTGGTGCAACTGTTTGTGAAATCGCCCCGTGTGTATGTAGATCCATTGAGATAATCATGTGTATTCATAGATCTTAAAGGACAAGTTCTGTTATTATTCAAGCTCTCAACGGAAGAATCACGGGTGTGACGCGTTTGGCAAAATAGGTCCACAAAAGCGAAATAAACCTAAAATTCTCGGGACAGCAGCATGTGTCCAAATTTTAATCTTAACCGTTCTATTTCATCAGATACGATCTGTAAACAAGGCTTTAAGTGTAAAATACCGAACTTGTCCTTTAAAGTCAACATTGAAGTTATTTGGTTTTTAGTATGAATATGTTAGCCTTAATGTTATCCATACGCTATAGTGTGCCCTAAAACAATTACAAAATTCGCATTTAGAACATATATTGTAAGCATTCAAAACTTAGTCTCTCACTTCCCCCCATATGGATCAATGATTTTGATGACATCGCGCTGCACTTCTGCTTCTCCTAAGATTTTCTGTCCAATCAAATGCTCTCTAGAATCTGAAGCGTCCCGCCCCCTACACTATAAATAGACGCTGAAGGGCTAAAATCGTTTTTTTGTTCACACATTTCCTATTTTCTACATGGTGAATGGCACATAGTGCACTACCAGAAAACCTATCAGACCCATTTTAATTCTGCCCAGAATACTGTATTTTAAAGCAATATGGAGATTAGGAGGAGAAACGGTTAGAGATTAGGAGGACACTGCAGCTTTACCGAGCTCAAGGGCTCCGGCCGAGCTGTGAAATAAACAAAACGCTATTGGCTATTTTTTAAAAGGGGAGGAGCTGATAGATATGTCCCGCCCTCTTTTCCTGTTTTAGTGGAAATTACATCAACACACTGAGTAATGCTGCACGTTTCAAGGCACTTCAGTGGGCCTTTAACATAAACATTAGTCTATATAAAACAGTAATGTAATAGTAAATACAAATATTAATATGAAAGGGCCTTGAAAGATAAAAGGGGGGAAAATGAGCACAGGATAATACAACTAAGCCATCAGCACCATTTAATCGTGTTTCTGTTGAGTGCTGATGACAAACTGAGGAAAGCCTGCAGAGGAGAAAAGAAGATTAATAAAACAACTGAAAGAATGAGAACTGAAATTGTGCTTCCTGCCAGCTCGTAGGATGAAGTGAAAGGTTATTAATATAAAAAAATGTTAAAGTTGCAAATAATACTGAAAATCTGAGCGAGGCAGGTATCGTCTCCAACTTCCAGCGGCCAGAAAATATCGACTCAAATGTAAACAGACCCACCTGAAAAGTGTTTTCCCTGCAGGAAACCTGCTAGTTTGTATTGTTATTTGCCAGATTATTAATATTTAACAGAGACGGAAGTCGATAAAAGCCAATATTAATTATGAAGGCTGCTAGATCCAAATCAAATTACTAAATTCGGTCGCCTCTACTTGGGCATTGTTCGCGTGAGCTCAGAAAATCTCGTTTGTTTCTCTGCACTTATTCAACCACTCCATCCAATTTCTGCTTCCCATTGTTAAAGTGATGAGATAAGGAGAAAAAAAGAGAGCGAAAAATGAGGTGAATCATTTCAACGTTCTGGGTGCATTAAAGATGCATCGCATGTGTCAGGGTGAGCGCTGCATGTTGGGAATTGTGCGGGAGGGGAAAGTAATGGATTAAACATTGAGTGATCCACACAGCGCCTGTAGGTATGCACAAAGACACACACACACACAAAAACACAGCATCAAAATCATTTCCGTCTCACAAAGCTATTCTTAGTAGCGAGACTAACCTTCCTTTCCCAGTCCAACCAGAGGGTATGTTAAATCACACTTTTAAGTGTTCGATTTGCCAATCAAACCCACTTTAGTCAGTGACAGCTACAATTAACAGCGGATGATATGAGAGTTTGGCCGTGTCATTGTGATCAGAGCAAAATTTTGGGCTTTTTGAACATCACAGCGGCTGACTGGGTAACACGTTCAAGCGCTCAAACGGCAGCTTTTCAAGTTCCTCTGAGTGACACAAACCGTCAGAGGCAGATACAGGTCCAGCTGGACTTCGCAATAAAGGTGCGTGCCAAAAAACAGTCTGTTAACATGGCAATTAGTTTGTAATTAGCAGAAATAATTATCAAGACAAAATTCAAAACAGCGCCCCAAATGCACCCACACTTGGCCGCCCACACCTCCCCGAACACGTGGACACAGGCTGGAAGTATTTTAGACAGAATTGATACAGATCTATTAGGAGTTGCGTTGTTTGTTTTGCATGTTTTAACGCCCAATTCACTAAAGGAATTATGTAAATCGAGCACCAGCGCAAACACACCCACAAAATTAGTGCTCAATGCAATTCGTGTGCCAAAATTCTCCGTCTTCAAGGCCAGTTCTGAGGTAATGGAAGATGACAAACTACCATAATCTGGCATACTTTACTAGGACTGTACATCACCCGTCCCTGACCCAAATCTTGAGTCATTTCTTTAAAGCCTGATATATAAAATTGTGGGAAAAATCTAATTTTTTTAAATAAATACATTTCAAGGCCAACAAATGATGAAAACAGATTATAATCAAATGAAATATATATATATATATATATATATATATATATATATATATATATATATATATATATATAAATAAATATTTATACATATTAAAATGGTGTATCAGACAGACAGACAGACAGATAGACACAGACAGACAGACAGACATATAGATAGACAGACAGACAGACAGACAGATAGACATATAGACAGACAGACCGACAGACAGACAGACAGACAGACAGACAGACAGACGGATAGAAATATAGATAGACAGAGAGACAGACAGACAGACATATAGACAGATAGATAGACAGAGAGACAGACAGACAGATAGACATACATACAGACAGACAGACAGACAGATAGATAGACATATAGACATATAGACATAGACAGACAGACAGATAGACATATAGACATAGACAGATAGATAGACAGACAGACAGACAGACAGACAGACAGATAGATAGATAGATAGATAGATAGATAGATAGATAGATAGATAGATAGATAGACAGATTGATAGACAGATAGACTGATAGATTGATAGACTGATAGATAGACAGATAGACAGATTGATAGATTGATAGATAGATAGATAGATAGACAGATTGATAGATAGACAGATAGACTGATAGATTGATAGACTGATAGATAGATAGACAGATAGACAGATTGATAGATAGACAGATAGACTGATAGACATAGACAGATAGACAGATAGACAGATTGATAGATAGATAGATAGATAGATAGATAGATAGATAGATAGATAGATAGATAGATAGATAGATAGATAGATAGATAGATAGATAGATAGATAGGTAGATAGATAGATAGATAGATAGATAGATAGATAGATAGATACAGTAGATAGATAGATAGATAGATAGACAGATAGACAGATAGATTGATAGACAGATAGACAGATAGAAATGCACACACATCTGGATTCAGGTCTATGTCGGCTAGAATGCTTTGTCTTTTTTTAATCTTCATTTGATGAATAACTGCTGCTGAAATCAATAGAAAATATGTACAAAGATCGTAAATGAAATTCAGTTGACTGCCTGCTTTCCTCAGGCAGTAATAGCGCAAAGTTAATAGGCAAATAGTTTTGTGAATAAAGCACATTCTATTAAAAACCCTAATTTACATAGAAGGGAGGCGTGATTGGGTTGAAAAGAATGACAATGAGTTGATTTAAATACAGCGGCACAATATTTCAGCACTTTCAGAGTCAGGTTCAAATGTATCGCGGGCCCTGGCAACGGCCTTGGTACTCTGTGCTGAAACACACAGCAACTGCTCAGTGAATTCAGCTCAGACTGTTTTTGACACTGGAAGAAACTGGGACATTTTGGGCACAAATTCTGATAGAGTCTTCAGTCTGTTCTCAGAAAAAGTGTCCAGCTCAGGTGTTGTGCTCTCAGAGAGTGACAGACAGAGGAAAAGCCTGACAAAGGGAAGAAGGGAAAAAGAGGGAGGGAAAAAGAGGGAGGGAAAAAGAGGGAGGGAGGGAGGGAAGGAGGGGAAAAGAGGGAGGGAGGGAAGGAGAGGCAAAGAGTCTTGAGCGCATCTCTCTCTCTCTCTCTCTCTCTCCCAACCGAGAGAGACAGTGTTCATGTCGGACTCTACTGTCATGCACTAATGGATGTCTGCAGATAAACACACACACACACACACACTCGTGTACAGGCAATTCTCAGAAACACACACTAACAGTATCAGTGTGGTAGACATGCCATCCATAACAAAACACAAAGACAGATACTCGTACACATGGAGGCAGATAGCCATCTCTCTCACAGGTATCTCTAGCCGAATTTACGCGAATGTTATGGTTCAATACTTCATATAACACAAACAATTCTCACAAAACAAGCTCACACACATCATACATTTCACCAGTGGGCATTACTAGCATTTTCTACAGAATGGAAAATATGTTTTAGTGTTGTTACTTCAGTGAAATTAAATAGATATGCTGCGAGCGCGCACACACACAATAACAGAGAGTAAATTCAACAATTCAATTAATTTTTTATCTAATTAATTACACAATGTGGCTATTTATTAATGCAATTAATCGCAAATTATTCGCACATTAAATTTGGCTGATAAATTACCCCAAAAAATGTAAAGTTATTATTGTGTTAAATGAGAAAAGCACCAAATATACATATACCTTTAATGGGGCTTTTATTAATATGGAAATCCAGCCAGTGTTCAATACAGCTGATTTATTCAGGAATTAAGTAAATGGCTCTCTTTAGAATGGGGCATTGAATTATTGGTTCACCCGATTGATTCGCTGAAAACGTGATTCGTTCAGAAACGCAACAGTGTTGCTCAGAGACACACAACAGCTCTGCTCTGGCTGTACAGGTAATATTTAAGATGGCAAAATTGAGCAAAAACAGACAATATTGTGTCTGTGCTATTGTGGACATAATTCGTGTGATATTGCGCTCATTACTCGCGATATTGCTATCGTTACTCGTGTGATATTGCATACAGAACTTGCAAGTGCCTTGGTGGAAGAGTAAAGGAACATCTCACAGCAAGAACTGGCAAATCTGCTGCAGTCCATCCATGAGGATGAGCAATGTAGAACATAGCAGATGGTGATATTACTTTTAATATTGACCCCCGCTTTGTTCAGGGACTTTTTATTCCCTTTTTGTGTTCGTCAAACATCTGTGAAATGTATGTCTCAGTTGCTGAATCTATTTATCTTCATATAAATATTTACACATGTTAAGAAAATTTGCTGGGAAAAAAGCAGTTGAAAGTGAAAGGACATTTCAACGCTCACTTCACACAAACAAAACTGTTCTCACGCACATGCAAAACTGTATTTGTACTGTATATGATAAAAGGCTCACACTGTGTCCTGACCTTCTGTGGCTTCAGTGTTTTCTGCCATAGGTGAAAGAGATAAGAGAAATATTGTGTGAAGTGAGAAAAAAAAAACAGCCAGTCAGAACTGATGCTGCGTCCCAATTTGCATACTATCTGTCCAAAATAGTATTCGAAATTTAGTATGTTGAAATGAGTATTTCTGGATGGTCTACTTTTTCCGGTTAGAATCCGAAGTGCAGATCCGTACACACTCTAACGGCTAATATTGCCCACAACCAATTGCGCGTTGGATGAGGATTTGATTAGAACTACAAACACACATAACAAGTGTTAAAAACTACAAACATGGCGGGTGTGGAAGACAACGGTTATGTAGAGAGGTTTAAATAAAGGAGTTTGAGTGATTAATAATCAGTATCTAACATGACGAAAAGATATTTATGCAATGTTATCCACATTATATTTAATCTGCAACAGCATTGTGAACTTTTGTAAAGATTCGTTCTGTCTTTAACTTTTAAATGCATCATTATGCAAATTGCTAACACATCAGGAGAGTTCTCCGCATGAAAGACCACGAATGGCAGATCAACATGGTACTACATTTCTTTCCGAAGCGTTAGAAAGTTAAATTAATTTGAATGTGGAGGATTTTAAATGTGACAAGATGATTGACAGGACAGTTTAAACTGTGACAGGATACACGCACAAAGCTGTCCGTTAAAGATGCAATCGTGACAAAGTAGTATGTCCCAAAGCTCTTCTGCCATGCACTCAAAATTATGTACTTTTTCTTCACAAATACAGTATACTTTTAGGGCATAGTAGGCGAATTGGACGCAGCTATAGTTATGTGGAGCGTAGACTATTTTGGAAATATGAGATTTCGCTGTCGGAGCAAGTTCAAACAATTGTCAAAAATGGAAGTGTTATTAAACTATTAGCGTTTTAAAGATCAATGTTAGGTGAGCATTGGATGATGGCTGATGTAATCTAATATCTGAATGTAAAAAAACCTTGACAGGCTTTAATATCTGAGAAGCTTTTTGCAACAGTTTCAAAAGTAGACTGAGGCCTACACCATAAACCTCACATCCTACCATCCACCTCTCACCTTCCTCCACACTTTGTCAACCTGTGAAGAAACTAAGCTCAGGTGAAAACACTATTTTAGGCAACGGGAGCTGTTGTAGCGCTTCACAGAAGAACAGACAGACATGATGATCCAACCTCCATGGTTTTGTCTACATGAAAGAGTGGGTAAGTCCCACAGAGAGTGACTGTATGTGTGAATGAGAGGCTGTGAGTATGTGTCAGTGTGTTTCGCTGCGTTTTGGGGAGGCCCTTGCGGGGGAGGATGAGAACAAAGGATTGAAATGGAGAAATAAGAGAGTGGAGTGGAGTTTAACAGTGAGATTGCCGAATCCTCCTGAGCCATTTATCTGTCCATCTGTATCGAGCTGCAGCGAGTAATAGAGAAACAAGCTATATTCACACACAGGGGACGAAGAACACACTCACACCAACACGCTTATATATAGTTACGCCACGTTTAAAAACATCCAACACATCTGGAGCGCTCTGAAGTGAGAGAGTAAAATAAGTATTCAAGATGCTGAGATTGCAACATATTTTTAGTTCAACTTCTCTAAACTAGCATGATCCATAATTTAAAAAAAAATGGAATGGAGATGGATGCATGAACACCTATGTGAACCGCACTTAATTACGGTCTTAAAAATGGCACTTTTCACGAATAGGGTAAAAACTGGTGTCCCATTTGTTTTAATTAGCAATATTAGACCAACTGGGATCCGGGGACAATTTTCCAAATAAATGTTTACAGTATAAATTAGTTTTTTATAAATGATAATACATAGCTGCCTTGTAAATTAAAGGATGGGGTCCCTTGCACATTTGGGGGGCCATGGCATCTAAAAGTTTGAAAACCCCTGCTTTAGGAGTACCTATAAACCAACACAGTGATCTGAAGAACCTATAAGCAAAATGAACATGAAGAACTTAAAAAAAAAATAGCAATTCAGAATGTTACAGCTGGCCCGTATACTGCAACATAAATAAGGCAAACAACAAATTCTTCAACCAATAAATCAATTTATTTATAAGACAAGAAAACAATTATTAAACAATCAAAAGACAACCGACGTCTGGGAGAAATAAATGTGTGTGTGGTTAATTAATGTGCACATGCTCTAGTACTAAAAATAAGTAGTATATATATATATAATTTTTGTTTTCCCTAATCAGAGAGAAAAAAGGGAGAGAGACCCCACTCTAAGGTGCATGTGTCTTTATACTGACGGCATATCGGAGGGTTAAGTACTAATTGAATGCACCTGTTGCCGAGCCAGCTTTCGCACTGTTTAGCAGAGCCAACAGGGGAAACAGGCAGGCATTACACCTCCCCCACAAAAGTGTTCCTCTAAGGACTGCAAAAATAAAAATAAAAACCAAGATTCCAACAATTATTCCTCACATCAATGGGTTCCCGCTTACTGGGATCTAGGAAAACAGGATAGAACAAGAAGAAAAGGAAAAGGGGGATACACAACACAGATTATGTGTTTAATGTCAAGGTAAAGCCCCCGGTATGTTTAATGTCAAAATGGTAAAACAAGACTCCAACTCATTATCCTCTTTACAATTTTTCATACGGTGTAAAAACACCAAAGGATTATGGTTCATATACACAACAATTGGAATGGCAGATCATCCCCGATAAACTTGTGTGATAAAAGTGTTGGATAGCCAAGAAAAGGTCAAGTGCCACCTCCTCCACAACGGAGTAAACTCACTGATGGACATTGTTTTTTTGTGTGTGTGTTTTTCAAATAACAAATTGGATGTTCTACCCCATCTTGACTTTTCAGTAAAAGAACAGCTCCAGTTTCGCTGGCATCTACAGCTAAACAAATAGCTTGAGAAAAGTCTAGTGCAACAAGCACGGGAGCACTGGCCAACGGGGCTTTGGCTCCATCAAATGCCTGTTAAGAAACAGTGGTCCACTCAAAAGGTACTTTAGTACTTATAAGACCGGTCAAGGGTGCCACATAAATGCAAAATTTGGGCAAAACCCATGATAATAACCAGCCTTTCCCAGAAACCAATGCAATTCTGTGATTTGTAGGCACTGGAAAGATAAAAAAATAGACTCAATCTAAGCTTCAACTGGACGAGCCTGTCCATTTCCCACTTTTTTGCCTAAATAGGTTACTATAGCTTTTCCAAATTCGCATTTTGCCAGACTTAAAGTTAAAGAGATCCCTGACAGGCAAGCAAATAACTGCCTTATTTGGATTAGGTGATCTGCCAAGATGAACAATACAAAACCACATCATCCAAATAAGCCTCACAGCCAGATAATCCAGACAACACCTTATTTATGAGGCGCCAGAGGGTGGTTGGAGCATTTCGAACCCTGCTATATCGGAGGGTTAAGTACTAACTGAATGCATCTGTTGCTCAGCTAGCATCTACACTGTTTAGCAGAGAACAGGCAGAACCCTATAGAACAAAGTTCTTCATAAGAGGATGTTTTTCTGCTGATCCTAACGCACTACTAAGTTTATTGCATTTCACCCACCAATGTCCAGCAGAAAGAGGTCAGCGCGCATTGACGGCAGACAAACAGACAAACACACTCACTGAAATATAAGATTCAAGTCACAACCAATCCCATCCCTCCATTAGCCGACACAGACGAGCCATTAGAAAACATCAATACCACGGTAGCCAGACAGGCCATGCGCTCTTGGTGAGGTCAGACCATCAAGCCAAGGGCGAAGGATTTGAGTTCTAGCGCTGGCGGGCAGGGAGAGTCAGCCAACCGCAAGGGGGGGATGATTTGGTTACGGTCCTGATCTGTCCAGCACAGTCGTGCCCCTGAGCAGGACACTTAACTACGACTGCTCTGGTGGCTTTCGTCTGGCACCAAAACCAACTCATAGCCTAAACTGGCTTTTTTATAACCTGCCTTGGAAGACCTTCAGGACATTCATGAAAAAAGTACTTTCATTTAGCAGCTCTTCCATTTGAAACTAAAAGCCTACATAGTAATGATGATCCTAGAATCTAGTTTCATGGTAATTTACATTTCAAGACGGTATTTACTTTTCAAAAAAATGTATTAATTCTTTAATTCAGAAAAGAGGCATTCAATTGATAAAGTGACAGTCAAATGATTTCTATTTCAAATAAATGTTGTTCTTTTGAGCTTTCTATTTCATCAAAGAATCCTGAAAGAAATGGACAATTATCAAAAATGTTTTTTTTTTTTTTTTTTTTTTGCTGCAAATCATATTAGAATGTGACACTGAAGACTGGAGTAATGATGCTGAAAATTCTGCTTTGCATAACAGAAATAAATTATATTTAAAAATACATTCAAATACAAAAGTGTTACTTTAAATTCTAATAATATTTCACAATATTACTGTTTTTACTCTATTTTTGATCGAGTAGATGCAGCCTTCTTTCAAAAACATAACCCCCCCCCCCCAAAAACTTTAATATAGTACATGAGTATGAACACAAATAAATGCGCTAAAATAATAATCATCGCATCAACTATTGATGAACTTTAACATCTGTTAGAATCTAGCACTTTTAACCTCGTGCCTCTTTAATTTGTGAAGGGAGTCAAAAAAGCACAGGAAATGATGCAGAGAAGAGGCAAGATCAGGAGATGCCACATATGCTCTACACACCACGACGAGGTATGTGTGCTAAACGCTAGGCCGTGGCTTTTATGCCACATTGATTATTGATGTTAATGGACGATAACACTCAGTCTCACCACAAGTCCATCTAAACTCCAGATGGCAGCAGTCAGTTCAACGTTCCCAACTCAACTTGATCTGTCACTGCATTCCATTCCATGAAAGTACAAGCTGATCTGGCGCTCAAAATAAAAGGCTGCTCTCTGCAGAGCCAATGGGTGGAGCTTGACATCCAGCTCCCCCTCTTTGGACATAATGGGTGGGGCTTGAAGGTCCAGCCACACCCAAAACCCAAAACCCAAAAATTAGATCCAGAGAGGGGGAGCTGGCTGTCATTTGGCTCTGCAGTGAGCACAACTTGATAAAAGTTTCACTAAACAGGGTTGGTGCAATGCAAGCCAACTTTAGAAACAAACATTTAGCCCATTTTATCTTTAATACAGAGTGCAAATAGTCATGCGAAAAGGCTGCGTTTAAAATAAGTCCCCCACCGGCGTGTTTCAGTGGCTCATTAGTTCAGCATGAAGTGTTTGGTTGGTAATGTCTTAATTTCTGAAGACCCCACGAGGGGGTTGGAGGCAAGAGGACTAATAAAATCTCGCATCCAGTGGGGGTGTTAACCATAATGAGCCCGAGCACAAAAGGGTGAATTTACCAAGACTGTGAAACGAATAAAACTTAAAGAACAGGAATAAAATAATTCAAATGAAAATGACAAGGCAAAATGAAAAAGATAATATCGGAGAAAATGTGAATTATTTCACGCCCAGGGAACAGATGGCTGAGGTAATAGGTATTGGTTAAAAAGAGCTTTCATTCCTCTCGAGGCTCAAAGGGAAATTTGTGAAACTGCAGAGCCTGTATAAATGAGCAACCCTCTTCTTATTAGATGTAAAAAGATCTTGATGCAAGTTACAATAAAAAAGGACACTAAGAAAGTCTGAAAGGAAAGGGGGGAAACAGTGAGATGAAAAAAAAAAATTACTTTCTGATCTAACTTTGTCTTCCCTGTTCTCTAGGAAAAGTGTAGTTCTGGAGAATTGTTTTGAGAATTTTCATTCGTCCACGGCATGAAGCCATGTCAGACAAACAAAAAGCTCTGAGCAAATGGCTGCACAGGATAATTGAGGCCTATCAGTCCTCAGTGTGCCATTAAAAAATAACATTCTCACTGAGAAAAGCAGCGGGAAAAATGCATGTTAAAAGAGAAGCGCAGCGAGAAACAGGGCGAGCCGACATTCCTCGAGAAATAGGTTTCTGAACATGACTAATTATTTAGCAACCATGCTTTTTTTCCCCCCTTGTTCGCCGTGAAAACGTTAAACAGCCGAAACATCCCAAACAGCTTTTTTAAACAACTTATCAGCTCTGGTATGTGTTACACATTCAGCTTTGTTTACATATTCATATTACAAAAATGTTATTCCACAAATTTTCTTTGGACGTGTCACGTGACTTAGACTTTAAACAGGACGGCACATCAAACAGACTGTACTTCCTTCAAAGCCTTTTTGAGTTTGTGTTAAATAAAATATGGTGTCTTCTCTGACTATATATATTTATTTATTTATATAGTGCAGTTCACAAGACAGAAACCACATAGAAAATCAGATTTATTTTATTTTATCATTTAAACATAAATATTATGTAAAATCAAGTGCGGTAATTAAAACAAATAAGGATATAATTCAATACTATATTCTCACATTCATGTTATTCATTTAAACTTTTCACAGTTGTTATGCTGGAAATATAATTTTGCATAAAAAATACAGTGGGTGCATTTTCAGCATTAGCTATGTATTTTTATATTTTCAAGATATAATATTAATATTTTTCATTCAATGTGAAATTTTCTTTACACTTTTTCTTTACAAAGATATATCTATTCTATTCTATCTATTCTAAAACAGTTTTCAAAACTAAGATAATATTTATAATTTTTTACATTTATGTTCATTGTTTCAACGTAGTTATGCTGGTAATATAATTTTTTATATCAAAAATAGTATTTATATTTTCATTTAACGAGTGTGTGTTTATTAAGTGTTGACGGCTTGTCATGCTGAGAGAGTGTGTCATATATTAATGTTGGAAATATCATTTTTAACAGAAAACTGAAAAATACAGTAGATACATTTTCAATACTGATATTTTTAAAGTTTTTTAAATATTTTCTAGAACTAATATTTATCTTTTTAAATAAATGCGAAATGTTCTATATAAATTCTAAAACAGTTCAATACTAAGACAACATTCTTAACTTTTCACACTTGTTTTTAATAATAAATAACTGAAAATATTGATATTTTTAGCTGTGTATTTTCATATGAAATATTTATATACTCAAATAAATGTGACATTTTATTTACAATTTTGCTTTACAATTCTAAAACGGTTTATGAGAGAAAAATAAAGCGTTCTTTCGAGACTAAAGGCCCGTTCAAACCAAGGGCGATAACTATAAAGATAACGATACAGATATAGTTCTAAAAATGGTTCTCAATATTAAAGAATAGCAGAGTTCACACCACAGCCATAACATAAACGGCACAGAGAAACGATATTGTTGAAATCACTTTCAGAACGATTTTATCCAGCTGATGAACGATAAAAACATTGGCAGCCAATCAGAATCCATCCTGCAGTAACGAGATCGAGCATTTAAAGTGACAGACAAGCAAGTGCTTAGAATAAACATAATGATATCATCCGCTGCTACAGTTATCGTTCTTTGGTGTAAACGGGCCTTAACAGTCATTTTTGCAATTTTGACTAAACTATGTTAGCCAGATAGATATTCTTGGTGACAAATCAGCAGTATATGCAACAACAGAATAGAATACATCACAGAAACCTTTGCGTTTACAAGGCATAAAAGCGGATGTAGAAGATCAATGAATATAAAGTTTCTGTGGCATGGCAGCACTGGCCTGAAGGGATGAGTGACAGCCCTGTCAACTGTCTGGAAACGCTCTCACACTGGCTCCGGGCCATTCCTATTGTTGAGCGCTGATTGGTCTCAGATTGTTGGACCCTGCTGTATATATAAATGGCAAAAAGCCAATTTACCTGAATTCCCCCTGTTATGCATCCGTACACTACGGATAAAAGCACCTGGCAGATGGCCGAATGTGGCATTCCTTCAGGAATTCCAATTCCAGTTGTGTAATGTTATTAAATAATGACAATCATCTCAGCATGAGATCATCTTTTGGAAGACAGTGGCAACCGCTGATGTACTCTCCCTTTCCCCAGGTCTTAATCAAACAGTAACGCAGAGCTATTTTAAGGTCTCCTAGAGTAGTCAGTGTTCTTCATAAACTAAGCGACGTGTCTGGCACAAAAGACCCTGTGCGGACTGTGTCCTTGTGCAGGGAAGGAACGAGAGAGACTGGAGCTGGTGACAGAGCGTTGTCAAGACGACAGATGCGGGAGCCTGAAGTGGGCCCTCAAGGCAAGGCTCGCTGGGTCTCGCTGGAACCAGGCCACAATGGGCGGCAGGTTTGTCAAAAGCCATTAGCAGTGTAGGATAAAAGGACAGGGTTGAGTGGAGGTGGAGGATACCTCTGGAAACCCTCAGGCAGTTTGGTCAGGTATATGTTTTTATTACATATACACTACTGGTCAAGCAGTTTGGGTTAGTAAGATTATTAATATTTTCTTTGGGAAAGAAACTAATACTTCTATTCAGCAATGATGTGTTGAATTTATCAAAATTGTCAAGGGTATTTTTTTTTTCATAAGATTTCCCTTTCAAATAAATCAAAGAAAAATGTGTCAGTTTCCACAAAAATATTAAGCAACACAGCTTTTTGTTGTTGATGATGATAATAATCAGAAATGTTTCTTGAGCAGCAAATCAGTATATTAGAATGATTTCTCAAGGATCACGTGACACTGAAGGCTGGAGTAATGATGCTGAAAATTAAAAAAATAAAAATAAAACGAAATAAAAACATTTTAAAATATATTAAAATTGAAATAGTTCATGATATTCCTTGTGTATATCTCAGGTAAATGCAGCCTTGGTGAGCATTAGAGACTTCTTTCACATTTTTTACTGACCCCAAAACATTTTAACAGTAGTGGAAATATAATAATATAAATGGCATTTCATAAACTTTATTTTAAAAAGTTAATCTATTAATAATATTAAAAACAGTTATATAAATTATTATTTATAACAATAATTTATATATATATATATATATATTAATTTTATAATTATTTATAAAACAGTTATATAAATAATTGTATATATATTTTTATTTATATACAATTATTTATTAAAATAATATATATTTATAAATTATATTACTAATAATATACACTTTATTTGACAGAATACAATATTTTAATATAAATATTAATATATTAAACTATTGTATGTACATATCTTTATTTCTTATATATATTTCTAATATATTGTAATATTTTTATATAATAATATATATATATTACATTTTATATGATAATATACAATACAGATTTTAATATAAATATGAATACATTATTAATAAATATTAATAACCCACTGTATGTGTTTGTGTGAATATATATATAAATAATTTTATACTAATAATAAACATTTTATAACAAATATAGACATATATATATATATAAATATATGAAACCAATTTCTAATTGGTTCTATGTATCTTAGTGACATTTGAGGACAGGATTCAGTTAATGTTGTTTGTGTGACTGCATGTTTCTGTCGATTTGACCTCTGACGGAGCACGTCCCAGCGCTGATCCCACAGACAACATGTGACCCACTTTTTGGGACGTGTGCTCGAGGAGTTTAGCAGCTCTGTCATGCCACTCCTGCCGTACAAAAAACCACACCAACATTCTTCAAGGATTGCGATTGGCTGGATCAGAATGTGTGTAAGCTGTGCATCTTCATCCTGCTGCATCACGAGCGCTCCTGAGAGGCAGTGAACACACTGCGTTTGATCGCAAAAACACAAGATGCAGAAAATATGAAGTCAACAAACAGACAAAGCACTTAGAAATCCACCAGGTTTTAATTACAACCAGTATACAAAAATAATGTGACAGGACAAAAACTGGGACTTGGAATGTACACGGTTTTGTTTCCGCTCCAAATAAACACTCCACACAAGTTTAAGTGTTTCTGTTAGTGTTAATCAGTGGAACATCTTAGTGATGCCAGAGCACCCTTTTCCCCTAAAAGAGACTAAATATCTTACACAATGAAAAAAAAAGCAGCAAGCCAAACGCAAAACAACCGAATGGCGTGGAGGTAATGCAGGGCTGCGTATCAATTAGTAATGTGTTTGCTAGTTCTCTAATTTATTTATAGTGTTCACAAGTAGCTGATGAGAGGGAACAGGCAATGAAAACACGTGGAATGGCAATTTTGCCTAATGGCTCCGAGTTGCTTTGAGACTAGAGGCAGATGCAAACTGGAGATGCCATAACCCATTTCTGTTGTCAGAAATTAAGAGTAGTGGCTGCGTAATTGTATGCCAGAAACATTGGGTTTTAACCTGGCAGTGTTCTGCCCGCTGTGGCACCATTTTCAGAGAGGATTAGTGCCCTAGTGCTTCCCACTTCATCTGGAGTCTTTCAGGGTTATAAAGCCCCATGACCAGTGAGGAACGGAGGAAACTAATATGAATCTTCATAATGTCTTTTACTGAACAGGATAATACTGGTGTATGTCAGCGTAATAGTTTCTCATGTTGCTTTTAACTGCGGAGAATAAATCCTGGATGGACACAGTGTGTGCGGGGTGATTTTAGGGCGAATCTCACAAAGAAAACTAAAAAACATGCCTGGTTCATATTTCAGCCCAACATCAACAGGAAATAAAAAGGAAATAAGAAAAAATGATATGATTTTTAGCATTGTACCATTATTTTCATGAAAATTATGCAATATAATCATTGAAATACTGGATACTGGAAACAAAAAATACAAAAATAACTCAAATGTAAACTCTTTACAGCATTGAGTTAATTTTGTAGTGATGTATTTTTATTTTGAATAAATATTTTAAAATGTAAATATTCAGATTAATAAAATATAATAAAATTAAGATCATTAGTCACAATAAAATAGTGCACATTTTAACTTTTAAAATTTCATATTTCAGCCCAATACAACAAGGAATTTATTTAGCTATTTATAGGAAAATTATGTTTTTTTGTTGCATTGTTTAGTTATTTTCATAAAGTATGCATATTTTCTTTGCCATGTATAACATTTATTAACATGACAAAATTAACTCAACTAAAATGTAAAATATTTTCACCATTAAAGCATTTACGTTTTAACTGAGATCATTTTGAAGTGATTTTTTATTTAATATTTCAAATTAATATTTTTAAAATTCAAATATTCGGATGAAATTAAGATTGTTACAGTCATGAAAACGATGCACGTTTGACCAATGAATTTCCATGACTTAAGATTTCATTTCAAAAAGGGGGAAAAATTAATTATATTTTGCTATGAATAGGACCATTATGACTTTTAGTGTTGTACCATTATTTTCATAACAATTATGCATATTTTCTATGCCACAATCATTCAAATATTGAAAAAAAAATACATTTATTCAAAATATACAATAAAAATACATTACAAAATCAACTCAACTAAAATTTTAACTATTTACACTATTTAAAACATTTACGTTTTACTCATGTTAATTTAGAAGTGATATATTTTTATATATATATTTTGAATAAATACTTAAAACATTTAAACAATATTCAGATTAAATAAAATAAATCTAATAAAATGAATATTCTTAAAGTCATTAAATAATTATGCACTTTTCTAGGCCTGGAAATCACACTTTGAAAAGGTCCTTAGGTTCTTCAAGACCGTTGGAACAACTGTCTTTAAACAAAATGTAATTTATTATTTCTTTCCTCTGAGTCACGGGTGTCATATGACCAGGACATGTGCGTGAGATCCACCCGCTACAGTCGAGTGAGTGTGTGTGTTTATCTAGTGTTGACCTCTTGTCATGCAGAGAGTGTGTGTCATGTCATTGAGGGCTGAGAGAGCAAAAAGTTGTCAGTGCAAAAAGTTTATATGCGAACGTCAATCCCTACCGTACTTCAGCACAGGCCGCGAGCCAGTTACTAACTAACTAGTGTGCGTCGGGGAGGCTACATCTGCTGAACTCGCAGTATTCACGCCTGTCGAAATCACCGGACTCAAGGCAGCTGAGGTTATTCTCATCTACTCTGGGATATTAAACTACTTCTGCTTTTATATTTGGTGTTGGCCATAACTGACCTCTACATCTGTTATTTACAGTACTGATAAATAACACTTTTCTCTCACTGGATTTCTTGATGATAAATACATACATATACAGTATATAGATATCTCACACACAGGACACGTCACGTCATAATACACACCATCAAAACCTCACAGGATAACACTGGTTTTCCATCCATAGTATATAACAAACTGAACAAACAAAAAGAAGAGAGTATAGATCGTTCTCACAAGTATTGACAAAGATTGGTTGTAGTACAGCAGTTACGTGATGTGATATGAAACTGTGGACAGCTGCAGTTTTTACACAAAAGAAACAGGAAGTCTGACGCCAGGCAACAGCGTTCAGTCCAAGTGTTCTTCATACACATAGTGTCACAACCTGACAGCACAACACAACATTCAGAGTGAATGAATAACAAGTGTAAATCAGCTCGGGATGGCATCCACAGCTGATGAGTTAATAATGACTTGCACCATAATGTGGAGCAATTAAGGATCATCACGTGGGGGCAATTTGCCGTTGCTCAGGCAGTCTTGTTTTTCTTCTTTCCTTAATATTGTTGATTGATTGCAGTCTTTAAATCTAGCATTAATTTACAATATACAGGGATTTCAACATCGCATGAATTGTGGCAAGCCTCCAACCTTAAAAACACATCCCAGAAGGCACTTACATCAACATATCAAAACATACTGTTTTGTTTTATTATATTGAGAACACGTGGATGGTATCTTTCATCTCTAAACATTACCAGATAACCAGGCGAAGTCCAGGTCATATTTCAGTCCAAAATCAGACATCAACGAAATTACAGAAATATATAATGTCTACTTTGCATTATGGCATTATATTCGTCACAATTAAACTGATGCTTCCATACATTTACATTACCATAATATATCTCAATATCTTTTTGATATAAATTGTGATGAACTATTACATGTGTGAATGTATGCATATATGTTACTTAATTGTCTTTATGTAAATTAAAGTTACTTTAGATTCTGCAGTAAAATATGACCCAGACATATTCTTGACAGATTTTGTGAGATTTCCCCAATTATATCAATAATTAATCGCTATGTAGCCTTGGGATTGTGCAAATGAGAACATGGCATCACATCTAACCCTTAATACTAATATTCTATAGTAACATTCAGAAAAGTTCAACCAAAGATTCTATTAAAACACGAATACTAAGAGTTGATAAAACTTGATTTGGCAACATTGCTCTTTTAGTATTCTCAAGTCTCGAATAGCATTTGTCAAGTCAAATGTTCACAACCGTCGTCAGTAGATCACAAGACATCACAGGCCTCTCTGAATGCATGAATCTGCCAGACATTGATTCCAATTTCATAACTAAACAGGTAAAGTTAATACATTTACTACTGCAAACAACACACTATTGACTGACGCATTAAGCTCCCCTTTTCTTCTTTTTTCCGTCAACATTTTTTCAAGGCCTTAGCAGCTCTCAGAAAAGTAGCTTTCCCATCCTTATTTTTCAGTGCAGTGATGCAACTTGAAGAGCTTTAGGGAGGGGAAAAAAATTAACAGCCTTGCAAATCTGCAGCGTGGGTGAACATTGTAGGCTATGGCTAGAGTAACTACTGTCTTTACAGTCGCAGGGTCCAGATAGTATAATCTCCAAATTACTCATGCTATATCAGCTATGCTGGATACAGAGTTCTTTATGGGTTGTGTCGCATTGGTGAGTGTGTTGCTCCTTTGTCATTATCGCTCTAACCTCCCTCCACCGAAGGCTCGATGCTGTGAAACCAAGGATGAATGAGTCACGGCTCAAGTAATTCAGAGCACTGCCAAAGCATCCATACAAGCTGCATGATATTATGCAAAACACGCATTCGCCGACACCCGGAGACAAATGGATCCACATCTGGACTCACTGTTACGGTTACAAACACATAGTTAACAAAATGTCTGAAATGTTTTCTTTTGTCATTTAAAAAAAAAGTCGGCTTATGCGTGAGGCATTAAAACAAACCATTGACCCGCTCTAGAGGGATGCGGTAAAGTGAGTGTCCTAATCTCGCTGCTGAACATACGGTGAGAGCGCCTTGTCCCTTGACCTTTTTTCACAGCTGGCAGCTTTTCAAGACCGTGGACTCCGCTGAACCTGGCAACATATGCCGGCTGGCTTAACGGTCCCTGCTGGGGTCCATCCGCGCTTCGCTGTCCAAATAATCCCACACTCAAAAGGCACATCAGTTGCGTTTCTCTCAAGGCCCCGCCTTCCCCACAGATCTATGATGTGCATTAATCTACTTAATCTGTTGTAGTGAAGTTAAAAGACAAAAACAACAGTGCAAGCCTATTTCCTCCTGGAAGGATTCGTGCTAATGCGAGAGGCTGAAGTCATGCTGAAGTGCTCCAGTCTGCAGTTTTTAGATGTAGCATTCTATGGTTTTGATATAACTGGATTAATCGAGGGGCGGGGGGGGTGGATGGGGAACATGCATCAGCCCAAAATGCACACGGCTAATGCACAACACTCTGCATTAAACATGGCCTGGAACAAACTGCAGATGCTGACCGGAGAGTCCGAAGAGGAAAAAAAACAAAACACCATTACGCCTCTGCCGAGAACTTGAGTGAATCAGAAAATTCCTTTAGCGTAACAAGACATCCGATTAATGAACAAGAACTAAAAAGTTGTGGGGGAAAGTTAAAAGCGTTCACTGCTGGAGTTGATCGGCGGCACAGATGAATGACCCAGATGCTGGAGCGAACGTTGCGTTGTCTGTTTTCTGTTTAGCTAACAAAACATCCAGCTGTTCTCGAAGACGACATTCTCTGTGATTGATAAAAGAAGCCGTATACAACCTGGCGAGAGCGGCCTTAGCTTCTGGGTCACAGATGCTGAGCCACTCGTGCAATGTAGCATTGAAAACCCTGTATGGGCAATCACAAGGCTTTCTATTCACTTCAAAGGGCCTACTTGACTATTGTGCTCATGGGTGTGAATGAACCACAGAAGGATGGATTCTGACTAGAATGGGCGTTAACAACAGGTTACAGTTACATGACAATCAAATCACTTATGATATCTCTTAAAAGTACGCATCGTGAGGCAGGCAAAATTAATGTGTTTTCTGCTTGATAATGAGTGTTTTCATCCACAGATGTGACATTAACCATTCTGCTTCCACTCCTCAGATGGCACGTTTCCGTCTTTGTTTTAAAAGGTCAAGTAAATATCAGTCAGGTGTATTATCTGCTTCTTCTAGACATAGATGGCAGTCCGGGAGATGATTGAGCCATCTCGTTGAGACTCCATGTCGTCATCCAGGTAAGGAGCACACTCGTCCTCGTGCCGGTGGATTTGGTAGCTGGGCGGCAGTACGCTGAAACGGTCGTACCTTTCGTCCTCTTCCTCTTCCTCCAAGCTGTCGTTCAGGGCGTCGAACTTCCGTCGCACCGCTTCATTCAGCTCGCCGCTCAGAAGGATGTCATGGGCGGTTGGCGGGCTGGTTGTCATGTGAGGGAACTCATTGCATTTCTCTGTCAGGGCTCCCGGCTCGCTTTCGCGGTATGTGTAGATCGGGCCATTGTTGTTGGCCCCTGTGCCGTTCTTGCTGGCCTTCTTGCCTCCAAAAAGACGGGTTTTGTTGCCGTAAGCGCCCTGCTCGCCGTCGCCCGAATATCCATGCTGTTGGCGACGACTTCGCATCACTAACACGGTGACCAACGCGCCGACCAAAACGAGGGCCAAGAAGCTGCCCAGGATAGCTCCGGCCACCATGCCTGCACTGGAGGGGTCTTCAGTCGACTCTGCAGAGGAGGGGAGGGGCACAAAAGAGGGAGTTGCTGCTTGGTGGTGGGAGCTATTCTTCACCATACATGGTGGTGGTGTACGATTTGGTTCAGTTTAGCCTGTGAAATGGTTTTTGGCTGCCCCCAGTTCCCAGCTACAAGTCCTATGGTGTGAGCCAAGTTTGCCGGATCCGCTCTCGGTTCTCGATTCAAGAAAACAACACAAACGTCCGTTCCTTCTACGCTCGGGAGCTGACCAGGTGAAATTACACTACACATATAGAGAGCAAGAAAGAGAAACACACAGATGGAGAAGGGATGTAAAGATTATGTCACAGTATGGTCATGCAAAGATGAAGAATCGCAAGTTATGCCGGGAACGCAGTCTTCCAGCTAACGTCAGCTAATTGGTCAGATTGTGCATTCCCACCAAATTCCCGGGAATGTGTCCAAGTCACAAACACTAAAGGAACACCTGCTTCAGGAAGGATTAGCCCCATTTCATGCTGCAACCCACAGGGCCTGCATGGAATGTGCTGCTGAGGCAGCGTGCTCAATACAAGAAGTGATGTCTATATTCATTATATATAAATATATATATAGAGAGAGATATATATAGATATATATAGATAGTGGTGAAGTCAAGAGTTATTATATTTACAGTCTGATTTAATCAAAAGTTTTCTGACTGAGCCTGTCTGTGCAACTTATAGAACAGTCATTTGCAAGGCCACTGCATTGATTTTGGTTACATTACTGCATTACACTGGTCAATAATTTAAAAACGCTGGTCATACAGCTAACCTTATAAATATGCAAAGCAAGAGAATTAGGAAAAAGTGCATGAGTTTGAGGTTTTGTAAGAAGCTAAAATGGATTAAAAGTTCACTGATTATAAAATAAAACAAAAACAGCTAGATTTGTACCTTTTCTGAGTTTTTCTTGTCTGTGCAAAGCTCTTTGATACACTGCTAAAGTGTTGTAGGTGCCAAGGTATTGCTAAGTGGTCTCTTAAATTGCTTTGTAATACAACAGGACACAAGATGCACAATTTGTGATATCATGTCCATAGAGTATTTTAATAATCATTCAAAAAGACTCAAGAAATGCTATTTTGAATCATAATAGAAAGCATTGTTTTACATATTATATTTATTGATCAAGTTATATGGTTGCAATGTTGTTTAAATAATAATAATAAAACGCTAATTCGTCCAGGCAGAAAACACCACTACTGTGTATTGTTAGAAGAATTACAACAGTTAGGCTATTCTGCGGTGGATTTGTTTCAAACTAGCGGAGCAAAGATATGATATGCAAGTTACTCAATATTAACTTGCTGTTTATTGTATAAACGCAATTTGCCTGTCTGCAGTTTGTGCCGTTGGTCAGAATATAATTATGAGGGTCAGAGTAACAGTGACCCTAGCCTTAGCAAACAGCGCTACTGAAATAAACTGAAGCTTTCTAGGTTGTTTAAAGCGTAACTCTCGTCAAAATGCAACCTAGGGTCTTTTTGTGAATCTACCCGAGGAAAACTTTAGTTTAAAAGCATAATTAGGATGGAAACGTCACTTTTAAGATTGACCGTATTTTCGTTTTCGGTCAAATTGCATTTTGAATGGGAGTGCTAGGGGACAGACTATGATAGCATCAAAATCGCTATTTTTAAAACACTAAGAAGGCTCGACACAACATGAAACTTTGCTTGAAGTATCACCAGGGGCTCTAACAACAGCTACAGTGAGTTGTTCAAAACCTTTCTTTTTAGTAAACTCTGTGTACACAAACAATGTTCTCAATGCTCGAGTTCATGTGTAGAGCCCCTGGTGACACTTCAAGCAAAGTTTCATGTTGTGTCGAGCCTTCTTAGTGTTTTAAAAATAGCGATTTTAATGCTATCATATTCGTGCCCCTAGCACTCCCATTCAAAAGGAAATTTGACCGAAAACGAAAATACGGTCAATCTTAAAAGTGGCGTTTCCATCCTAATTATGCTTTTAAACGAAAGTTTGCCTCGGGAAGATTCACAAAAAGACCCTAGGTTGCATTTTGGTAAGAGTTACGCTTTAATTCAAAGGCAAAATAGCATGCAAACTTATGCTTTGCTCTCAGTCAAGCAATCACCAATTCCACCTCCTGCGATTTCCCCTGTTACCATGACAATTTGAGTGATTATAGATTAAGTCTACTAGAAACAAGTCAAGAGGCTTTTCCCAAAAAATCATGCAGTCTCTGCTCATTTGCACAACGGTCTCTGGAACTACTGAGAAAGACTGAACAGTAAGCAACTGATGAAAAAATATGTGCGAAAATGTACACGCGTACATTAAATTTCTTCCCACACAATTTGTAAACGACTTAATATCCATGCAATATAACAAGCATATAGCCGCTCCCTCTCCCACACAACTTTTTTTTCCTTTTCGTTTGCTCCTCCGCTGGTTTGATTTATCCCGGTAGACAGAGAGGTGCTAAAAGAGCTCTTTCTTAGGATACCCTGCTCCGTTTCGCCGTGCCTCTCAGTCCACCGCCATTAAAGTCTCTTCAAGCTCCGCTGCTACTGAGAACGGGCTTGTATGTGGGACTAAGACAGACATACACACAACTACACAACCGGCTAACATCCCCAATCTCTCTTAACCTCACTCTCCTGACACTATCTCTGCCAGATGCCACAGCTCAGGATCCATTATTCATCGGTCTGGGAGACAGTATCCGTGAATCCTACGGTCGACATCAGGCTCTAAGACTGAGACAAAAGACAAAGGTGGGTTGCGGAAAGATATGGCACCGCTTCACCATGATTCTGAGTACGACCGAACAACTGACTTGTTACATCTTGACTGCTCTTATTCTAAGGTAAAAAAAAGAGCAGTACACTCTGGATATTTAAAATTTTAACAACCCTGCATCTTTAATAGGCCATAGTGTGAGGGCTTATCCTTTCTTTGATTAAATTCAAGATATCGTCATTGAAATTATGGCACTTGGCCAGCAAAGAAGTCTCACAGTATTGATCTACTCCAGGGCTAATACAACATTAAGCCGGCAAATTTACTAGCACAACTCTTTATGAGTGTTATTGAAAAAACATTGAGTTCCTACAACCCACATTGAGAGCGAACCTTTAGAGAGTTGTGGAAGCTGTTAAAGGTCATTATTGTCTAAGAATGTTGATGGGCTCGAGGACAAAGCACCTCTTCAGCCCTCATGACCTTTAACTTGTCCGCTACGCTCCTCAAGTGCCATAACTACAGCGCATTATTATTCCACCGCACTCTGTTAATGGCATGCTACAAAACTCTTCGACATTAAAGTAAATTTTCCTGAATGCATACATAGCTGGAATCTGTTGCTTGGTAGCACACGTACTTGCATTAATGTACTAATAATGTAAAAGAGCTAAAATAATGATGACAACTTCTGAGGGACTTTATTAACACGTATATAAAGAGCAACAGTGCCTGCACACATTTTTAGCGGGGTTGATTCCGGAAGTATTTTTTACATACATTTTTCTCATAGGGATTAAAAAAAAGAAGTCTTCAATAAGGGGTTTTACAACATGTACCAAACCAACCAGTTACGGGGTGAATTACAACATTACAAAAATGTATTTGAAGCAAAAAAAGTGTTTGAAAATCGGACAAAAAGACAAAGGTACAAGACTGTGTACATAACAGCTTTAATGAAGGAAAAAACTATAATCCCCATGAAGCATTGCAATCAAATAAAAACGATGGAGAACTTGATTTAAAGACGTTGATTATATATAAAGAAACAATATATTTTACATTTATTCCTAAATATGCATATGCATTAAGCAGTTTGAGAGCACAGGGAGTCTGACTTGAGTACATACAGTAATTCATGTTGCTTTATGGAAGTGGGCGTTTACTGCTGAGATCTTTTGCTGTGATTTGCTTTGGGTAATGTAGTTTTTCCACCAGGAATCCTACTGTTAAATGAGATTCTTTAAAAAAATAGGTTGCACTAATATAAACTGATGGCCTCAACAAAAGCATATACAATCAATTTACAACCTAGGAGCTCACAGTAAAACTGTCTTTAAAAGTTTATAAGTTATCAAAAATCAATCAGAAAATTAACCTGATTGTTGCACTTCATCCGAATGTTGGACAGTGTTTGCATACGCAAGTTCTCCACATTGCGTCATCAGTTTCCCGCTAGAGTTAATCAACTCACGCTAATTTCAACACAACAAGACGACACCTTTCCCAAGGCACAAGAATACGCTAAGTAAAATTATAGCATTTAGGGTGGTAATTTATGTAATTATTCATGTTTTTCTAAACTATAGGTTGTAGTTAGAGACCACTAGGCACTCTACAAACTGATTGCTAGCAGAGCTCTATACCGAGAAGTCACAAAGGCATCCGCTTTTCACTCGACTATAAATTCCCATTTATAAAAATAACACAACTACCACCACCCCAGGTAGAACTACAAACGCTATGGAAGCAATCAATCACACAGAAAAACACCGTACCCAAAGCGATCCGCACATGTACCGCGTGAGTGCAATCATTATATTCTAATTTATTTCTACTAAAATATACAGGTTTTTTGGCAGTATAGGAAAGAGATGATAGATGAAACAAACACAGACAGATCGCATTTCCTCTGACTGTAAATGATAGGCTCAAATCTCAGCCATGGCCTGCGGTGGCCCCTCCTTTCCGGAGTCTCACACGTCCTGTATTGATTTATTGGAGAACTCAAGGCACATACATTCAGCTTACACCAACCTCTCCTGCTGTCCTCCTAAAGCCCGGGCTAACTGACAGGTGACGCGCTGACCACTAATGGTGCTGCCAAAAGTGATATGGGAAAGCGTCCTAAGGGCTGACTGACCAAAGAGTTGAATTCACACAAGTTAATTACTTGGAAAAACACTAGAAGGCCCGGTTTTGAGATGCACATATCTGATAATTGAGTGCACATATGACTAGGTCATGTGCAACGCTTGTTAGAAAGTGCTAAATCCAACCGATTTCAAATGTATAATTGGGCTCTGAGCAGATCCTAATAGCCCTATTGTCAGAGACACTCGTTTCCGTGCTAGAACACACACACACGTTCACGGGGTTGACGGCTTAAAGAGCGGTAGAGCTTCTCTGGAGGAGGGTGGTATTTCTGACATGCATGTTTCTCAATTTCGATCTGTGGCAGGCAATAATCCCAGGGTGCCTATCTTGATTTCTTTTGTCCTGCTAAAGTCACCATGTGCACTGTACATCAAAGACCCGGGCGTAAGCATGGCTGAGTGGATTACAACATCAGGATAAAAAGAAAAAAACCTTGCCAGGTCTTGGGTCGTGAACATGAGATTTCTAAAAATGTCATAACAAGCAAAAAGGGCTGGATAATGAATCATAAATCATATGTGTATATGTGTGTGTATGATTTATGATTCATTATCCAGCCCTATATATATATAAATATATACATATACATACACATACATACATATATACACATATACATACATACATACATACATACATATATATATATATATACACACATATACATACATACATACATGCATACATACATACATATATATATATACACACATATACATACATACATGCATACATACACACATATATATATATATATATATATATATATATATATATATATATATATATATATATATATATATATATATATATATATATATATATATATATATATATATATATATATATATATATACACATATATATTGTATATACGTATATGAAGAGTTCAGATGCAAAAGCCTCTAAGTGCCATCTGAAATTTTCTTCTAGAATGATCATTTTTATCAGGCTCGTATATTTAAGTTCAATAATTTCACTTAAATGGCAATGCAAATGACCTATTAATTGTCATTTAAGTGAAATCACTTAACCTAAATATACAAGCTTTATAAAAATGATCATTCTAGAAGAAAATTTCAGATGGCACTTAGAGGCTTTTGCATCTGAACTCTTCATATATACACATACATATATATATACAAATACTGTATATCTATATACTTTTGACACTTTCAATGACTCCAATCAAAACTCTGAAAATGTTCTCATCACTCTGAAATGTTTATAGAAGTTATTGCATGACATTTTTTCATTTATTAAAATTACTTGGTAAGAATATGTGTAGGGAATTGTTTGCTGTTTGTTGAGACAAAATATAAGACAAAATTTGTTTATTGTTAAATAAATAAAGGATTAGTCTTGAGTTATTCAAAACATTAACTAGACTTCTTGTATTTCACTTTTGCATTACACGTTTTGAATCCAATTGGCTCTATGGTTGAAATGATAGCTCCTCTTTGAATAGAGATGTACATATATATTGAACATCATCAAAAGGTTGGAACATATCAAGATCCATTTATCAGCCAGCCCTTCAAGCACAGCACAAGTTTATTAGAGAGAAGGCTCAGGTAATGACGAATAATGACAGATAACAGGATTGTGGAAGCAGAAGAAATCGCTCCGCTAAGCCAGGCTAACTACAACTAAGCTGTAAAAGGATCCTGTAATGATTTTTCAACAGTTCATTGCATCCGCCATCACATCAGTGTCAACATCCATGAGAAATTCGTGAAAAATGTGCCATTGTCCCATTTCAGGCAAGCTGCTCCTCATAATCCACTCAGAAAAGACGACTACTTTCCCAAAGAAAATCGAGAGGAGTAATGAGAGTCTGAAAACTAAATGTTTATGAAAAATCGCTGGCTACATCTGGCTAGGCATGGCGTGCATTCTGTTTTTGAACATTAAAGCATTGGTATATGCAGCGTGGCAGATTCTAAACTCTGACATGTATAAGGAATTGCTAAGAGAGAATGAAGGAGCGGCTCAGTAAAAATGCTGCTTTTAAATAAGCCTCCATTGATTCCGACCCAGAGATGCATCACTTGATACATCTTTAAAGCACTCCGAGCTGCACTTCTAGGGTAGATTGCACAAGCGATGCATAAGAAACTGCGCAAAACAGCTTTGATACTCAATTTATTGTTGCTTAAAAGGAAATATGATTTTTTTTAAAGGCAAAACATTTAAATGAAAAGAATACATAATTAAATATTTTACTGTTGCTAACTCATGGTTTCTAAATACCTAATAATTCTCATGAATACTTAAATGTTCTGGATGAATCATTTATTCATTGCTTATTTAAGGAAAGACCAATAAATCATTAAATCATTATAATCCGTGCGGGTCAGAAAGGTATAGCCAAAAGCAAGAGCCAGAGAAAGCCTCATTGTTATTCTGTAAGTGATCAAAGCAAAGAAAAAGGGAATCCCGGTGAGCCCTCATGTTTCTGCGGTGGGCTCTAAGGTTTCGGAGTATCTGTAATGAACCCTAATGATGGACGGTGTGGGCTAAGAGCCAGGTAATCTTGGCAGCTCACTTTTCTGACATTTCACTTAATGTTAGCAGGGTGAAATCTCCTCGCCCTCTCAATGCCTCTTTCTTTGTCTCGGTTTTCTCTTGCTAAGCCGTGGGTGACAGGCTTCACCCAGGTGTCAGTCGACTGAGGTCTTACCCTCACCGTATCTCACATGCTGAGTTTCAGACATTGTTTTCACACAGTGAGGCTGAAGATGCTACAGGTAAGACTGCTAGTGCCAGAACAAAGGTTTGATATGATATGAAGGCTCTGAGAAAGGGAATACATCAAATCTGATCGAGTACACAACCACATTTTCAGGACTGGAGGGACCAAATTTAAGATGAAATATGTTTTAAGATGTTTACGCAAGTCAACTTGAAGCGTAAGAGCCGATCTATGACTGAGGACCCATGGAAAACCACAAAATATTCTCCATTAATTTTATTCAATCAAAATACGATTGAGATTCAGGAACCTCTTTGATTGGTGGATATCGCATTGGGTGTCGGTGGGTCATAATACTTGTATATCCAACTTTATATAGAGAGCTGGCTGATAAGACGACAATTGTAGGTTGATTTCCTTAAAAAGAAAGTGCCTCTTATTTGAACAGTTTATTATAAATTACACTTCACTTTTAAGAATAAGCCATTTAAGGCCAGTACAATTGAGCATTAATCTGAAGATCTACTAATTACAGAACTGGATCTGATGGCTAAGATCATCAACAAGTGTTGCAGTCTGCAATCACCACTGCATGAGCTAATGTTTCGATTCAGAAAATCATTTCACTCTTTCTCTCAATGTCCTTGTTGAAAAGACCAGCTTAGACTAGAAAAAGCTTATTTTTTGGTGCATGTTTGGTGCTGGTCTACATGATGGACCAATAGCCATGCTATTTACCCTGAGGGTGTAGAAATGATCGGAAAAATAGGAAGGTCAAGATGAGTTAATATTTAATATCTTGACTCATGAATATTAATTATCCAATGTGATGTCTAGATGTAAAGCAGAGACTGACAAACGCACTAACCATAGTAGGAACTTGTAAATCTTTAGTTTTGTCTTAAAGTTATTTTATGCGGTTGGCTAAAATTTGTTTTCTTTGCACTGTGGCAAAGCAAAACAAAATCCTCAAAATACAGTATGAAGATTATTTCTCTGCTGGCAGGTGGGTCAAAGAGCATGGTCTTTCTGGTGAAGCTAGTTGACAAGTGAAGCCTTACTGACAAATGAACTCATGCATTCAAAACACGATGGTCTTTTCAGCAGGGACGTGCCTTGTGTGCTGTTTTAAGCTGTACATGCACTTGCATGCATGCATGCAAATGTGCGCCTGTTTCTTTCTGCAAAAACTCAGTTGTATGTTCCTTAAGTGCAGCCACTACCAACCCCAATAAACGGCACTTAGATTCAGCCAAGAATTTAAGCAGCTAAATGGCCTCTCATTTCCCCTTAAAGGGTCTACAATGAAAGCCTTCAGTTTTCTGCATTAGCTGTCTGAAAATGGTTAAGGAGGGGAAAGAAATGAGGAAACACTCCTCCTTGGCAAGCTGCATGATTAGTCTGTTAGCTGGCACAAGCTAAGGTCTCCCTCCTTTCAAGGAGAGAGGAAAACGGGAAGAGAAAAAGAGTGAATTCAACTTCAGGAGAATTCTGTCTGGGGGATATTCTTCTTAAAAACAGCCCTCCTTCCGTTCTTTTCTCGCTTTTTTTTATGCAAACACACACACACACACACACACACTTTCTCTCCAGCCAGGCTGGTGGACCCACTGGGAACCAGTGCAATCTAGCCTCATTCACGTGTACAGTTTTAGGAGTTAGGGGGATTTCAAATTCCTTTTACGTCAGCACAAGTCTCGCCTGCAATCCGCTGAGCTTTGTCATGGTGTGGCATTCGTGTCTGCATTTATATTAGGCCCTGTTTACACCTGACTTAATGACTTAATTGAAATACACATGGCGCAGTACAATACCAGCACAAATTGTGGCTGGTAAAAATAAAAAATGCGGCTAGGTAGTGAACAATTCAAAGTGAATTATACCCTATGTGTTCCCTGTCGGGGAAAAAAAACTATCTTAAACCAGCCTAAGGGAGCTTTAGTGCTGGTTTAACTTGTTTAATCTGGTCTCCACAGGCCAAGGATTAGCTAGTCTCCAAGCCTGACAGATTAGTGTTTAGCTGGTCAGTCTAGCTGATATCCCACTCTGCCCAGCTGAAAAGTGTCCAAAACCTCTCTAAAACCATTAAAATTTAACCAACCTGGGAGACATTAGACATTAGCTTAAACCAGGTAAGACCAGATATCTACTTTGAGCTGGTTTAGTTTTTTTAGTAGGGTGTTCATGATTGCTGTCACCGCAAGTACAAAAAACTGCTTAAAACAGGCCTAAGGTCTCTCAGTTTGTGTAAACTGATTAGACCAGATTTTAGATGGATTTGGGACAATTTTAAGCTAGTCAGGGTTGGAAATAAGCTAGACTGACCAGCTTAACACCAGCTTGTCCATTCTGGGAGACCATCTAGATCAGTTTAAACCACTGAAAAAATGTAAACCACCAGTTAAAACCAGCTTTGTTTTGCAGAAACGCACACTCGCGTTTGCATTAGACCAACTTAACCTGGCTGGTTAAATTGGTTGGTTTTGATTATTTACAGGGGGTTTGGATACATTTCGGATGGTCAGGGTGGGAGATAATATTAGACTGACCAGTTAAACATCTGGTTGCCAGGCTGGGAGACCAGCTAAACCATCTTAAACCAGTTAAAACTAGCAAACTATTTGGGATGGTTTAAACTGCTTGTTTTTCAGCAGGGTTTGCAAGATTAGTCATTAGTACTAAAGTACTATATATATATAAGGTGTGTATAAAGGAAAGTATCAAACATCACACATACAGTCGAGTACTTCTCTGCCAAAGGCACATTTCAATAACGACTCAATTCCCAGTCAAACAACTCAAATATACTGCTGAAAAGACCTGCTAGACCAGTACTAACCAGCCTTTCAAGCAGAGACAAAATGGCTGTGCAAAACACGCAAAAAAACAGATATTTAACAATGCAATGACTTAGCCTTTGTGACAATCCACTGTTGTGCGGCAACGGTGAATGTATCAAGTGAAGGTACGTGAATGTTTCTGTAAGGACCAGGCGTCCTTACGACTGCGATAAAAGTCTCCTTATAATATCGTTGTGAAAAGGGAAAAAAAAACCATTTGAACAACATCCCACTCTTTCTCGCTACAGTGCGCCTACAAAGAGCCTTTGTTCTCCCACAAGACAATTGAAATTTCCAAAAGGATTCCCACGGATTCTAAATACAGCTCTTGCGCTTGCCTTGGCATGAGAAAGTGCCAAAAGCATAGTGGCTCGCGGGCCTACACGCGTCCATTTAGTGAAGCAGCCACTCCAAAGCTTATCGACAAAGGCTAACGTTTTAAGGAATGGAACATCAAGACGGTGTTGTGCATTAATGCTTACACAAAATGTGTGCGTTTTGGCACAACAAAGCTGTAGGAAAAGAAAGAAAACCATGCACAGGGCACAGGAACAGAGAGGAAAATAACAACAGCATTTTTTCTATTAAGAGAGGTTAAATAAATATACAACATTACGGTGTTGTTAGGTATGGTGAAGAGGGAAAAGAAAACATGTGAAAAGAAGAAATAAAAAGCAACCCGGCAAACTGGCTCACACCAAGTGACTTCACATAGTACAAAGGCTTCTGGAGAAAATCCCGCAAAATTAGGTTAGACAGGCCAACTAGAAATCCAACCACCAAGTAAGAGTCTGGCTTTTGAAGCCCACCCACATTAGAGAAGTGTACATGATTACCAAAATGTATCTGTATTTAGCAAGGAGAAACCCTTTTCCCACATTTTTGTGTCCTCCTACGTGCGAGGGAGGTGGCGTGCAACACCGTGTCCTAACCAGGCACCAAATGCTTTAGCTCACTGTGCCTGGTTAGGACGCTGTGCTTGAGCTGAAAAGTGTATTGCATTTTTACATCAGCACAGACTTGTGAGTGCATGTGTCATTCCTGCATTGCGCCACTCACCGATGACCATGGCGGAGAACTCTTTCTTGGCAGAACCCAGACTGTTCTTCACCTCGCACACGAAAGTGGTGTTCACCGTTTCATCCACCTTTCTCACCAGCAGCCGGTTCTGATCAATCGATACCGAAGGCGGCAACTGACCCGAGGCACTGAGGAATCAACACGGAAAACTGCATTTCTAGCTAGTTTTTGATAGCATGTTGGCTTATATCAAAAACGTAAAACTTATTTACTGAAAATACACCGTAAATCTTGTTAAACACGTCTGAGACATTAACTTGTGTGACACATAGAAGACAATGATTGCATGTGTTATTTTTTTTATTTGTATTTCTGTGCTGAAACAGGTTTTTTTATGACACTTTAATGCACACTATTATACAATTATGTCGACTCCATTCAAAAATGTGCCAAATAAATCTGTAAGTGTTGCATATTTATCAACTAACTTGAAACTCTGCAATCAAACGGCTGCGTCTAAGTATCACCCAATAAGTCATGCAAATAAATGTTGTTTCTCGATCTGTATCGATTCGTGTTCTCCTTTGTTTTGGTGAGAAAATGAAGTTGAAGCAGTGAAGCATTAATAGGCTGTTGTTGTTTTTATACCACAGGCAAAGATGCTTCCTCAATTCAGAGCCAATTAGCCTGTGGCTGTTGTTTGCAGCAAAACTGCCATATTTGACTTTGTTTCAGTCATATTGGAGATGGCAACAGCACATAAATATAAATATGAAATATGGATTCTCTTCAGACTAAACAAATACTAATGCTAATAAAAACAAATGAAAACAAAAGTTTTGTTTCTTTCTGTTTTGAGTCAATTCTGTCATCATTTACGTGCTGTTGTTTTTTTATTCTGTGGAAGGAGATATTTAGCAGAATGTCCAAGCAGTTATTTTGTACACTACAGTTCAAAAGTTTAAAGTGGGTAAAAAAAAAAAGGATTTAAAAGGTTTAAAAACATATATATATTAATACTTTTTTTCAGCAAGAATGCATTAAATTGATAAAAAGTTACAATAAAGAAAATTCTGGAAATGAATCACACAAATAAATTACAATTTAATATATATCAAAATAGAAAACAGTTACTTAAAATCATAATAAACATTATTTCTGTTTTTATTGTATTTTTGATCAACTAAATGCAGCGTTGATAAGCATAAGTCAAATTTAAATATGCTCACTTAAGCACATCTCCTTTCGTGTTCGACCAAAGAAAATCTTATGCGCTTGGAATGACATGCATAAACGATGACAGAATTTTAAGCGATTACTCAAAGTTATAAATGTACTCACGCTGTCCAGGTAACATTAGTGGGTTCTGGGTTGGCGTCAGCCTCGCAGATCAAAACGGCATCAGTTCGACCCATATACCAGTTATTGTCATATCCTTCTATTCTCACAGTGGGTGGGTCTAGAAAGAACGTGAGAAAGAGAGAAAGACATTCATCTGAAAATCCTGCATTGAAAAAGCAGTTGAAAGGCTGGTTATCTGCCGTTCAGGGGTGTGAAGGGAAGATACAGGCTTGCTGAAGCTGGCACTGCCCTATAGACTCTTAAAGGGCTTTGACATGCTAGAGAAATACAGAATGAAAGTGCAAGAGGTGAGGATGTTCCAACAGGAGCATTTATAAAAAGAAAAGGCGAAGTTGCAAATGTGTGACATCCTCAAACATTCCCCCTCAGCTTTGCAAACACAGACACCTCAAACACTCTGTAAATAGCTTTCATGAAAAAAAAAAAAATGCGAACAATGTGTTGAGGCAGACATATGAGGCAGAGGCGAAGATGCTTAAATGCATTTTTTGATGAAAAGGAGGCTGGGTGAGGGAGAAAAGGTGTTATGAGCGAATGATACGGGACGGATTATGAGTTCATGTGTGTGTCACTGAGAACGCACTTCTTTAAAGGATTAGTTCGGCCAGAAATGAAAATTCTGTCCTCGTTTACTAACTTTCGTGTCGTTCCAAAACCATTTGACGTTCTTTTCTCCGTGAAACACAAAAAGAGAACTTTTGAATAATCTGTTGGTTGGCTTTTCTTTTCAGTTACAATGAATGGGAACCAAAGCTTTCAGGCTTTAAAAAGGACACAAAAAGCTCTATAACTTTTATGAAAGTCTTCTGAAGTCATACGATAGCCATGTGTGAGGAACAGACCACAATTTAAGTTTTGTATGTATTGATAATCTTCCAATTAGCAATTAGCTATTAACTGCTGTGACAGGAATCATTCAGACCAGAGCTGCATTCCACAAAAGCCTCGCAAGCCTAATTAGATTGTAGAAAATGTTGTTACAATATATTGTATGGGTAAGCCTTGATTTGTAAACTGGATCAGATTTTTTTGAAAAGATCAGATTCATAAATTGAATGGTTCATTGTTACATAATATCTTATGAAATTCTCTAATTTTATAGCGAACTTAACAGCCCCATTCATTTTCAAGACATTGAAAAGCCAGGAAATTCTTCATAAAGTCTATCTTTGTGTTCCACAGAGGAAAGAAAGTCATATGGATATAGTGAGCAAATAATGAGAGAATTTTGATTTCGGTTGAACTACTTCTTGCAGTGTGTATGTGTGAATCTTACACTCCACCACCAGCTTCAAGTGGAAGGTTTTCGGTTCGTTCTGCGTCTTCTGATTCACCAAGCAGGTGATGTCCTTTCCGTTTTCATCAGGTGTCGGGATCATCCGATACTCGCTCTTCACGGTTACTGTGCCGTCCATCTCGGGCACTGAAGTGTGGTTATAGCGGCCAGTAGTTGCTGTAATCCAGGAGATTGTTGCCTCTGGTTTCCCTTGGGCTGCCTCACATCTTGCCACGACAACCTCAGAAGAGCCGGCTTGCACTGGGATGACGGTAGCTGAGTTTTTGGGTTTGGCTGATAAAGAGAAATTTTTTTTTTTTTAAAAGGTTACAAGTTACAACATGAATTTGGTTTTCAATAGCCTTTTTTTTATTAATCAAGTGGCGCTTGAGCTAAACAAAAAAGACATGCAGCAAAGCAACACAGTACTCAGACATGTCACTGACTCTTATTAATGGGATAATGTACAGTCAGCCAGTCATTTTCAAAAAATTAAATGTCAACAGGGTGTTTCAAACATTCAGACCTTATTACACAGCTACTTACCAAATGAAAAACCTGAAATATTGATTGATTACATGAGCAGAAAAAGCGCAGAGTGATACAAGAGACATGAAATTAGCACAGTTATGTAGGAAACTGGATGCCTGGGACAATCTAGGACGGTCAATTATAGAGGTCATAATACAAAAATACTTTAATCACAGAACTAAGTGGAATCAAGCATATCAGAGAACTGTGTAATAATGTCTGATAGGGGTTTTTCAGCGCCTGATTCTGACATCAGCGTACCCGATGGCCAAGGACGAGCTCAAAAATTAAAGAAACGGTGGGAACCAAATGTAAAACTGTTCGATTATTATTATCAATGTTTGTTTGATTATTTATTTATTCATCATTTAATGAAAGCAAAGGAGACACTTGCTGAAATCAAATTATGCTGAAATTGAATTTTGTCTTAATTCACTAAAATTTTTATAAAATATAATTAATCGAAATGATACACTAGATAATTCTATGTGGCAATCTGCATGTTTTAAAATACCATACCATACCATCTTCCGCTTATCCGGGGCCGGGTGTTTTTAAAATGTTTTAATTAAAAAGTATATGTATGCAAATATTGATTTTTATTATAAATTGTAACGTGTGTATATAATATTAGCAACAAGACAATTTTGAGATTATTTATTTAACGTTTAATGAAAGTATTTTCTGCAATACTGCAACATTTTTTACACAGTTTTTTCTGAATCCACTAAAATTAAAATTTTATGAAACCAATTGGGACACAAAATAGATGAAGTTAAATTAAATAATCACCCTGTGAAATCATACCTAAATACTGACCTTTATGATTTTTATCATTGCTTGTACGATTATCTTACACACACACACACACACACACACACTCTCTCTCTCTCTCTCTCTCTCTCTATATATATACACACACACTGTACATGTATTCTCACACACATACATACATACATACATGTGTGTGTGTGTGTGTGTGCGTGTGTGCATGTGTGCATATATATATATATATATATATATATATATATACACACACACACACACACACATACACACACACACTGTACATGCATGCATACATACATACAGTATGTGTGTAAGATGATATAAGATGATTATTTCAAATTAGCCAAGCACATTTGAAAGCAAGTGGTAAACAACAATACAAGATGAACGCTGAGTTAATGTTCTACTTGGTTTACCCAGGGGTAAACAGTGAAAGACAAACAGAGCGAGACGCTTGAACACAGCCAACATGGATAAACAGGCAGCCCTGATTCATACCATCACTCTTTCTCTGATGATAGCATTAGCTTAGTCATTCAAATGATGAATCAGGCTAATGGGTGACATTAGAGTTAAAGCAGACAGCAGAAATGCTCCTGTGAGCAAAGCTAATGTAGTTAGCACGACTCCCAACGACACCCAGAGTAGCTAAAGATTCAGCAGTCGAAGCATCAAACTTGAGGTATGTTGTTTAGGCAGATATTTAATGAACATTTAAAACATATTTGATAGAATTTTATTTGGCAATATAAAATTAGAAAATATTGTAAATACTGCTTTTATTTTAATGCACTAATTATTTGGCCATTAAGTTTCCTAAAGACTACGCCAGCAGGCTAATTTCACACTCCCTGCTCATGTCAAGACTCGAGAGTATGAGAGCATAGCTTCTTTAAAAGCATCTCTGATTTGAACCAAAAGGCCAAAAATAGTGACTGGAAAGTTTGATTCATTTTCATTTCCATATTAAATCAAACACTAATTCAATTATACTATGTTTGTGTCATCATTTGACATGGAACTTTTTTTTTTTTTTAAATGGTGAAATTGTTATACTTGAATCTGTCTTGTCTGCAAGAAGCATTGAGGCAGGCCTATAAATAAACACAAGTGAGTTACTTACCCTGCATGATAAGAGTGGTCGTTCCCTGCTCGTTTCCGCTGGGGTAAGTCGCGTACTCGCAGATGTACCTGCCAGCATCAGACATCCTCAGTTTGTCGATCCTAATGGATGGGTTCTCCAGGGAGCCTTGTGTGAACTGAACTCGACCTACAAAATCTTTATTAGGGAAACTGGCTCCATATTGGGGGTGGAATACAGCAATGTTGTGCCTGTCACCCTCAACTCGCTCAAACATCCACGAAACCTACGAACCAGAAAGAAATAGGGAATTAATCCTCGCATGGCATTGCTTTAACATACAGCATGCTGCCAGCCATCTGCTTGTTGTTTAAACTTAGGATTAACCATATGGATGGCGATAACATTGGACAATTACTGGGCCTGTGCTTAACTATCACTATATCTTACATTTGTTCAACACGTACAGGTGTTTCACCGATTGCCAATAATTAATATTCATGTATGCACTGACTAACGTTGTTGTGAATTCTGCATATTTAAATATGCACCAATGTATTATTATCAAGCAGGCAGACATAGATTTTATCGAAAAAAAGTGATGATGACTTCTGATAACCCTGAAAGTTTAGAATGATGCTATAATTCTTTCTGTATAAAATGTATAATCTTATAGCTATTCTGGCAAATTAAAAGCCTAATAACTTATTTGTACAATTTTCTCAAGAAAACCTGCTAGTTATCAAACTTTTGAATGAAATTCTCTTATGTTCAACAAGGCTGCCTTTATTTGATCAAAAATACAGTAAAGCAATAATGTTAATGATTTAAAACAATATAATGTATTCCTGTGATCAAAGCTGAATTTTCAGCATTACTCCAGTCTTCAGTGTCACATGATCCTTCAGAAATCATTCTAATATGCTGATGTGATGCTCAAGAAACATTTCTTATTGTTATCATCAGTGTTGGAAACAGTTGTGCTGCTTAATATTTTGTATCTTGTGGGTACATTTTTAGGTCCCCATGAGAAGAACAGTATACAAATTATACAAAATTATTTTTTTAAATGCAAAAATGAAGAATGTTTTCAGTGAGGGTTGTGTTTAGACGTAGAGAGTTACGGTTAGGGAATAGAATATACAGTTTGTACAGTATAAAAATCATTGTGTCTATGGATAGTCCCCATAAAACATGGAAACCCAACATATAGTGTGTGTGTACTGTATATATTTGTGTAAAATAGGATTATTCAGGATAATAAAAAAATAAACAGTCATCTCAATGGCAAAAAGTATCCCAATTTACCTGAATTCACCCTGTACATATGGCGAGAGCCTCAAATATTACATTTTTGACACTTTGAACTAATCAAACTTATCTGGTCTCACCTGTGTGAGTTTGGTGCTTCCGCTGTTGGTGAACTCACAGCGCAGATTGACAGATCCATTTGGACTCGAAGTGACCTCATATTCTACTCGAACACGCTGACTCCAGACCACTGCAAAATAGGAAAGAGCGAAACATTAGAACTTTCCAGTATCGTAGCCTATATTAAAATGATGAAAATGAAAGCCAGACATCAGGCTAATACGAAACACACCAAAGTGACTGTTATATTCCTGGGCCTGAGCTTCCTCCGGGAAAAAGTGCAGTCTTAGACTGATTGGAGCTCAGTGGCTTCACATCTATCTATTGAATGTGCAGACTGTCTCAGCATGAGACTTATCCTGCTTTGATTGCCCATAATTAAAGAAAAAGAAAAACTTGAGCTATCTCATCATCACAGCATCAATCTACACGATCACGAATATAGATCAGAGCTCGGTTGAACAAATGCATCTGGATGAAAACAATTATAAAAGTCAACTGAATTTGTTTTACTTCTATAATGCAACGCGTTCCCAAGTGAAAAATAAATGTTCAATAAAGAAAAAGTAAGGTTGCGCTTGATTTTATACATAAATAACATGATTGGATTCCATGGATGTTAACAGTTCTTCATGGAACCATTGAAGTCAATAAAGAACCTTTATTTTTAAGAGGAAATTAACTCTTTCCCCACCAGCATTTCTTCTTTTTTCTTTTCTTTTTTTAAAAAGTTGTCAGTCAGAACATGCAATATAAATCAAAAGCCAAACAGAGCCTCTGCTTTAAACAAATCATTTTATCCTAGCTTCATGCATTCTTTTTTTATCAACACTTGAATATGGGTATGTTTCATAAAAAAAAGCATTGTTGTCAAAGACTACGCCTGGATCAGATTTAGAATCATTATCAACACACAGATGAAGTAGGTCACTTCCATAAGCACCGCCAAAGCTTCAGTCCTATACCTCGTCCTGTGTCGACATTTCATTCGGTAACGCAAGGCAATTTTGATTTATATGTCGTTTAATGTTTGATGATCGCGTTAGCTGACATGTGTGCAAGCAAAGCTTCTATTGCTTGTTTCTGCTTCTTCGCCTGTGTTTTGATCGGGAGATTCTGTACTCTTTCAGAAGATGCGTAATAGCGCCCATTGTATCATAAATGGCGTAATATTCCGTAAATGGTGGAAAAGCATTGTGTCATAAATTACAGAAGATTCCATCAATGGCGGAGAAGCGTTGTGTCATAAATGACGTAATATTCCGTAAATGGTGGAAAAGCATTGTGTCATAAATTACAGAAGATTCCATCAATGGCGGTGAAGTGTTGTGTCATAAATGTCGTAATATTCCGTAAATGGTGGGAAAGCGGTGTGTCATAAATTACATAAAATTCCATCAATGGCGGAGAAGTGTTGTGTCATAAATGACATAATATTCTGTAAATGGTGGAAAAGCGTTGTGTCATCATAAATGACAGAATATTCCGTCAATGGCGGAGAAGTGTTGTGTCATAAATGACATAATATTCCGTAAATGCTGGAAAAGCGTTGTGTCATAAATGACAGAATATTCCGTCAATGGCGGAGAAGTGTTGTGTCATAAATGACAGAAAATTCTGTCAATGGCTGAGAAGTATTGTGTCATAAATGACAGAAAATTCTGTCAATGGCTGAGAAGTATTGTGTCATAAATGACAGAAAATTCCATCAATGGCAGGGAAAGAGTTAATAAAGTAAAGGTTGTTTGATCCAGGCTCACTTTAAAGTTTTTACTTTATATATATACACCCATAGCAATCTTTCAAATTTTTTGGTGGGGGGAAACAATTTAGATCTTAATTATATGTTCAAAGGCCTCATATTAATTTTAATTGTTTTTTTGCTTGTGCGCAATATAATCAGTCTTAACTTTCTCAGCATCACCGACTAACACATCTCTCTCAGCAAATAACAGATGGATTCTGCAAACTGAAAATTACATTACACACTTGACTTGTAAGTAATTAAGTGCGCAAATAATTAAAAATCATCATTAAAATGACGTTTATGCTGCTTTTAAAACAATTTTGCCCTTCAACATAACAGTCAAGTGATCAAAACTTTATAGTGGGAGGCTAAAGCCTATAAAAGAAAATTATTGCACATTTATAGTGCAATAAAAACAAACCTGTGATTCTATAACCCGATATGAGTTGTTCTGCAGTCTGCATCACACTGATGGTAAACTGACACTGCATTGCAGTCCTAGCCATAGCACTTTTAAAATTGCTTTCCTTCTGCATTTGAACATTTTGACCCGGTGGCCATGATGCCAGACGGTGATCTTTGTGTCGGCACAGCATTCACTTATGGAGGATCGCAAAGTTCAACTTTTTCAAAACTCACTCGCTTTCTCTTTGCTTTCACGTTTTCTCACCCAGCCGTACACAAAGGCAGGTTAAAATAAACAACCCGTGTTTTGACTCGGGTAGTCCGCCGACTCCAGCGAGCTCCTGTGGAGACAGAAGCGAGAGACCTCCAGCTCAGAGCTCTAGGAGTCAAAGGCCAGCGAACAGCATGAGAGCTGCTCCATATATACTGATGGAATAAGGAATGGCTGAGTGCTCACAAACACACACACACATTCACAAGCAGCTGCATTTGACAATCTACAGAAACATCAGCACACTCAAACACTCTAAAGACAGACCTCAGATTGCATGGATCTGAGAGGATTAAATAAATATCAAAAACAGGGTTGCGGCCACATAAAATGATACATAAACACAAGCTTGATTCTGTCATAGAAACGCACACTTTCAAATGCAAAAGCATTCTCCTCTTATGCTATAACCCCTTCGCCACATTGAAAAGATCCAACTCGGTTTATGTTCCACAAAGGCATTAAATCGATATGACCTCAGGTTCGCAAACCTCTCATAAATCAGATCTGTTACCTAACACTGACTGAAAGGTATACGACACACTTACAGACGATGCCAAATACTTGTACTGTACTGTAATGTGTCTGTATTAAAAACCCTTAGGCTCAATGACTTAAGCTTGATTTCATCCATGATTGTGTCAAAACACAATTTATATTGCAAATACGCCACAAGGGGTGCTAAAGCATCCATCAGCAAAAACTGTCTTCGTCTATATGGTCAGTGTTTCCTTTCAAGTCGAGAACTGCCATTGCAGTGCAACAGTTTGAAGAAAATCTTGCTGAACAGCTTTAAGTTAGTTACATTGCCATGTTTATCTAGCTGATTTACCTGAATAGCATCGAATAAATGTGGTTTAATGGCACAGACACTTGAACGAAATTCCATATACGCACCATTAAGCATTCTAATGATGTTTATATCTGTCACAATAATGCAAGAACGCATATTAGACCAGTTACAAACTTAACACAAAGACAACCATGCAGAAAAACAGCCATAAAACAGTGTTTGTTAATGTTCACTATAGCACCCCTTGTGGAAAGGCTGAGAATGCAATGCAGTGCCACATTTGAAGAACGCACAATGCACAAAATCGTGCTTGCATGACTAAAAGTAGGTGCACGCATATACTTGTGTAGATTATGTTTCAGGCCATGGTACATACGACAATGCACTGCACATTTATATTGCTGCAAATAATTTTCATTTCAAATAAATGTAAACTTTGTTCATCAAAGACATTTTTAAAATAATAATAAATGTTTCTTGAGTAGAAAATCAGCATATTAGAATGATTTCTGGAGGATCATGTGACACTGAAGACTGGAGTAATGAAAAAAAAAGAAGCTTCTGTACTGGCATCTATGGGTCAATGAAGAACCTTTAACATCCATGGAACCTTTCAATTGAACAAACAGTTCTTTATAGTGGAAAAAGGTTCTTTATATTATTAAAATGGTTCTTTTAAGAGCTGATGACGGAAAGATTCTTTGGGGAGCCAAAAATGTTTTTTCGGTGGCATTGCTGCCAAAAAAACAAAACACAAAAAACTTTTGGAACCTTTATTTTAAGGATGTGTATATTTTTTTGTTGTAACAATATTTCACAATATTACTATTTTTACTGTATTTTTGAGCATAAGAGACTTTCGTTCAAAAATATTTAAAAAATCTTACTGATCCCAAACATCTGAACTGCTTTGGTAGTGTATGTAAATGTTTTTGTATAGTTGTTCAACACAATTTATGTCTCTTGACAGTTTCTATATACAGACATTATAAAGATTTATATGGAATTTTCAGGGGAAAAAATTATATCATAAGACAATATTAAATAATATCTTCTGTCATAGAAGCCAATTTTCCTTTAGCTTTTTTATGTACTACTGATTTTATATTCATTCATTTTCATCAAAACTTGTCATTCTCATTACAAGAACTGCTGCTGCATCGCTATTTGTATTTGACAAATAATCTTTGACTATTGCATTTGTTCTGGGTATTTACACTTAAGTTCCAATTAACATGCCATTCATACGAGGATGTATGCGAAGGCATGCACATATCACAGTGCGCTCAGTGCATGTCCGTATCCAGGGCTCTCACGTCAAGAAGTGTGTGTTTTCATTATGCGAGGAGCTGCGTGTGACTCAATGTAGCAGAATTCCCCCTGAAGGTACACAATGGCCTGTCAGACCAGCTCTGTGGTATAAGAAACAGAAACACAAAGCATTTACTCACTCACCTCGCTCCCTTTACCTCTCTCTCGCTCGGCTCCGCTCCTCTTTTGTTTCCTTCTATCTTTGGCTCATAACTCTATTTCCCTCTCTCCCTCTTCCTCCATACACATCAACAAATGAGTCATCGGGTGGAATGTAGTTGTACGATGTTTTAGTCATTCGTTTTTCATAGGGTCAATGAAAGAACGCCATGGGTTCAAAAAGAAGGGAAAAATGAGAACAATAAAGTAAAGAACCAACATGGATCAAATATCTGTCTCATTTGCATGCATACCCAGCATGCTTCACTCCCTCCCTTTGTGTTCAAGTGTTTCTGTTCATATTCCTGTACTGATCTACTATTTGCACTGGTTTTAATACCTCTGAAACAGTCGGGGTGTCTGTGCACTGCTGATACGCTTTACTTAAGGATGACAAACGAACCAAAGCAGGGCCGCAACAGGCTCTTCAATAAAACACAAACACATTTAAGGGGCAGAAGCAATTTACAAAAAGCACATAAGCTTGCTTTATGAACTCAATGCAAAGCTCATCGGTGCTTATGTTAAATAACGCGTGAAATTCACCTCAGAGTCATTAATATATTCATACATACGCACCACAGGGATGACTCTGCCCTAGGGCGTTACCTATTTGCACACTAACTAGCATAAATGTTTAATTATAGGTATATATTTAGGTGTAACTTTAAAGGATTCGTTCCCCCAGTCTTTGTCACTATTTACTCGCCCTAAAACCATTCCGTACAACTTTCTTTCCTCCGTGGAGGATTTGATCAATCTTAAATTGTAACTGCACCATAAAAAAGCAACCAATATGTTATTGAAACTTCAAAAAGCAAAAATAATCATTAAAATGTCCATATGACTCATGCATTATATTTCAAGTTTTCTGAAGCCATTCAATAGCTTTGAAATATAGTAGGACTGTTCATGAATTCACAAAAGGGTAGCAACGTCCAGTGTGTATCAAATCATTTTTTTTGACCAGAGCTGGCGCCAGTGAGGCTCTGAAGAGTCCGAAGAAACGAAAGGGGTCGATGATGTAACGCAAAGTTTCCCCGCTAGAAAAGCATATGTGGCCCAAACAAACCTGTCGCTACTACAACTATTAGACTAGAAGCTACTGAGCAATATCCTAGATAAAAAGGAAAATTGCCTAGGCCAACATTTTCGAAAATTCGACTCATCGATATCAATGAAGCGGGAAGTTTGTGTCAAATGTGCCAATCAAAATGTGACTTTGTTAAACAGACTGGCCTTAAATGAATAGCTCACCCAAAATTTTTATTTCTGTCATCATTTACTCACCCTCAAGTTCCAAACCTGTATGAATTTCTTTCTTCTGCTGAACACAAAAGAAGATATTTTGAAGAATGTTTGTAACCAAACAGTTGAATGGCCCCATTGACTTCCATATTATATATTTTTTTCGTCAATAAGGTCCATCAACTGTTTGGTTACAAACATGTTTCAAAATATCTTCTTTTGTGTTCAGCAGAGTAAATGGGTTCATTTTTGGGTGAACTGTCCTCTTAACTAAAATGTTGCTATAGTAGCCTAATAATAAAGTGTTAGATCTTTAGTTAGTACTTTTTGTGTGCAAAAATAACGACTTTATTCAACTATTCATTTTCTTCCGTGTGGGCCTCTGACGTGAGTTCACTAGAGCGCCACGACGCATGCGCGAGAACTGAGAAGATGACGCTTACGATCATTTGATGGGAAAGTGTGAAAGGTAAGCCATTCATTTTGCGGCATTGGTACGGCACTTTTATGTTTTCTCGTTGGTTTCTCACGATTCGGACATCCAGGAAATGCACACTTTAGAACCGTTTTAAACACTACATCGAGACCCATCTGCGTCATCTTCTCAGTTCTCTCGCGTGGCGCTCTCGTGAACTCCCTCAGAGGCCCACACGGAAGAAAATGAATAGTTGAATAAAGTAGTTATTTTTGGAGGGTTTTGCGTACAAAAAGTATTCTCGTCACTTGATAAACTTAAGGTTGAGCCACTGTAGTCACTTGGACTATTTTAACAATGTTTTTACAAACTTTTCTGGGATGGCAGATATCGATTACCTAGCAGCCTATAAAGGAGTGAGACAGCTCTCAGATTTCATCAAAAATATCGTCATTTGTGTTCCGAAGATGAACGAAAGTCTTCTGGGGTTGGAACAACATGAGGGTGAGTAATTACTGACAGAATTTTAATTTTGGGGTGAACAAACCCTTTAATGCTAGAAAGCTTATGGTAAATGTGATTTTTTTTCTAAACAGTCTATTCCATTTCATCATTAAAATCCATTTTCACATTCATCTTGACTGAGTGAGCAGGATAGTCAGGGTGTTGCGCCGGCCCTGTTTTTGACTCTGATTTTTGACTCATGAATTGATTGATTCTGTTCAGAAAATCACTGTGAAAGCTATGAATCAGACAAATCCACTTCAAGTTCACTAATTCAATCCAGACACAGAGTTTAAAAGCTCACAGCAGGGGAAGATTTGTCAGTGACTAATCAAATACATTTCTAATATCCGTCCCTCTCACAAAGTTATCACATGACTTCTGAACACTTGGGTTCTCATCAACCTTATTTTTCATCATGGAAGCAACAAGCAAGTAATTTCCTGTGAATGTGCGAGACTTTCGATTCATATTGCCACTAAAGGTAAACTACTAAAAATTAAGTGAATGGTAAAAGCTATTGACACTAAAAACCAGTGTGTTTATGATTAGTATAAAGAATTAAAATAATATGAAAACAACTACCAGTTTGCCAAACACAAGCATTAAACAGCATAACAGACAATTTTGTACAGCTAAAATAACTGGAAGCAGCTGACACTGGAGGCCTAGCACTTTCATGTGAAAAATTAAAAAAAAACAATGTGGATAGTGTATGAGTAGTGTTGGCTACTACTGTACACGATGCTTTTATGGTGTTTTTGCATCCTTATCCATTGAAGTCTTCAAAATGTCTCCTTGTGTGTTCCCCAGAAGAAAGTCAAGTATTCCTTTTCCCATTTGAAAACACCACACCAATTTAATGGAGGTTTTAGCCAACTAAACAATAATTGGATTGTCTTTTTCAGTATGCCGCATTTCACACCATATTTTGAGCAATACTTTCTTGGAAAAAAAAATGTCATTGACAACAGAAATAATTTAACTGACAAGGCCATAATACACATTCAAGAACTTGTCTGTTCAGCCTGTTTTCAAATACTTCTTTCATTATCAAATTTTTTTTCTACTTGCACTAAGCCTCAATTTCTTTTCTCTCCCAGACGTCCTTGTCTTTCTAAAGAAGTCACATGATGCACAAACGAACCACATTTAAGGGGGAAAAGGCATTTACCAAACCACATATTCGTGCTGTATATACTCAAGGAAAACCTCCAAAAATGTTATTTGTTAAATAATATGATATTCATTATTATTCATATATTAATAAGTTGTGAATACATATACCTAAATGTTGTTTTGTAACTTTCATGTCAATAAACATTTATCAATAAAAAATAAATGTAAAATGTAAAAATGTGTGTAGGCTATATATATAATATATAGGCTACATATACATACTCTTGTGTGTTGTTTAAGCAAATCACAAATTGCATAAGCCATACAATCATACATAGAAAGGACAACAAAAATAAACGTATGTTATTTGTTAAATAACAATACTCATTATTATTATTATTATTAAAGCAGGGCTATGCAGTTTCGGGAATTTCTTCGCTGTATTCTCGCTTTTTGCTCGCAGGTTTCTCTATAGAGCTCCCCCTACAGCTTCGGAATAGATATTTGACAACACAGTCGAAAAACTCGTTGGCGACTCTCAGATACCAGAGGCTAGAAGATCAACGACATCAAAGCAGATGGGACATTCTTTAAAATGTCTTCTTCATTCGGGTTCGAACAGCGTGAGGGAGCGCAATAATGACAGCATTTTAGCAGATTTTTTTGCCGTAAAGCAGTTCGTTACATCGCGAGACCTGATATCACGCGATACTTCCTGATGCTGTGGCCGGCGACTCGCCGGCTCAAAGTTGCAAGGGTGGTTTTTCGGCTCACAGGCGCTTGGGGGGTGCGAGACGACCACCATTCAACCCGAAAAAAGTCATATAACTATTCCAATGACTCCGAAGCTGTTCAGTTAAGGTAAAAAAGTTACTTAGTTCACCTTTAATACGTGATTAATATATATATATATATATATATAGTGTGTGTGTGTGTGTGTGTGTGTGTGTGTGTGTGTGTGTGTGTGTGTGTGTGTGTGTGTGTGTGTGTGTGTGTGTGTGTGTGTGTGTGTGTGTCAACAAAACCTTTTTATGCAAATAACAAATTGCAAAATACAACAGGCTTAAGCCCTATTCGGACAAGACTAGTTTAACATGGAGATGGGGTAAAGTAATAATTACCAGAGCTTCTCAGTGATTTTAGTCCCGTCCGAATGTGCCATCTCAGTAATCATTACAGACAATGTCAGTAAAGATTACGGCGACTTTTACCTTCAGTAAAAAAAGGTCCGGAAAAATTACCTCAGCTAATACTAATCCCGTGCGAATAGACCCGCTGTAAATATTCCGTCATTTCGTGTTCAAAAGTAGTTTCCCACGGGTTTTCAAGTATAGATACGCTTGAAAAAGCCTTCAGTTGCGTTCTAGACACTGGGACAAGTCTGTGGCAAAACTCCATTCAGATCAGAAAGAAGATCGAAAGCACTGGTTAGAGGCACGAAACATATTTTAGCATTAGGTAAGTGCCTATTACTAACACAATCCAATCCGAAGTTAATTAATACATCGTTCGACCGGACATAGGCCTAACTGTTTTATATATATATTTAGGTTATATGTGTTTGCGCACGTGAAATCAGGAAGCAATACATACATGATTTCAGGAAGGTGCTGCGAAAATCGAGTTACCCCTCCCACTTCTGCTAGTCCATTAATATCACAGACGTCCTGTGGTAAAATTACATTACTCCATCTCCCCTTGTAAAGTTAATCCCGTCCGAATAGGGCTTTAAAAACTGTAAAATATAGGCCTAGGCCAGAAAGCTCTCTTTATCGGTTGTTGATGTCAAAACCACTGAATTCCCTAGACATCTAAAAAAATTAAAGCCTGCCATTCAGGGATTGACTGTTCAGTCTGCTGTGTAATGAAATATCTTCACATTATCAGCAGCTTGATCTACATTCCTCTCAGCTAGGCTCAACTCTCCTACCGTGCGCGCGAGACATGGACGCGCCGATTTCTGAGGGTCTGGCCTTCCACAAGGTCAATCGTGATTCGTGAACGGTGAAGTATTTCTAGAACTCGTTAGCTCTTGAGCCCGTTCCGCGCGTGTATGTGTAAAAGCCTCAAAGACGCTAACGGAGGCGTTGAACCACGGAGTGAGAATGGAAAATAATTAGCACAGTGAGAGTGCGACATGAGGGCACGCAGCACGCGCTTTTAGAATCTCACAGGAATGTGTTTCTTCCCGCCGCCCGAGTGACCGTTATGAGTTTGAATCTCGGATGAAGTCTCTCAGTTATTATAATGACTCCAGTCAAATAAGACATTCCTTAAAAGTCCCACTGATGTGAAAATCAAGCTTTAATGTTGTTTTTATGTCTGTGTGGTGTTTAAAAAAAAAATGCTTTAAGACAAACCATGTGCAAATTCATAACTCAACACCACTGTGGAGTATTTTCTCTTTAAAACTGCAATGAACCAAAGACAGTCAGTCTTTAAAACGCGGTTTGTGGTGTCTCTGACTTCACAAACTACATTGTAACCAATCAGTTCAACGTGTGATCATCAAGGTGTGGATCTCTGAGCTGGTGTGAGATAAAACGGTGTAGAGCCTACTAAATGAGGCAAGGGTGTAGAGTAGACTATGTCAATTTGGTGATCAATGATTAGTTTTAACTTAAGGGATAAAATTATTGACTACAGGGGGACTTTAAAGGGACACACTGTAATTTTCTCCTCATTAAAAAGTTTTACACCAAGTACTTTTGAAAAACATGATTAATGACCAATACAACTAGCTCTACCTCAATAACTCCCCCTGAAACTGGCCTTTCTTCACTTGTGGAATAAATAAATCATTGATGAGGGCAAACAGATTCTCTACAATGTAAACGACTGTTCAGAAACTTGGTGTCGGTAAGATTTTTGAATGTTTTTAAAGTATCTTATGCTCACCAAGGCTGCCTAAATAAAAATAGAGTCAAAACAGTAATATTGTGAAATATTATTAAAATAGATGTTTACTATTGTAATAGCCTATATATTACTCCAGTCTTCAGTGTCACATGATCTTTGAGAAATCATTCTAATATGCTCAAGAAACATTTCTTATTATCAATGTTGATTATCAATGCTGCTTAAATCGAAAATGTTTTACAGTTTTTCAGGATTCTTTGGATGAAAAGTTCAAAAGAACAGCATTTAACAGAACTTTGCAAATGCCTTTACTGTCACTTTTGACCAGTTTAACGGATTGTTGAATAAAAGTATTTTCTATTGTTGAATAAAAGTAGCAATTTATTTTAAAAAAATAGCGTGATGCAACATTCACGCTGCAGGTGTCATTGAAAGTCTAACCCTGCCATATCGACACATTAACACAAAATAAACAAAAATATTAAATAATTAAGTAATTCATTAATTAAATAATTAACCTTAAAATTTCTAATATTCTAATTCTAATATTTCATCATATCTGTAACAAAATGTAAGTGGAAGAATTTATAGTGTACAAATAACACAAACCATTAGCAAAACTGTGTGGCTCTAAACTGCACTCAAGCACTTCATTTTTTATAGTTCACATTAGAGCCTCCACATTTAAAATAATTGTATGCTATAAAATAGCATTTAAACTCATTAAAAATGCATTTATTTTTACACTGCATAAAATAAACAAGTGTACAAAAGCTAAAGGCCAAATGAGGACGTATACTCTTGCATAAATAAAGAGCCACCGATGAGCTGTAACAGCAGTTTCACTGAGTAATAATTACAAAAGATGTAACCTGATTGATTTAAAAGGTTCCTAACAATGTTTCAACCAATCCTATGGCCTTTATATGAATAAGTACAGTTCTTTAGGAAGGAAACGCAAAATAATAATGGGAACCTATACTGTCTCTGCGTGCTGTATGCGACGCAAGTTATTTTCCAATGGTAAGGTGAGTTCAAAACTTGAATCTCCAAATGGCCTGGAGGTGTAAAAGGTCACTGTGGAAGCAGAGGGGAATAGGGCATGAGGTGAAGAAAGGGAGGCGCTGGAGTTTGAAGGCAGGCAGTGATGGGAAAGTAGTGAGTAGAGCTTGTAATAATCCGGGTGTGAAAACATACGCGTACCCACTCGTGAACCGAATGACCTCTGCGTTCCCTGCAGGCACGACGATGGTATCCATGCCATAATAAAGAAGACCTTGAATGTGTGTGTGTGTGCTGATCATCGCACACACACCTCCAGCTCACTGAATCCATTAGCTCTGCTGATTTTGTGATTGGAGCAAACTGGCCACAGAGAGGAATTATGTAAAGGTGGCCCGGCTCACCTCTCTTTATACGTTTCCGTCCCTCTCTGGTACTTTTCTTTTTATTCTCTTCATTTCGACCATCCTTTACAGCTCTGAAGTTCTCATTCTGTTGAATGTGAAATCGTGAAACAAATTCCATCTATGGCGCTTTATGCCATCGCCGGCTCGCCCTCCCTCTGCTGTCTCTCACTACCTAGTAATCTTCTATCCTCTATAAACCCACTCTGTTTCTGTGTCTCTCACTCACACACCCCCTGTCAAACGTACGCCAGGGGACACACCCTCATCCAGACATAAAACACTAGCTCGGAGTGAGCACACACCGCCTAAAGCTGTGTGTTCCCTCTTAGACATCAAGCAGATCTTTTCTCCTTCTTGATAACATCTCCTGCATCTTTATTTTCCCTCCCTCCCATCCCTTTTTTTCAAGGTCACCTTGCGACTTCCTCTCAACCATCCCTCCATATTTCTCCCTCTTTCATCTCTATAGTTCCTCTATTCATGCCTGTCTACCTGCATCTCCTTTCCGCATCTCAATTTTTTGATTCTTTTCACTTCCACTTCACTTTCATTTCACTTTATGGTTCATTCTTTTATCTTTTGTTAGATTTTCACCTTTCATCCTCGGACTGCTAAGATAGCCCTTTTCTCTAAAACAGGAAGTGTGCCATTAGGTTTCCATGCGACTAAGTGGAACGTGGTTTCCTGGCCACTCTCATCTCCTCCTCCACTGAAACGCAGCTGATTCTGTTTTTGTACACTTCAGTTTGGTTCTAAACCCTAGTTAGTCGCCTAGCCGCCCACTGCCTACTTAGGGAACGACATTCATAAGTGACTACCTTCCTAACACTATCAACGGCAAAATGAATCTTCAACGGTCGGAGCTATCCGAAAATTCTTTACAAGTTGTATTTTTAAAGTTGTACGAGGATGTGAACGCTTTTTACAAGTCGGAATCTCATTCTTAGGGTATTTCCGCTATTGCGTGAAATTACATTAACAGCAGATTTCCTGGTGAAAAACTACATTACCCATGATTAAGAAATCTCCAATCAGAAAATCCAAACAAGCAAAGTCAGTCTCCGTATAGTCTCATATACACAATCAACATCTTTAAAACAATAGTTTTTGTAATTCTAGTATGTAATTTGCAGGGCTTCATGGGATTGTAGTTCTTTCTCTCAATTACATGCGTTACACAGTCTTCTACTCAATGAAACTCTACACAGTCTTGTACTTTTGTCATTTTGTCTAATTTCATAATGTTTGTAATGGTGCAATTCACGTCATAGCTGGTTGGTTTGATGCATGGCTTGTAACTCTTAAACGAAAAAATCTCTATGGGAAAAATAAATGGGAAAATACTTTAAAAAACCAATGCCACAGAAAAGTAGATAGGCACTAATGCACTCTAAAGAGTTTGATAGCAGCATTTTTCTAAGCTAACACTGCAATACTTTAAGTGAAAACAAACAAAAAATTAAAACAACTCATATAGCACACAAATATAGTACGGCTGGAACTATAGATTATTTTTTCAATTGATTAATCTATCGATTTTGTTTTCCGATTAATCTAACGATTAATCTAGCAATTGTTCTGATTAATCGATTAATCCTTTTAGTTAATTTACTAATAATAGTAACCAATAATTTGGTTATTAACCAAAACCAATAAACCATCTCAGGGCAGTTTAAAGGGTTAGTTCACCCAAAAATGAAAATTCTGTCATTAATTACTCACCCTCATGTCATTCCACACCCTTAAGACTTTCGTTCATCTTCGGAACACAAGAAATCCAAGAGCTTTCAGTCCCTCCATTGGGAGCAATTTACACATTCAAGGTGAGAACGATAGTAAAGACATCATTAAAGTAATCCATGTGACTCCAGTGGTTTAACCTCAATTTCATGAAGCTACGCGAGTGCTTTGTTTGCAAAAAAACAAACAAACAAAAAAATGTACCTCTATATTTACAAAAAAAATTATCCAATGCGTGTTCATGGAACAACTTCTGGTCTTGAGTCAACACAACACGTGGTGCTCCCCCTACTGTATTGCAGGTCAATATTTTTGTAAATAAAGTGGTAAATTATGTTGTTTTTTTTGTGTGCAAACAAAGCACTTGCTCGCTTCATGAAATTGAGGTTAAACCATTGGATTCACATGAAAGACTTTCTTATCGTTCTGGACCTTGAACGTGTAAACTGCGTTGCTCCCAATGGAGGGACTGAAAGCTCTCGGATTTCATCAAAAATATCTTAATTTGTGTTCTGAAGATAAACGCAAATCTTACGGGTGTGGAAGGATTTGAGGGTGAGTAATTGACCGATTTTTTTATTTTTGGGTGAACTATCCCTTTAAGATATGTTTTTTTGCAGGGAATTGCAGGGAATTCAGTTTTGGCAAATATATGGAATCCTAGAAGGCAAAGGAATAGCCTTCGTGTGCTGCCTTCAAATGCTCAGCTTATAGGTTTTCTTATTGTATTGACACTGGATTATGAACACACAAGCATGTGTTTACAGTACTTTAAGGAATATTGTATTTATTTTCTATAAACCGTTACAGGTCACTTCACGCAAATTGTCTTTCCCGCATTGTGCATTTATTTGGGTGAATAATTTAAAGTGCGAGCTTTGTTACGTGACCGAGGTTATGGGTATGCCTACTGGAAGTGTCTGTGGTGCACTAGATTATGGCTGTTTTGCGCGTGTATGTGTGAGATAGGCATGCATTTCGCCATCCTCCCCGAGGACAACGAAACGGCAGCAACAGCAGTCGTGGCCCCATCTTTTTTCCCCAGGAGATGGTGTTCATATGTGTGTGTGTGTGTGTGTGTCTGTGTTTGTGCACATGTGCGGCAGGGACCCATTTCTTCATCCCCAAGTGAGAGCGCCTGAAATGGAGACAAAAAGCCCTCCTGCCTTTTTGCGTTCTTTACACTCACGCCACATGAATTATTTCACATAACCCTCATGCACTGATTTTTTTTTTACCATGAGTGTATATGCATTCTTCTGCTTATTTCACAAATTCTCAAGGCTGTTTTCCACACAATACGAAGAGGCTAGCTGTACAAACCTATTCTACATGTAAGCCATGTATTATTGATGCAACTGTTTGAAAGAGGGGGAGACACGCACTCCTCTCTTATTAAATTATTGACAGGCAACATTTATGCTGCCAGCACCTGACCCGAGGAGGAGGAGGAGGAGAAACTGATGAGCCGGGAGGGAAAGAGGAGGAGAAATTATAGAGCAGAATTAGAGAAGACAATGACGCCTGTTTTAAGGATCATTAAGATTCTTCAAGCAATATAACTTTTCTTTTATTTATAGGATCCAAAATAGATATCTGCCAAATGCCGACTAAGAGTAAAAATGGACATTTGCCAAATAAACTGTGGTTGCCAGTTGGCTGGCTAACTCTATTTAGAAGTGGAACTGCAAGATGCTACATGGTTTAAGACTGGCTCTGATGTAAGAGATGTGCACAATTAAAATCTACTAGATAAATCCACTAAAGAAAATACACTTATAACTAGAATCAAATATATCTGAATTATTTAAATGATTAAATAATGAAATAAGGTAGTGAATTGGTCGGTGGGAAAGCATTTAATTTTGGAACCGGCAAGGACATGTTCATGCCATTTCTGCCATTAGGAGATGGAGAGGCCAAGAAAGCAAAAGACTTGTAAATGGGCGCTGAGAAGAGCAAGAAGGAGATGGAAAGACAGACAGATAAAGAACAGCTGGCAATGAAATGATGTAGGGTGTAGGGAGGAAAGAGACTGAAAAGAGAGAGAGAGAGAGAGAGAGAGAGAGAGAGAGGGGAGCAGCAGGAGATGACAAGAGAGCTAAAGAATGAGGTGAAAGAGGTGGAACAGAGAGATCGGAGCTGGGGTGGAGGAATTGCAAGGCATGAGAGCAGAAGGGAAAGATAATAAAAGAATAAAAATGCAGGTGAAATGAGAAAACGGGGAGTGAGTGAGAGAACACTGATGCAGAGGTGAGGGGGAGAGGGGGAGAGCCAATCTGCAAAAGGTGAACAGGTGGAGGAGAGAAAACTGCGAATGAGGGGAAGAGAGCATGCCAGGGGAAAAGGGGAAGAAAGAAGAAGAGCTGAGAATGAGATAAAGTATTTATTCAAAAGGATTAGAGCTGCACAATATATCATTACCACATTGGATATAGTGATTTGTGAGAATACCAAGCATGAAAGTGAGTTTGCATTATTATTTCTATTTCACTCCATTTTTCTGGAAGAGATTTTTTATTTTTTTTATTCAATGTAAATTTAGTTCCCTTTTAGGGTAATACTAGCATTAAAATGACTTTGGCGCTATCAGACACGCACAAAAAGCCAGAAAAACTCAAAATTAGATTTCACGGGGTCTTTAACCCTTTAAGAGCACTATCCATAGAAGCAGGACGCTCTGAAGAGCTCTTTTCCCTTAAGAGCGCATGTTAGATTGAGTGGCTGTAAGCACATAACGATAGCAGATCCCAAGCTGTAAGCATTCATGCATAGAAATGAGCCGGTAAAGTAAATTACTTGGAAAAAAAAGTTTGAACAACCTCTACAAATGATACTTTGTTAGGCATAATAAACTAATTATGCATGATTTCTCCATCTTTCATGCAGTATGAAGCCAAGCTTCCCTTGTAGCATATTATATTACTGATTTATATAGTGTAGATTTATAAATCATGAAAATACCAGCTCATTGATATTGGCAAGAATAGACACTCTTAAAAATAAAGGTTCAAAATGAGGTTTTCGCAGTGATGCGATAGAAGAACCATTTTCGTTTAACAGTGAAACTCTTAACAGAACAGCTTTTTGGTGAAAAACATTTGAATAATATCTAACCTAAAGAACCTTTTTCCACTATAAAGAACCATTTGTGCAATGGAAAGTTTCCATGGATCTTGAAGGTTCTTCATGGAACAATGGATGCCAATACAGAATCTTTATTTTTAAGAGTGTAGGTGCATTTCTAAAAACGTAGGTTTGATTGTGGGGATAAGTGAAGGGAAAAAACAGCTCATCTGCATGATAAAGAGAAAAATGAGAACAAAGAAATGAGAGAAAGCGATATAAACAGTCTGCAGGTGGGCACACGTACGTGAACGCTGCACTTCCTCCATTATTCCGCCAGCTGGATGCCGAATCACCAGGGGCCTCGAGGCGCTGGACACCCAGGCTTATTTGAGTGCCATTAGAGGCAGTTCTCTTTCCTTCGGTTGTACACTTAACACTGAACACGGAGAATAAGGGTGAGAGCGGAGGGGAGGAGAGAGCACTTAAAGAAACGGAAAGAGACGGGGATTGTTACAGCATATTTACTCGCCGTCATCAATTCTCTCTCCTCATTAGCCCGGCACAGGTCTGATCACTTTGTTAGAATTGATTCAGGACTAGTGAAGTTGTTTGCCCGCCGCTCTGTCTAAAAGGGACGACAGTGTACAATTACCTTACAAGCATGTAAACAAGCCAAACAAACGCAGCGAGGGAGAATGAGAGGCGCTGCGCTTTTGTGGGGCCCGACTGCGTCTAATGTGTGCATGTGCGAGTGTGCATGTTTGGACAAAAGTATTCCCTCCACAGCGGGAGCGAGGCATTGATTTTCCCATATTACCACACGTCAGGGCCACAAAGAAAAGCCGCCGCCACCATAATTACAGCGTGCCAACTGCAAATTCCCCAGACCAGTGCGTTCGCCTCCAAATCCCATTCTGATTGACTGCATTTCCCAGAATTCCCTAGCAGATTCAGACTAGGGAAGTGAGAAGTAATTTGCTTAAAGGATTAACAGCCAAAAATGAAAATGTATTCATTAGTGTAATAGCCGATATAAAACTACTAAAATAGACAGATATAGATAGATAGATGAACAATTCATTAAGTCAGTGAGTTGAACTCCAGAACCGAATCCGTTCAATCACTGAATGAATCATTCAGATTAGTTTTGTGAACTGGATCAAATTATTATTTTAAAAAAGACAAAAGAAAAAACTTTTGTTTCACGAGCTGGACTCACAAAATTTGTATGTTCCTCTCAAACGTATCACATGACTTAAGAATATAAATCATATGAACCACTTTTATGATTCTTCTTACTCATTTTGAAGTCTGACAGCCCTAGTTCCCATTCACTTTCATTATATAAAAAAAAGAGATCAGGATATACTTAAAAAAAAAAATCTTATTTTTTTCCCCTCACAAGAAAAAAGTCATGAGAGTGAAAAATGCTTTTTATGTGAACTTTTCCTTTACACAGGGAGAATGAAATCGGGGGAGGGGGAGCAAAACTCATATGTTAAGGATTAGCAATGCGGTCTTCTGGGACTTTCTCCCACTGAATCAAAGGTTAATCGCATTACGAAAAAACTGCATAATAGAAAACCTCACCACAGCAAATATGAGAGGGTCACAGGCGTGGATGTAAACGTGACTGATTCGGTATGTTTAAAAAGACGTGGGCGTAATGGGGGCGAGTGAGTGTGCATGCGTGCAGATTATTCAAGGCGCGCTGGAGCTCTCGGATGAAGTGTGATCATCTGCGTGTGACTCAAGTGGCCGTGCGTCGGCCGTGCGCTGGAATCAATTAACGGACACCTGTGTGTGCTACAGTAAGACATGTTCCCATGAGTGGGCCAAAATTGTCAAGACCACCCCATAATGGAGCCCCAGCGAGCCACTTGCACAAACTTAGATACGAGCACACATTCCCCCGAGAGCTACTGTCGACATGCAATGTTCAGCATTCATCACATTACCGAAAAGCCCTAAATCACATTATAGCCGGAGTGTAGCCTCTGAGCTAACTGTTAGCGCTGATCTCTGGTAGGAGACAGCATGGCAAAAACCAACTTTGGGAGGCGACGGCAGCTGGCAGCTCCTCTCAGTGTTCATATTTATAGGAAATTCCCACAGTACGTTTATGAGCTTCCACTGTGGTAAAGCGCCACGCTCCCATCCCGGGTGATTAGCCCCCTAAATGAGAGCGGGTTGTTGCGGAGCACACTTCAGTGAGTATGCACCCGAGAATAATGGAGGTTAACAAGTGAGCAGACGAAACGGGAGGGATTACAATAGACACTAGCGCAAGTAATCAGGACGCTCTGACATTGAAGGCTTTTTTACAGAGACACGCTTTCCATTCAGTAACCGTGGAAGAGACGGAGCATGTTTCCAATACTCAATGAGGAATCAAGGAACGGCGTAGCCAGACTTTTGACTTTAAGTCTGGTCACCATTGCAGCTTATTATGGTCGAGATTAGCCCGCTTAGATAAGTAAGGAGGACGTAAAAAAATGTAAAACACCAAATGCATTTCAGCTAACCAGACACAATACAATGAAGCAACAAGTTCTAGAGAATCCATTATACAGCCTACAGTATAATAGTGTTGAGTTAAAAATATCGATTTTCTCAATTATAATTGATTCTCATTTTGATTTTCACCATTTTACCATGCTCATTTCTCAATAATTAATCATACTTGGTGTTAGTTTTTCAAGAGTACGGTCTTTCTCTCCATGCTATGGTGCCGTGCACTTGATGAATTCATCACACAAAAGTTATTTGTTTCTCGTGAAGAGAAAAATCACAGACTGTAAATACATTACCAACCAAACAAAAGCCATTTTTCCATGAGTGTTGCCACAAGTCGCTCTCGCTGATATACCTGATGATTTTGCAGTTAATTACTTAAAATGCAATTTATCATCGTGCAAAAAAAAAAAAAAAACGGAAAGTACAAGCTTTTTGTTTCAGGTTATTGTAATGCTAAATATAATGATATAATTACTACCCACAAGAATCCGATGCAAGATCCACCAATCAGAGAGCTTCCTGAATCTCAATCGATTTTTTTGATTGTTACAAAGAATGTTGTATTAAAACTTGGGTGCTCAACCTTTTCCGGCGCCTATGCTGACATTAACCAACAAAGATGGTTGTTTATCGTTAGTTCATGAAAGCTTAAGCATTAACTAATATTAATGAATTGAACCTTATTGTAAAGTGTCACCAAAGAACTTGTTGGAGAAACGCAGTACCTTATCAACACTCCTAAAGGACATGCTATCTGAAGCAGACACATACACAAAGTATGATTGTTCCAAACCCAGCAAAGGACTTTCAATTCTCTATTGCCTTTCTGAACTTTCCAATAAAAAAAATAAATAAAAAAAAACTCAATACGAGACTAGGCAGAGGTGCACCTGCGGACAAACAGATCATAGCATCCATGGCCTTCACAGAAGGCAAGTTTCCTTTGAATCATTTTAGAGGGAAAAGCTCACACTCAGCAAGGCTGCGGATTTCTATATCAAGCCTTTTAATCATAACATGGTATTTGGAATTGAACGAGGCAGAACAACCACCCTGCTACAGCTTATCTGGGCTAAACGTCAGGTGTTTTCATTCGCTGGTGTTAGTTTCCATGCATAGGCAAACCCGCACACACACACACACACACACACACTGATGGCTTTGGGATTTGGAGCTCTAAATTAGGTTGCTTGTCGCATTTTCCCCATAGCGAGCTGTGCTCTGATTAAAAGCGCCCAATCTCTGGTTCGGTTTAGAGCGTGGTATTGGTCTCTCTATCTCTCGTGCGCTTAATTCCATGTCTACCGCCACACTGATCCTGGGATTTCAAGGATCTACGACTCAATTTATGCAAAATAAATAAATAAATAAATAAATAAATATATATATATATATATAACAAGAGCTGTGGAAAGCTGGAAACCAATTACATAACATCGGCTTTACCTTGGGTGGCTGCTTGCACATCATGTAGCATGAAGGACGTTACCTCCATCTAATAAGATTACCCTATTGGCTTATCTGGCTGTCAATCACATCCGTGCACGTCCTTCACCAAAAGCAATACCCAATCATTTGATCCCAGGCCATGAACACCATCTGGGTTAACCTGAGATAGATTACATTGAGATGTGCCAAGCGACAAAACGTCCTGAGGGGTCAAGGTCCAGCTGGCTACAGTTCATCTGGAGCAAAACATCCTGGGCTGTTCCTGAAAGATGACAAACCGAGATACGAAGACAAAAAGGCACATCTGATACCATTGTTTGTTAATCATCCTGTCCTGTGTGATACCTTAAGGGTTCCCACACTTTCTGACAAATTAATTTACATCATGTTTCTTACAGGACTTTAAGGTATTAGAGTTAAAATATATATTTTTAATTCGATATCCATATTTATATAGAGATTGCATGTGTTGTTTCAACTTAAAAAAGTATGTGTTCGTGCTTGACTTAAAATATTAAGTTCAGTTAACTTCAGTTTAGTTGGATATTTAAGTTATTTCTACAAATTATAAGTTGTTGTATAGCTAATTGCAGCAACATTTTTTACAGAGATTGCATGCTATATGTAACAGTTCTTCTAACCCTAACTGATGGAGTGCGTAGCTTTTCATTTCATAAACAATCATGTAGGAAAACACATCATGGCCATATTCCAGGATGACAATATCAAGATTCATCAGGCTCAAATCGTGAAAGAATGGTTGGGAGGGAGCATAAAGAATAATTTTCACACATGAATTGGCACCTCTGAGTTAAATTCATTGAAAGTCTTTGGGATGTGCTGGAGAAGACTTTACAGAGAGCTTTATACTTGCATTGTCAATAAAAGATCTTGCAAAAAGGAAGAGAAAATTGGCACACCACAGCTCCAAAAATTGAAAAATATGTATTTCATGTTTTCACCACAGGCGACGAGCCTAATGTCTCTTCATCAAACTTTTTGCAATTTATTGTGGTTGAGCAACCTCATTGAGATTTTTACCCATTGGATGTGTGCACTTTGTGTTGAATCTTTGTAATGCAAGATCTTGACTAAAAATGTATGCACCTTTTGATGGAAATAACATCACAATTATTTCCATCAAGAGATACATACATTTTTGGTCAAGATCTTGTCTCAAATGTAGATGGCCGTCACATCACACCTCCTTTCCCTGTGTGTAAGCCCTTCATTCAGCTTTTCAGACGCTAATCCTCTTCACACACACATAGACACATATCTCTCTCACAGATGTTATGCCCCTCAAATCAATCACAATACATCTAAACGTCCTAAGCCAAGATTACTCTGCACCACCACCCTTGAAATCCCCCCCGTTTTCCATGACCTCAGAACACAACGTTAAAGAGCCACAGCCTTTAACATTCAACTATCATCTTTTTGGAGTCAGATGGCTGTTTGCAGATCGTTCTCACTCATTAGCTCACAGTTACTTTGATCAGACGGGGCAGATGCGGATCAGCGCCCTGATATGATGCCCTTTGCGGTGTCTATTGCAACCCCACTGCAAACACATCTTTATGCAACCAAGTCCATGTCCTGATGGGCTTCTAACAAGCTTGCCCGGGTTTGTTAGAACAGGGCTTTAACAATATGCCGCCAATATGTGCTTCCCCGGAAGAAAGGTCGCCCTTCTCCGCTTTGAAAAATAACACCGGCTAAAAAAGAAGAACTGATCAAAGGCCAACGCATACAAGTGCGTCGACACATCAAGAGAAGAGGACGCTGAAGGGATACGGGGGAAAAAAGCTGCAATCTCGGTCACGCCCCTTGTTTTCCAGGAACATTTGTTGTGGTGATAAGAGTCACTGTCGTCAAGGCGACAGCGAGAGAAGAGGCAGCTGGGTGACGGAGCAACAGCTGCTCATTCACAGTCACATCTGGCGACAAGAGCGTTCATCTTTGTGCCAACAGAGCAGAGAGTGCCAACGGAGAGATGGAGAAACAGACAAGAAGAGAGAGAGAAAAAAGTAGGGATGTTCAAAACTGGGATTTTCAAAAATGAACTAATTAGTTAGCCTGAACAACTAGCCAACTAATTGGCCTTAACGAAGTCCTGTAGAATTAGACTGGCTTCTAAGGGGGCCTTTACTTACGTCATGTTCCTTTCGCATTAAAAACAAACGCAAGTGGCTAAAAAAAACCACTTTATAACAGTATCTGTAAAGTGTTCCATTGGCACACAAATGAAAGCACAGCTTATATACAAAGTATATTAGGGGTGTTACGGTACACAGAAATCACAGTTCGGTACATACCTCGGTTTTGGGGTTTGATACGAGTTTGGTACAACAGAAAACGGCAACAAATCCCAATGCTGTTTCTTTTCCTTTTTTGAACAGACAGTAGTCTGACAGACAATAATCTAGATGATGTCGTCTGATATGTGTTAGCATGAGTGATTCCTGATTGCCTAAAATAAAAAATTAAGGAATTGTTGATTTGTTACTCTGATTGATAGATTGGCCAGTGCTGTGCAGTGAAATGCAAAGAAGAAATATCCTCTCTGTATCCTCACAGAAAAATATAGCAGGACTTTTTAATACATTATTACATACATTAAAATGCCCTGCTATATTTTCCGTGAGGATAGAGAAAAACACCACATAAAGGGGCTGGAGAAATTAGTCCAACTGTTGCATACTTCTTTTTTGTATTCCAATCCTCATGTGCCGTCAATAGTTATTTTGCTTTGCCTCCAAGCATTGTCTGTTCTACCTCAGAATGTGACATCTGTTCTCTTTCTCCGACTGTTTTTTTCCCCCTCTTCCACTGTCTCCATCTATTCATCAACACCCATCTCAAAAAACAACAAACAATGTGTTAAGCAGACCTTCAGAAGCATGAACACCCCGGTTCTCCTCCGGCACACAACGCTGATCATCGCAAAGGGTCAATTTACTGGCTGAATTTCACAAACTTGTCAAAAAATATCTCCAGGTGATATTTCACCCCAAATTCAAAAGAAAGAAAACTGAAATACGGTTTTGCAAGAAAAAAAAGCCTTTTTTTTTATTGTGACACAGTTTTCATTCAAACTAAGCACAATTCTCATTACCGTAATGTGAAAAAAAGCAGCAAAAAAATCTATTTAAGTGTAAAGTACTTATACATCATGGTAATATTTTATGTACTGACTTTACTGCTATTTATTTAATCATTTAAAGTAATGTTTTACAGTACAAAGTTGCTTTTATACAGTAATCAGATTCTACTGAGAATGATAATTACAAAAAAAAACTTAGGGGGAAATTATGTTTGTCATGAAAACGATCACACAATGTTCACAATTTTTACCAACGGATCATAAATAGGCTTAAATTATTATTGTTATTATTATTGGCTTATTATTATATTAAATATAGACTTCATCATTCAAATTTTTCTTTTTAAATTTCAGGTGGAATTTGACCCATGATTCACTCATAGTCCTATCCTGGTAATCCAGAGTTCTCGCGAGAGCACAAGTTGAATTTGCTCAGCGAGTTACTCTGGTGTCGAGTAATGATGCTCATTAAATATGCCCCTCTATCTGAGCTGCACCAATCACATTGGGTTATCTGATATAGGCGGGCCAGAGGCGAGATGACGACAGCGCTGCGACGGCGAAGTCATTAGTAAACATTGCAAGATGGCTATGGATGAACACTATTTGTTTGAAACGGCTTTGGCCGCTACAATGAAAGATTTAGACTAGCCTTTTCCTCTAAAAGAGGAACAGAAGACGGCGCTCGAATCGTTCCTTTGCAAGAAGGGCGTTTTTGCTGTTTTGCTGACCGGATACGGTAAGAGTCTAATCTACCAGTTAGTTCCGCTGTTAGCTAAGCGATGTTGTGATTGGTCGTAGTGTTATCCAATTGCGTGCAGTGAGATTTTCAAATGCATGCTTGGTGCCGCCCCTCAAGCTGGGCGATTTTCATTAGTCGACGCCAGACCATTAATCTTTCAGATTTAGGTCTGGATTTCCAGGCTATCATAAGCCGCGTTTCCACCGAAATTACCCGGAACAATTTGTCCCAGGAACTTTTTTCCCAGGAACTTTTTTTGCCCCAGACCGGTTGCTTTCTGCGTTTACACCGCGGTCTGAAGTACCGGTAAGGTAAACTGCGCGCAACTGCTCCTCCCAGTCTGCGACGGACTGTAATCAGTTTAGAGCGCCACATTTATAATAAGTATGGAGGAGATTCAAACTGTGCTGCAGTTTAGAGTTCTCAACGGGTCGGGTCGGCCCGACAAACCCGACGGGACCCGCGGGTTCGGGCCGGGTTCGGGTCGAAAATATAAGCAAATGACTCGGGTCGGGTCGGACTTCGGGCTTAATCTTTTCCGCTCAGTAAAAAAAAAACAAAAAAAAAAAACATTTATTATCATCGCTGCTGTTCACCGTAAAGAAAGTCTGGCTGCTGCGCGCAACGTGCATCATGGAGAGGGGCGGGGGCAGACGCCGCTGCGTGCACGCCTTTAGCCTGGAGAAGAAGATGGAGTTGGTGAAAGTAAACTTGCTGCAGGTGAATTCACCGTCGCTACTACAGCCTATTTATATATTTAAAGTTTATTGTTTCAGTTGTTTGTATTGTTAAAAGGCGTGAACATTAAAGGTTGATTTGAATTCGCGTCTGCTGGTCATGATAATACGTGTATGAGAAAAAAAAATCCGACGCGGCGTCGGGCCGCGGGCCGGGTTCGGGCAGATAATTCATGTTGATGTGTCGGGTTACATCGGGTCCGGGCTTTAAAAGCCACGGGCCGGGTCGGGTCGGGTTGTAATTTTCAGGCCCGTTGAGAACTCTACTGCAGTTATGTATTGGTTTACTAACGAGGTAATTAACAAAACAAAATAGACGAGCACTGATACTAAAGCGTGTTCAGAAAGCTCGTATGCGTATAAAATTAGACAACGTATGTTATCAGTTATTGTGAGATGCCTGGGACGAACGCGCAAAAATTTCCTCTTTCGCAAAAACGCTTAAAAAAAGCCTGAACCCCGTCTATCAATCATAAATAGTGAATAGTCTTGTAAATAGTTGTTTGTTACTAACCTCAAAGCGCTATTTCAATCCTGTTATAGTAAATTTGTAACATGGTTTGGAGTGCCTTGCAATAGATGACAATGTGTAAACATAATGACTTCGTAATAAAAGCTGTGGCAGAAAAGAGACGAGCACTGATAAAGCGTGTTCAGTAGCTCGTAATGCTAACGTTAGATATAACATTTGTACGTTATCAGCTATTGCGGACATTTTGAGTTTCCTCTTCCACAAATACCCTTAATAAAGCCTGAAACTCGTCGCCAGTCCACCAGTTTTTTTTATTAAATTCCATATTTGCAGACAGACAACTCTTACTGCATGAAGCCACGACACGAACCGCAATAGATTTTTTAAAAAGGGAGGTTAAAAATAAATAAATGCTGCGTGGAGTCATCCAACCAAAATACGGCGTGAACACAACCAATCAGCTTGTGCAGCGCACAAGTCCCACCCCTGACAGTTCCTGAACTTTGAAAAAGTACTACCTCATGAGCAGGGACTATCGGAGGGGGAAATATTTACCCGGAACTTCATTTAGACCCTGGTTTCTGCGGTGTAAACACATCGAGTACCAGCCCAAAGTTCCTAGTTCCTGGGGAAAGTTCCTGCGGTGGAAACGCGGCTATAGTCTATAACTGAACCCAAATAAAAGCAACCTCACAATGTAATGCTATAAAAACCATCTGGGTTACCAACAAATTATTAATCGGCTATTCAAAGAAACTGCGTAAACAAGGTGAAAGATTTCCTTACAAGCAGAAATTCTTTCTTGACGGTTACAGCTCTCCTGTGCTCTCCCTCCTGCGTCTACATTATTATTTAATAATGCTTACCTCCATTTGTCACACTAAAAGCAGAACACACCGGTCACAATAAAGATGGACTGCCAGCATTAAAAAACCTTCGAGACCCACGTGCTTCCTCAAACTTGAACTGGCAAGTGTATTCAAAGGGCTGGGCTGCGCATGAGCTTTAACACAATATACAACAATCTGCACATCAATCTTCACTGGGGCTCACAGGAAAAGGGTACTTCAGTGATTTGGCAATCCCCTAGCAAGAGTCTGCGGCATCTCCAAACGCCAGCTTGCTCACCACAAGATATGCTGTGCTAGTTTCTCACCCATCAAAAAGAACCAGAGAGACTGTGGCAGGAAAGCCTGGCCTAGCTGGCTCCAGAAGCTCTCGTCTCCAAACTGCACTGGGTGGTCATGCAAACCTATAGGGGGCTAATCATAAAACAAATGGCCTAGAATTGCTTTGGAGGAACTGGGGGGAAAAGCCAAGTCATGAGCCTCAGTGATGTTATCAAACATTTTTCCTGTCCTACTTCCTTTTTTCAAAGCCAGTCTAAACAACTACACCATGCAGCAAAGTCGTTTTCATTCCATTTCCTCTTTTTGGTACAGTACGTCAGGACTCTTTTTCTCCCACACTAAGTAGGCCCAGAAAGAATTGCAGATTTTTCTGCATTTTCGGGTGCTGATTTGATGGAGGAAAAGTGAAGATCTGTGGAATGAATTTAAATATGGTAAAACATGTAAAGTGCGACACTTACTTAAAACTAAAAGCATCATCAGATTCGCTAAAATAGAGGTCATCAACCTTTTTCAGCCAACGGACCCCTTGGTGGAATGAATGATGGTGTAGGAATGCATTTTAAGTCTGGCCTATGACAGCATGAGTTCCATCATAATGGATGTACAGTCATATTATATTTTGTATTACTTCATTTTAATCTGAGAGCAACAATTTCAATTAAAAATAAATAAATATTAATAGATAAATAAATGTACATTAACATTTAAAAGCTTGGGGTCAGTAAGACTTTAAAAAAGAAACTTTTATTCAGCAAGGATAAGGGAAATGATGTAAAGACATTAATGTAACAAAATATTTACATTTCAAATAAATGCTGTTCTTTTGAACTTTCTATTCAACAAATAATAAGTTCTGAAGGTTCATGTGGCACTGAAAACTGGAGTAATGATGCTGAAAATGTAGCTTTTCATCACAGAAATAATTTTACAGTTAATTTAAATTGTAGTAATATTTCATAATAGTTTTTTTTTTATTGTAATTTTGGTCAAATAAATGCAGCCTTGGGGAATCTTACCAGGCCAAAACTTCTGAATGGTGGTGTAACTTTTTTTTTTTGAAAAAAAAAGACCAAACAAACAAAACAAAACTGCAAAGCGGGTACAAATCACAAATTCTACGTGGTGTGGTCAAAACCTCAGTAATATTGCTATCGACTACAACTGTGTCAGATGCTATGGATAATTTGCCTCCAATGCAGTGCAAGATTAAGCAATCAGACTATTATAACAGGGTATCCTGAACTTGTGTTTGAAGAATATGTAGTATCTCATGAGTTACTAAATCCACACCTAAAACTCCAAAAGTATGTGGATTCCCAGAGGAATTCTTCCCCTAACAAAACATGATGGGTGGACAGCTCCTGCCTGCCTTACAGAAGTTCTCCAGCGCTTCGCTATGCTAACAATAACAGGCTACAAACACATCTCCACCTTCAAAGAAAACCACAAGCAGATTTTTTTGCGAAGCGACGCCTTCAAGGTTCCCGTAGCTAAACTAACAGCTTCTAAGGGGAATCTGCTGTGAGAAGTAATAACACAAGTTGTGAGATCTACTGATCTGTGCAGTCGCCGGCAGTTTTTGATATTTCTTGTAAACCACTTAAACCGGCCCACCACGGAACAAAGCGGTCCGCAGTTACACAGCGTAGCGGTTACACACCGAGACGTTGCGATCCACAATAAGCCTCGAGGTCAGCTTTGAAGTGTAGAGGAGAGGAGCTCTGATGCCGGCTGAGATCAGAGACCGAGAGCCATTGATTCGGGCCCGAGTTCGTGATCTGGTGTCAGTGTGCGCGCTGAATTCGCAGTGGAACCGTGGCTCATCCATCTCCTACGGTGGCTTTTTTCCAGCGGGAAACTCCAGCGCCAGGCCTCCCTAATCTTCTTCATCACCTCGGCGCTGCTTCTCTTCGCTCGCATCACATCAGCTCATTAGCAGGCTTTACAGACACCTTCCCTGTCAGACTCGCACTCCTCTTTCCTGTTTTTAGATTCCTACACTTATAATGAGGTTACCCCACACATTTTTTTCCCTTCTCCTCTTCAAACTCGTTTGAGCTTAAGTGCCAAAAAGACTCTACCAATTGAGCTTTCGTTCGTTCTTTCTCACTCAAGTTGACTTTTATTTCCCACCTCTTTCTTTTTCACCTTCACCTTCAACCTTCAGCTGATCTTGATCTGATCTTCTGTACCATTTTATTTATTTATTTACTACAAATTCTGTTTTCTGTTTTATTTTTCCTGGATTATGTTTTAAAGGTTTGATAAAAGTTTGTGTCATTAAACAGGATATCTAATCATTTGAAGGCAATGATTAATGATGACTATTAATTTACAATAAAATATAAAATTTTTACTGTATAAATGTAAAATTAGATGTTAAAAGTATATTCTTTAAAATAATAATAATAATAATATAAAATGTATAAAATGTATAAAATGTATAAAATGTATAAAATTAATTTTAAAATTAAATGTTTTAAATTAAAATTATTATTATTATTATTATTATATAATCATAATTTCTTCAACCAAACTTTTATTTTGGCAGATTGTCATGAAGATTCTTGAGTTATGAGTATTTCACATGCCGATCATTTTTATTTATTTTTTACAAATGAAATGGTGAAGTGCTCATTGCTTTCATATAGCAGTCCTTTTTGTTTTAATAATAAATACTTCCACTAGTTCATATCATATCCTGATTTGAATTTAATTCATTTTACAGCTCTACTTTTGATTTATTATTCCAAAATTAGCCAAATTCCATGACATTCCATGCTACACAATAAATTTCATTTTTATGCCTGAATTCCGCAATCCCGTCCTTGCTTTCTGCATAACGGAAGTCATAGGGCCCTATTTTCTGTAGTAACTGTATCCTTCCTCAATCTTATCCTGCTTTTAGTAATTCCCGAGCTTGTTTAGCTTTAACAAAACATCTTTTTTGCCTTCTCTACTTCTTCCCCTCTCGCTTTTCTCAAGCACCTGTGCCTCATTAACCCCCAAAAAGGCCCTATTTGACTTTCTGTTCGTCACTCGATTGCTGATCTTCAATCACGTCACAATTCACATTTAATTCAGATACTCCAAGCAAATTTGTATCAGTTAAAACTGACAGCAGCTCGGCGGTTATAAATGGTTTACTGCACGACTGCTCCGCCGAATAATAAAGCCACACTTTTCCGGCTCTTTTCAGCGAGCTAATTAATTAGGCAACTCCTCGCAGGCTGTCATGTGCACATGGACCATACACACGGCTGGTTCCACTAAGAATCCCCCGGGTACAAATCCAGTCTAATAAAGTCTTGTAGCCGTGGCCCGTAATGGAGTCATCAAACCGTTCCCTTTTACGGAGAAGGCCCTGGACCGTCTCTAGTGAGCGAGTGTGTCCATGTATGTGTCTTTCCAATCAAAGAGCGCTCCGTCATGCTCAAGCTCAGCTCATCACATCCTCCGACGTATGATCTGCTGATGATACTCGGAGTGTCTCTGGCCATCAGTGTCATATAAAAACACATTACTAGTGGGTGCTCAGGGTCACCAAAACCGGCTACAGATATTACGACACCACACTGTCATCAAGTCGCCTCTATTAAGAGAAGCCAGCTGTTAATTCCACCATAGCATGCTACGTCTATATTTCAAGCAATGTCACGAAATCAATTTGACCGTGAAACACAAGCAGACTAACACCAGTCCTCAGTTAGGCTGACCTTACAGATGCACATAATGTCTACATGCCTATGGATACAGACATTTAATTTGCATGTAATACTTTTAAATAGTATTCCTGTACAGTCAAAACATCAGGAAGTTTATGGATTCAGTATCTAGAAAATGTACAATTTGAATGCAGTGTATCAATTCAAATGAAGGTGTCAGCCAAATGCATAAACAATATATAAAAAATATCATGACTAATATAAATATAATATATAACAAAATAGTAATATAAATAATTAAAAAAATATAATATTAAATTATATACCCCTTTTATTGTATATATGCATCTGCAAACTGCACTAGCTTATTGCCTTATTATGCAAACTACAAAACTTCGGGGGCCTGTTTACATGGTGGTGTTACCATCCGCCTCAGGTGATCTGTTCATAACTGGCCAGCCGAGACATGCACTTTGTTTACACTTAAGAGTCTTAAATGTGTCTCTTTTGACCACTTGTCAACAAACTACGTGCACCACGAACTAGTGTGATCCATGTTAATACCAGTTGAAGAGCAGAAGAGCTGAAGTATTCTCCTTCAGAGGTAAACTGTTGACTCTCTGATTAGTTGTCCAAATCCAATTTAACATGAGTGGAACATAAGATATAGTCATTCCCACTTCTCCACTGACATCCTCTTTCCAAAACCTCCCTTCCGCCTCAATCCTTCCATTTCGCCGGGTCTCTATCTGTCTATCTCTACTCTCTGCATGTGAATAAATCAACACAGGGAGGGGGTGCGGAAAAGAGGGTTGGGGGGAGAAAAAGTAGGGCACTTCAACCTGCTATGGGCAGCCCTAAGTAATACCACTGAGAGAGAGAGAGAGAGAGAGAGAGAGAGAGAGAGAGAGAGAGAGAGAGAGAGAGAGAGAGAGAAGTTTCTAGCAGAGAACACAAATAAGCAACACTCCGATGAAAGAATGAAAAGAGAAAAAAGGACCGTTGGATGTGGAAATAGGAAACCATTTATGCAGCAGGCGAAATGACAGATAGTGTACGAAAGAACAGGGCCGAATCTGGGAGGGAGCAGCGATAAAGAGAAGAGAGGGCAGAATGGATTGAGATGAGGGAATGATAGAGGTGAGCAAATTAGGGGAAAGGATGTCGCCACTGAGAATACAGAGATAGCTGGCAAAAGAAATGGAGAAGAAAGAGGACTTGAAAAGGGAAGAGAAAAGTAGAAAAAACTGAAGAAAAAAGAAACATTACAGATGGGATGAAATGGAGATACCGCTAGCTGAGAGACTGAGCAAAATTACAGAAAAGTAAAAGAAGGTGGAGGATGGCACATCAGGAAAAGTGCACTAAAAGGTGAAAGTACAAGAAACACAACGATGGAGAGGTTGAGAGAGCGCAGAAGGGCCATGTGTACCCAGAGACTGTGTATGAATATCTTATGCAAGCTCTGTAGATGAAAGCACATGGTTCTGACATTCCCTCTCTTTCGCGCTCTATCCGTCTCTCCTGAGGCAGTGTCTATTTAAATGTGTGTTTAATCAGGGAGTGTTACAGCTGTAATCGCGGCTTGCGTCACACAGAGCACACATACGCACACATATCTAACCATGTTCCCACTCTCCTCTGCATCTTGCTTTCTTCCTATCATCTCTCTTCTGATCAATATCTCTTTAGCATGGATGGATGGATGGATGGATGGATGGATGGATGGATGGATGGATGGATGGATGGATGGATGGATGGATGGATGGATGGATGGATGGATGGATGGATGGATGGATGGATGGATGGATGGATGGATGGATGGATGGATGGATGGATGGATGGATGGATGGATGGATGGATGGATGGATGGATGGATGGATGGATGGATGGATGGATGGATGGATGGATGGATGGATGGATGGATGGATGGATGGATGGATGGATGGATGGATGGATGGATGGATGGATGGATGGATGGATGGATGGATGGATGGATGGATGGATGGATGGATGGATGGATGGATGGATGGATGGATGGATGGATGGATGGATGGATGGATGGATGGATGGATGGATGGATGGATGACAAAAGAAATCAAGAAATGAAAGATTGACCAACCAAAAACAAATGATCTCTTTGAAACCTGTAAAAAGTTACATTATCAATAAGTTGACAACATGTGTTTTTACATTGCTTTAACTCATTGTTTAACTCGCCTTAACAATTTTCTACTTTAAGTTGACCAAACAAAAACAAACAAAACACAGTCCAACAAACTAAGGACAAATAAAAGCATGAATAAACTGATAAAAAGAACGAGAGAACAAACAAATGAACTAATTGAAACAGGGTGAAAGTAAAAAAAAGTGTGAAAATTGAACAAGCAAAACAAATATTCAAGAGAACAAACAAAAGAGGAGAAAAAAAAATAATAATTTAAGGAGCAAACAAATGACAGACAGACAACAAGGACAAAGTCCAAACAAACAAAAAAACAGAAAGATTAAACAAATCAAAATGATAAAAGGACCAAACATGTGAAAGACAGTATGAATGAACAAAAGAAAGGACAAACAAAAGAAACAAAACAACTGACTGAACAAAGCGATAAATGAGCAAACAAATGAAACCGAACAAACGAACAAAAGCAAGGACAAACTAAACAAACAACAACCTAAAGTAACAAAAATGAACGAAGGAGAGGACAAACAACAGAATGAGTAAACATACAACCAAAAAAAGAAGGAAAGAATGAGAGAAGGGCTGTGAGGCTGATGGTGGTAATGAAGATGAACTAATGAGTTGCTGACAAACCCTCTTCACACTCAGCGGGGAGATGACAGAGGGAAGGAGCTACCGGAAGAAAAAAAACAAAGCCCTTTAAAAAGCGCAGCAGATGAGTGTTTCCTCTGCAGGCTTTTAATCTGGTTCGGTTCAAAGTTTGCTCGGAGTCGCCCCACATGAGAGGAGCACGCAAGAACGAGTCAGGAAAGTAGAGCATTGCAGACTGAAGAAAGGGGTGCTCAAGAGGGGAAGAGCAATTTTCTGGGCAAGGCCAGAACGACTCCCTCTCCTCATCCAATCCCCCCTTCCCATTTCCCTCCGCTCCCCGAAAACTCGATTACACTGTATCCGAACACACACACACACACACACACACACACACACACACACACACACACACACACACACACTGAACAAATTACAAACACTGCCTTGCGGCGAAATCATGAGGCCCTCTTAGGGTAATAGCTTGTACGGGTGTGTATGTGTGGAGCATTGGAGTGGGAAAGAAAGCCAGTACAGTGTGCCACGGGAGAGATTGTGTCCATTCTTGTCCATGCGCTTTTGCAAAGCAAGGACAGATGGAGCAGACAGTGTCTAAAGCCCAGAGGACTAGCCACGCTAAACACTGCAGATAAGCCAAGCTATGCTTCTAAAAGCCCTGTTATCGTCTCTCTTCTGCTGCTCTGTTGATAAGCTCTCACCACCCAACAAACACACCCAAACACACTTCACTCGCCCGTCCAATTGGTCCTAACCTGAAACATGTGTCCTTACATGGGCTCGAAATTAGGAAATGTATGAATTTAGAATTTAATCTATCTATCCATCCATCCATCCATCCATAAACTTGGACGCGGTAAGATTATTTTTTTTTTTTGAAAGAAGTTTCTTATGCTTAGCAACGCTCCATTTATTTTACTGTATTTATATAAAAAACAGTAAAACAGTAATATTGTGAAATAGTTACTTTTTTTATTTTTTACAGTAAACAGTTTTCTATTTAAATATATATATTTTTTTATAATTTATTTCTGTGATGCAAAGCTGAATATTTCAGCATCATTACTCCAGTCTTCAGTGTCACATGATCCTTCAGAAATCATTCTAATATGCTGATGTGACGCTCAAGATACATTTCTTATTATTATCAGTGTTGAAAATAGTTGTGCTGCTTAATACTTTTCTTTTGAACTTTCAATTCATAATCGAATTCTGAAGTCCATGTATCACAATTTCCACAAAAAACGTTTATTTGAAACAGAAATCTTTTGTAACATTAGAAATGTCTGAATAAAAAATTTCTGAAAAAACATATGAATAAATGTTTCATTAAAAACAAAATCTTCCTGACTCCAAAGTTTTGAAAGGGGTTGTATGAAATTAGATTTATTTTTTATAAATATAATTAAAACCTAGATAAATCTGTCTACCTCACTAATTGACTAACTGACCACCCCTACTCTGAATATAAGACAATATGGTAACACTTTATTTTACAGTGTCCTTGTTACATATGTTACATGTACTTACCATAGTAATAACAGTAAATTATGCATAATTACATGCAACTAACCCTCAACCAAATCCTAATCTTACCCTAACCCTATAGTAAATACATGTAGTTAATTAATATTACTCAGTACTTAAATATATAATTACACTGTACAATGACACCTAAAAATAAACCAAAAATAACCCCTCTATTTATTCAGGATTTCCTTGAGATTGATGAGTCGACTAGTCGTGCGGGCCTCCCACCACCAACTAGTTTTGCACATTCCTATAAGAGGATTCAGTAAATCTACTGTTATCTTTGAATGCAAGACTGCAGCTTTTATAATGTGGTTATATTTTTAGAGAGAAAACATTAGCTTTTAATGCAAGTCTTAGAGCAACATTACTGTAAATGTTTCTGCTTGACTCATTTGACCACGTATTTCGATTTGCTTGCTTACTGCTAATGTTCTTGTTGCTTTATGCATGTTAGAAAATTATATTAAAAAAACTTCACATTTTCTGTTGTTGCCCGTACAAAACACACTTACATGATGTGGTTGCTAGAGCAGTGTTTGGTTGTTGCCTAGTGTTTGTTTACTGAAGTCAGTAAAAGATTTATACATTTTTTGGTGCCTCAATATTGTTCAGGTCACTCTTTATTGTTCTCTCAGAACAATAACAAAAATGACATACAAAAAGGAGTTTGAAAATCCCTACCTTTATGTAATTCACCGACAATTATGAAAAAAAAAACAATAAACAAAAAATTTAATAAAGAATTATAAATAAAATTATAAACAAAACAAATAATTTTACAATAAATAATTTGACATTCTAAAAATTTTTTTTTTTTTTATAATTTTGAAATAAATATATATAAATAAATATATTTGAAAAAATAAATACAAAATTTTATGAAAAAAATATATAATTTAGAAATAATCAAATACATTAAAAAATATATAATTTTTTAATATATGTTTTCAAGAAAGAAAGAAAGTACTAGCAATGTTTGCCTTAGAAAACACAAGAAATTAAATGCAATTCATACAGTATTGCCATTAAAAATATATGAGAATACCGCTGTGCAAGCAACTTCCATATGATACATGATAACCTCCAAAGATGAGCAAGAGTCCTCTGAGAGACATTTTGGAGGTAAATTTGTGAAAACATTGTCATTGTTTTGTTTTTTCGCCATCTTTGCTTCTGCATCTCTCCTCCTCCTGCTCTCTTTCACTGTTGTGTTCTTGGATGGCTGAGTGCTAGCTATTGCCCACTCCAGTGTGGATACGCTCCGAATCACCTAATAACTCCAACAATTTTCTTCAGGGTTGGTCTGCCTCTGCCATATTTGTCAGTCTTGATGGTGACTCTCGAGCGACCTGTGTGACCTCTGTCTAGCCCACGGCTCTTACGCCATTCCCCCGAACCTCCGCTAGCTCTTCCTGAATCCTTATGATTTCAGGCCAGATGGAAGGAGAAAAAAAGAGAAAAGAGAAGAGGAAGAATGTGGGAGGAAGAGAATTAGAGATGATTAAAAAGACACACGCGCATGAAATAGTGTGCCGGCTAAAAGCGAGAGGAGAGAACGTGAGAGTTTAAGATTGAAGGGAGGGGTAATAGAATGCAAATTTCACAACATCTGTCCGCTTTGCATTTGTACCCGGAGAGGAAGTCTTATCAGTAGATGATTGTTAGCATGTGTGTAAATTTAGAAAAATCTGGGTGGGCAGCTGCTAATGACTCGAGCGCTGCCGCTGAAGTTTGAATGGCCGTTGAATTGAAAGGTCAGGAGGGCCTCTAAGGAAGACATATCAGACCTGACCATCTGAGAGCGTACATATGTGCGCACACACGGCTCACTGGAGGGGAAGGTTAAGTCACCGTCTCTCAAACCCATGGTGTCTGTTCCCTTTTCTCAGATGATTGCGCCCAAGCCACAAGCCCACTTGCCCTTTAGACAGCACAAAAAACACACTTCCACACACACACCCTTTTTTGAGTCTGAGTCCAATTTGGTAACATTTCAATACTGGAGAAAGTAATCCCGGAACAGAAAATTCAGCTCCACAGCAGCACTAGTCGGCTATTTTACCTCGCTAATCGACAAGTCGATTCCCAACTTTTCCCAAACCCAATTCCCAAACCCAACTTTTTTGGGGGTTTGACCAATTTTTTTTTTTAAATGTTCTTTATTTTTAATCTTCCAAAATGTGTACAACATTTCTCATCCGTATATTTTGCGAATTAAATACATATAAAACAATAGAAAATAAATAAATAATAACAATTAAAATAACCAAATAAAAAAAATAGTGACTTATACTTACTTACAATGTTACTTTGAATTGTTTACACAAAAAATGGTCAATTTTGAAATAAAAGGCATTTTTACCATGATTTTAGCCCTCTGATTTGAACTGTAAAAAGTTATATTATCCATAAGTTATGACAACATATGCTTTTACATTGCTTTAACTCATCAAAATAAGTTAAGCAGTTTTCAACTTTAAGTTATACAAGGTTCAACTAATTCTAGTCAGTTTGATGTAATTTAAGTTGAAATGACTTTAAGCTGCCGTCGGCAACATTTTTTTGATCATATTCAGTGTAATCGACACTATAATCCGACAGAACAACATAAATAAGATGGTTTTAGAAAAAAAAACGAGCTTCTAACTCCACCTGGAGCGTGTTATTTGTTTTGCAAAAATCCAGCGCTCCCGCTTCATCAGGTCCAATCAGCGCAGGGGGGGGTGAGATCTGACTGTCAATCACAGGTCGTGCACACGCCACAGATCCCCCCTCACTCGCGCACGTTAATATCACATGCACACGCCACGCCTGAAGTTCGCCTGGAGATTGCATGAAGCATGATGGCGGAGAGAAAATCTACTAACAAGCTTCCAATTCCTCGGTTATTGCTATCTATGGATAGATTAGCCAGGGCAGCCTACCTCCGAGTCCATGGTGTTGATAGATGCTGAAGAGACGGACGCGTTCACAGAAAATCAGGTACACACGCACAGTGACGCACTGACAAGCACGACCTCGATGGGAGGGTGCTCGCTGGTAGTGGGGAGGGGCATGAGAGTTGTAAACATTCAAAATTTTGGCTAATCGACCCAATCTGCCAGACTTGCCAACGGCAGCTTTAAACATCCAAGTTGACTGTACTTTATTTAAGGTAGCAAGTTTTTTTTACAGTGAAGGGGCGTGTGTGCTGTGAGACTTCAGTGTAAACGCCCACTGCTACGATTGGCTAATACCTTTGCATATGAAATAGCTAAGTATTACATGTGAAAATCTCTCTTTTTATATTACAGCTGTCAAGGTTAACTAATCATGAAAAGAGTTGATTATAGCACTATATTTAGATCTATAGCATTATATTTAGATCGTGGCATTAAAGGGTGCAGTGATGAGCAACAAAATAACAGACTTATTTAAACCAGCTTGTGATGGCATAAATACATTAAAGCAAATTAGTATAGATGTAAAAGAGTAAGACTCGTAGACAAAATAATGTGAGTGTGGACTATTGATCAGCTTAGTTTAAGTCAGTGAAAACATGGTACGGTTAGGAAAAGTTTCTGCACCAGCGCCGGCATGAGAATCAGCATCATTTTGATGGAAAACACAAACACAGTCATACTCCATCATCCATCATATTCAAGGCAGAAAGCTTTCGAAACACATGGCTGAGTGCTTGTGTGAAATACTTAACATGTGCAGCTCTATTAGTAACTAGCTAATGCCATCAGCCAGCTCACCATATGCACATTATGAGATTTGTATTCAGTAATGGAAATGTAAGTCCAATCCCAAATGCCTCAATCACATTTTATGATCACACTGGTTAGACTGAACAGGAAATGAAACTGACACTGCCACCATGTCACCACTAATGAGATTTTTATAGTGAAAAAGTGAAGAAACCAGCCAAGAACCACATTTAAGTGTTCATGTTAAAGGGTTTTTACAGGCATTCTCCAGAACAGCGTTTCCAAAATGGACTCAAGATTGATGTTTAAGGGGAATTTTTACATCAAAGAATTGCATTATTTCCTGCATGGGGAAATCAATCAAACTATTAGTTCTCGTTATCAGACAGTCTCGCGCTGTACAGTAAACACAGCGAGACCTCAAATATCTGATTTGAGATTAATGAGCTTGCTGTAACAGCTCTAAAATGTATTAGGTGGTAAAAGTGTTCCCCCATCATCTGCCATTAGCATTTTTTTCCAGATATTGCATGTAACAGATTAAGCATAAGCAAAAGCGATTTTAAATACAAGGCAGAAAACGCCTCAGCAAAATGCTGACTTCTGCCCCTGTGCTGAGAGAAACAAACGGCCTGCCAAGTTCACCAGTGAAGACTTAATAAAGCTACACCACAGAGACTGCATGGTTTTTACCTCTCTCTCCATGGCTAAAAGGAAATAACACAAAAATGTGACAGACAAGCAAACTGATAGACAGCAAATCGGCCCATTAGACAGACAGACAGATCTGACAATGAACAAACCCACCAGACAACAAACTAGCTTGCAAGATGGACACATTTTTTACATAATTTTTTCTCTGAACTTTCCATGGACACACTTGCATTCCCTCCTTCCTTACAAACTAGCCCAATAGACATCCACACAGAACGATAGAATGAACGATAGAATGAACATTTGAAAGACAGAAATAATAGGATGAACATTTAAAAGAGTAATGATATAATGAACATTTAAAAGAGTAATGATATAATGAACAATAGAATGACAAAATTAACAACATGAACATTTGAATGATAAAATGAACGACAGAATAGGGCTGCACAATTAATCGAATTTCTAATCGCGATTACGATTATGGATGCCACGATTACGTAATCGTTCAAAGCCACGATTAAAAAAAAAAAAAAAAAAAAATCCACTCTGCGTGCATTTAGAGCATGTTATAAGAGGCGAATCACAACTACTTCAGAAAACCCAGCACAATAGGAACTACCAGGCAGCGACGTATGTGTACGCTGAAATAAAAAGTCTTTCACCTCAGAAAAACGGACGTTCCTGTCATGTCAGCCGTTATAGGCTAGCGTGTTCGCAGCGCACACTCTTCAATTGCAGCGCAAATGCGGCGGCGCGCGCTGTGTATAAAGTGCAAAGGAAACTACGAGCATGCAACGTTGTTACGTTGTAAATTAGTAAGTCACGAAATAAAAGTAAAATACCAATAAATCATGTTATTGGTACGTCGTGTGTTAGCTGAGAAGGATTTGTATGCAGGTATGATTTTTTTTTCATTCTATTCACCAGGAGCAGTTTTCATGTTTCATTAACAGTTATTGTTAATATTGTGTATTCACCATGGTAACTGTTGTTCCAATATTAACCTCAAAATGCCACTTTATTTTCAATTTGAGTTATTTTTTATATTTTTAAATGACTGTAGTGGCTCATACCAACATTGTATTAACAAAAGCTAGTTTGGGACTGCTATTTAATAGCTTTAGCATCTATACCTAATGTTTATTTCTTAGTAGTCTTTACTATTAGTCATATTTTTACAATTTATGAGTATACGTTAAGTAAAGGGGGACAGTGTGTGTGTTCACAATTTTTAAGTAAACATGTATAATAATGTCTATATATCTATCTATATATATATATATATATATATATATATATATATATATATATATATATATATATATATTCAGTGTAAATTGTGATAATCGTAATTAATAATCGCAATTACAATTTTAAGGGAATAATCGGCAATTATGATTTTTGTCATAATCGTGCAGCCCTACGACAGAATGAACGTTTGAATAGTAGAATAAATGAAAGAATGAATGTTTGAATGATAGAATGGACGACAGAATGATAGAACTATAGACAATGACAGACAGACAGACATAACGATAGACAGAATGACAAACAGAACGATAGTACCATAGATAGAACGATAGAATGACAGACAGAATGACAAACAGACACAGACAGAACAACTGAACGATAGAATGACAGACAGAACGACAGAATGACAGACAGAACGACAGACAGAATGACAGAACCACAGACAGAACAATAGAACCACAGACAGAATGACAGAACCACAGACAGAACAATAGAACCACAGACAGAACAATAGAACCACAGACAGACGACAGAACCACAGACAGAATGACAGAACCACAGACAGAACAATAGAACCACAGACAGACGACAGAACGACAGACAGACGATACAATGACAGACAGAATGACAGACAGAAGACAGACACAGACACAGACAGAACAACTGAACGATAGAACGACGGACAGAATGACAGAACCACAGACAGAACAATAGAACCACAGACAGACGACAGAACAACAGACACGATAGATAAAACACCAGAACGATACACAGATAGATAGAATGACAGAACAATAGATAGAAGGACAGACAGAAAGAAAGACGGACAGAAAGAAAGCTAAATGGACAGACGGACAGATAATCTGGCATGTGTTTCAGGCTGTTAGTCGGTGCAGCAGGAGATTGATGCTGAAGTGAAGAACCTGTCAGAGATCTCAGCAGGAGTGGGATTGAGACATTTGGTAAAGGCCAGTTCGACTGCAATATGGGAACTGTCAGCTCAAACACTCAAACATACACACACAGCGGCACGAACGCACACAAACACACACGTGTGCATAAACAGGCCACAAAGCCGACAAGTAGATGATTACGCTTACATACACACAAATTACCAGTTAATTAGTCAGACAACAGTCCATACAAACGCCCACGCACAAGACGGATAAACTACAGAGATAGAGGAATCGAAATAATAGACAACTTTAATACTAACTGATATAGAGACATAAGCGCAGCATTTCAGACTAATGATACCAGCTCTACCTGCTCTACTGGTCCATCGACTCGCTCTTACATCATCCCTCATCCCGACTAAACACCCACTATTGGGCTCTCAGCAAGAATTCGCAAAAATATACAAATGAAAAGATGGTGGAAAGCACCTCGGGGGAAGGAAAGCAGAGAAGAAAGGCGTTGAAAAGAGCTTCTAAGACAACGCAAGAGAATAAACATGTCTCGCGCTGACAGTTTTTCAATGATATCTGCTGAGCCAGGCTCAAGCTAGCAGTGTCTCGGAATGACAGATTAGGAGTGTATATCCGGAACAGAAGGAGGGGAGAGATAGAGCGCGCTGTTATCGTGCACTATAATCATTTATAATATTTACATAGTTTGGTAATAAAATGAGGAGAATTTGTCACACTAACTAGACAGGCGGGACAGGACTGAGCGTGTGAGCGCAGGTCTAGTAGAGATGCGCGGAAGTACATATTTTCATAACCGAGCGGTCGGTCTACAAATAAGCGGATTTTGGGTCATGTATGATCGGAAGCCACACAGGAAGGATGTATTCTTGTGTTCAAAGAGCTGAATGAGAGATTTTTAAATCTTTGAAAATATGGCGTACCATCTCTTCAACAGGTGCCACTTAAAGGGATAGTTCACCCAAAGTATCATTTACTCACCCTAAAGTTGTTCCAAACCTGTATGAGTTTCATTCTTCTGTTGAACACAAAAGATGATTCAGGAATTCTGGTAACCGGACCGTTGACGGTAGCTGTTGACTTCCGTAATATTTTTTCCCTATGGAAGTCAATGGCTACTGTCAACAACATTCTTTAAAATGTCTTCTTTTGTGTTCAACAGAAGAATGAAACTCATACAGGTTTGGAACAAAATGAGGGTGAGTGAGTGATGACAGAATTTCCATTTTTGGGTGAAATAACCCTTTAAGGAATTCAATTCATTAAGTCCAAATAAATAAATTAACATTTAATACAGTTTATTAAATGCAGTTAAAAAAAAAAAGCACTTCAAATTGACAAATGAAAGAAGAATTGAGAAATGAAATGATTATTCTTTAAGGTTATTTCTATGATTAATCCTCTCAAACATTATTTTTGTATTGATCCATATGCTTTTTGTCTATTGCATCGTTTAAAATCATATACTCATAGTTATAGGCCTACTCATATTCAAATGTTCTAGACCAGACATTATACTTCTACTCTGACAAATGTACGTCTATATCTGGGCTATAGACATGCTATTTGTTTTTTCCGTTTTCTGCTCAGCTGTGGTATGTGTGCCTATCTAGTTTAGGCTAGTTTCATATGAGATGGTTATCATACCTGGAATTAAGGTACAGCTGTGTTTGCATAAGGTGGAAATACTTATTTGGGCCTTTCTGCTTCTTAGGGCTGGTCCAAACAGAAAGCGGTTTTGCTTTGAAAAACGGAAAAAAGACGTGGGCAGTGGAATGGGGAGAAAGCACAAGGTCTCTCAATACATGTCTTTTAAAAGTTGAACTTATATTTAACTTGAGTGCTTTTAGAGCGTCGTGCCATGCATGAGACGCAGCAAAAAGACGTGAGACTCAAGCAGCGCAGTGGAATTGAAAAAAAGTGATTTTCCAGTACAGGATGACTGCTTATTAAAGGTGCTCTAAGTGATGTCACGCGTTTTTTAGGCCAAAATTTTTTTTGTCACATACAGCAAACATCTCCTCACTATCCGCTAGCTGCCTGTCCCCTGAACACACTGTAAAAAAACGCGGTCTCTCTAGACACCACAGGCTCCACAAACGGCAACAAAAACAAACTGGGCTCACCCGCACCACGAAACACAACAAACAGTGCTCCAGCCAATCACCGACAAGAAGTATTTGAGGGGTGTGGTTTGGGGGTTAGTGCGCGTGGACATGAAGGGGGTGTGGAGGAGAGACGAGAGAGAAGCATGAAGAGGGAAGTTTGAATTATGGCCGACACACGACTAAAGAGACGACGTTCCGATGAACAAATTGTAAAGAAGAGGGACAAGGATAAGGAACGCGCGAAGTCCCGAATTTACATCGGAAAACCCCTCGAAATGTGGCGAGAACTCCGCCGGCAGAAGGGCTTCCAATCAGACATTCAGTTGCTCTGTTTTTGCAGAACAGGTAAATCCATTTTTCTTTCTAAATTGACGTTCATGTTCGCCAAACCAACACAAGGATGTAATTAGCTAGAACTATGCAGTCAGCGTTAGCTTTGGTGAATACAACATATATGTTTCAGCTAGCGATCAATCTCTATTGTAAATGATCAAGCAAATTCACAGTAGGGCGACAATTTGTGTGAATTATTGTTTTCACCCACGGTTTGTTATGGATTTGAATGTTCATTTATAGGCTATTGACAACTTTGACTAAATTTGTTTACGCCGCCGCCGTTGTTTATGCTCACTGGGAAACGCGAAGCTAACGTTATCTTGCTATTATTGCGTCCTTGTATGGGAGCTATAGTTATAGTTATATCCTCAGGTGGCGAAACGATTTTAAGACAATGTTTCTCTTTTTCTGCATTCTGTTCAGCAATATATAAAAGCATTTATCTAACTTGGTGACATTACACATTGAATGAAGTTTCAGTAAAACTTAACTTTGTTTTTAGTGACTACTTTGACTTTCCTTTATGTCGGAAGGGAGGGGAGGAGGGAGGAGACGGGATGAGGAGGAGGGAGGGTCTAGCTAGCCTCCGTTTTGTTTGACAACAATTCGAATGTCAACACTCCCGGCATCACTTAGAGCAGTGGTTCCCAACCTTTTTTTGTCTGAGACCCCCTTTTTCCCAAGAAAATATTTTAGGGCCCCCCTTCACATTTAATGTTATTTTCGCTCTTGTAAGCTTGCAGCAAGGATGACAAAATATGTTGTTTTCAAACAAACGGTATGTTTACTGTAAACAGATATGTTTATGCACAAATAATAGCCTATAATATTGAAAATACAATAACAAAAACATTAGTAGACCCTTTGTAATTAAAAAATGTAAGCCTAGGAGTAGCCTATAAATTTGCCCTATTTTAAATGCAATAACAAAAATATCAGTATTCACACTTGTGTGTAGGTAAAAAAAAGAATGAATATAGGCTATTACTAAATGACTTCTGTCTGGGGCCTCAATACTTGCATGTTATTTGTGAGGCTTTATCAATGTGAGGCTTTATTTTTTAGGCTTTTGGCGCTATAGCGAGCGATAATAAACATGCGTTTATTAACAGAATAATGCGTCTTTCGGAAGAACATTGTAGCCGGAACTACTTCTCTCTCTGTGTGCGTCTATGACGAGTCACGCAGGTATTGGGCTACTCCGCAGCGGCAGCGATCCGAAAGAGTGTAAAATAGTCCCAATGTAAACACTTATTATAGGTGTACCAATGTGATAAGACAAAAACACGGTTTGGAAAATGGATTCATGATGAACTCGCTCATTATATACATTTTGAACAGAAAAAGTGAAGGACTTTTATTTAATGCAAATTGCTCAAAACTTTTCAAAATATGACGCGACCCCCCACAGAGCTCGCTGAGGCCCCCTTGTGGGCCGCGACCCCCCTGTTGGGAACCGATGACTTAGAGCACCTTTAATTACGAAACCGATTTATTTTTGCTAATTATTATTTTGTTTCAGATCGTTTTTCAGTGACTGTTGTTGTTAGTTTCGTTTAGTTTTAGTTTTTCATTTGTTGAAATTTCTATTTTATTTCAGTTTACGGAAATGGTTTTTTTTCCAAATAGTTTTAGTCTTAGTTTCAGTTTTCGTTCACGAAAATAACCTTGGATTCTACCTAACCTAAAAAGCCTCGGCATCCACCTAAAAAGCTCTATGAACAGACTGAGGCATATTAAAGCTGCCGTCGGCAAGTCTGGCAGATTGGGTCGATTAGCCAAAATTTTTAATGTTTACAACTCTCATGCCCCTCCCCACTACCAGCGAGCACCCTCCCATCGAGGTCGTGCTCGTCAGTGCGTCACTGTGCGTGTGTACCTGATTTTCTGTGAACGCGTCCGTCTCTTCAGCATCTATCAACACCATGGACTCGGAGGTAGGCTGCCCTGGCTAATCTATCCATAGATAGCAATAACCGAGGAATTGGAAGCTTGTTAGTAGATTTTCTCTCCGCCATCACGCTTCATGCAATCTCCAGGCGTACTTCAGGCGTGGTGTGTGCATGTGATATTAACGTGCGCGAGTGAGGGGGATCTGTGGCGTGTGCACGACCTGTGATTGACAGTCAGATCTCACACCCCCCTGCGCTGATTGGACCTGATGAAGCGGGAGCGCTGGATTTTTGCAAAACAAATAACACGCTCCAGGTGGAGTTAGAAGCTCGGGTTTTTTTCTAAAACCACCTTATTTATGTTGTTCTGTCGGATTATAGTGTCGATTACACTGAATATGATCAAAAAAAATGTTGCCGACGGCAGCTTTAAAACGCAGATAATCCAACTCATCATCTTACAGTGTAAAGCTTGTTGCTTTCCATTGTCCATTACGCTCGTTTCGGTTGAGTACTCCTCAATCTGGCAACCCGAGTGAGCGTCGAGTCTGAGGAGGAGGGGTGCGGGAAACAACTCTCTCCAATATCGTGAATTTGGACAGCAGTAGCCTATCCATTTCAACTAATAGCTAAAAATGCTACTAATAGCTACTAATAGCTTTTTTAAGCATATTGCATAGTTGGTAATTGTTTTACATGTCATAACGCAATGAAACATACAGACATCATTTTTGGCAAGGCTATCACACAAAAAAAAATTGAGCACTTACAAAAACAAGAGAAAACCAATGAAATATTAATAACTGATTAAATGCTGTAGTCAATGTTTCCTTTTTCCTGTGAGATTTTTGTAGATGTAGTTTGCCAAATAATTTTGTCAGATAAATATCTTGTTCTTCCCTCATATTTAAAAATGTTAAAATGATCAATATTTTCCTCATATTTTGATGGTTTAATAGAACTTGTAGGGTCAGTAAAAACAAATATCCCTTCTGGACATCATTTTTTGCCACTGCTGTATAAAATATAAGAATACTTAAAAAAAATATTTTTTAAAATAGGCAAAGCAACATATTGCTTTTCTCAGACCATTTACCAAATGTCAAGAGTTATTAAAATATGCCACTGAACAGTTTATATGTGAGAGTCACCACTGAACTGTTAATTTAAATGTACTAATTTAGTGTGATTAATCATAAAAATAGGCAATTAACAATTAATAGGTGTCAGGATGTATTTTTATCATGAAACAAGGTCATAAAACATAAAAGACACATGCAGAGACGCCAATCTGCATATGTACATAGATCAACATTTAATTAAAATGACAAACGGAAATGGAAGAATGTGCCCTTAAATTATCTTAAAGTATTCTCTCAACAAAAAATTATAGAAATTAATTTCATTAATAATGTATTATGCTGCATATCATGCACTTTGATTAGAATTCTTAATTGTTCGCCAGCCCTAATCCTGAGCCGTCCCTAGTCTGTATTCCGACCGTCAAACTTTAATTATGCCTAAGAGTGAGAGGAGGAGTGGGAAAATGGATAAGGGGAATAAAAGAGATGATTGAGGTGACAAGGGAGGAAGAAAGACAGACGAGAGGGAGGGAGATTGAGTCAGTCTGTCAGACATCAGGGGACAGAATCTCTGCTTGGGTTGAAGGAGGTCATTGACAAAGATAAGAACTAAAATAGACACCCAGTCTTGACCTTCTCAATACACTTACACAAGAGAGCCAAACAAGAAAGAGAGAGAGGGAGGCTTCATTTCCAGGAGCGCAGAGTTGTTTGTGTTACGATGTATGAAAGAAATAAGGAGTTAGTGTGAGGCGAGGCGGAGAGAAACAAAACAAGAGTGAGGGACTGGAGATACAGAACGGGCGACAGTGGAAGACAGGGGGCAGAAAGCCAATTTAGCTTTCACAAGTAATCATTCTGCTAAGCCCTTTTACAGCACAAGAACAGAGATATGTGTTTTTTTCCCGCCTGACAAGGCCATTTATATTTTTTCTCCGGGCTGATGCATTAAAACCCTTCCATTGTTCTGAATCTCTGCGGAGAATACACTTTAAATCGAAACCAATTCGTGAGCGAACGCGGCAAGGAAATGTCATCAAGGCGAAGGAAAGCATTTGATAAGAAGAGCGTCAACGGTGGGGTTGTTAAAGGGCTGAGCTCTGCTTCTATAACAGAGACACAGAACACCTCGGCCCAGGAGACGGGGACCCAATGCCATGTTTTTGCGTGGGGTGTTTGGAAGGAAATTGAACAAGCGCTGTATTCTAAATCCCATACTATCCATACTATATAGCGTGCAATACATGGATTAGTGGATTTTAAATCATAGTATAGGCTATTACCCACAATCCCTTTCTACAGAGGATGAGGATGAGTTTTTTAACTTCTAGAAAAAGGAGAGAAAATGCAAGAACAAGTTGGTTTTCAAAAGCATGTTTCCTACAGTACAAGAGGCATTCAAGACTAAGTTTGGACACATTTATTAGGTCCAAAATACATTTGAAAAAAAAGTTATATTGCGAAATATTGGCAAAGCTGAATTTTCAGCATAATTACTCCAGTCTTCAGTGTCACATGATCCTTCAGAAACCCTTGTAATATGATGATTTGGTGCAGTTGTGCTGCTTAATTTTTCTTTTTCCGGATTCTTTGAATAGAAAATTCAAACGAACAGCATTTATTTGAAATCATTTTTTGTAACATTATACAGTAAATGCATTTACTTTATATTTCTCATAATATTCCATCAATACAGATTTAGTTCTGATCCTTGTAGTAGTTTATTATTGTAGTACTTTGGTTTAGAATTTTTTAGCAGTGGTGCTTTAAATAACATGCATGCATTTATTATGAAACTCTGGTTTCGCGCATCCCCATAGCACATAAGTGTCAATTTATTCACCTTCATGTTGTTCCAAACCTGTATGACTTTCCTTCTTCTAAGAAGATATTTTAAAGAACCCTGAAGTTCAAACAACATTGGACTCCATTGACTTTCATTGTATGTAATCAGAGACATTTCTCAAAATATCTTCTTTTTATGTTCCATACAACACAATTTCCATTTTTGGATGAACTATCCCTTTAAGTGTGTAGTGTAAGTATGCAAATCGGAATGCAGTAAACGACTGGAGGAAGGAAATTAAGAAGGAAGGAACAAAGTGATGGGATTGATGTGGGTGTAGACAGTGAAGGAGAAAGACGAAAGACAGAAGAACATACAAAAGAAGAAAGCAGAAACAATGGAGACCAAGAAAAAAGGAAAAGAGTGAGAGCGATAGATAAAAGGGATGGGGAAGAGCGAGAAAAGGAGGATCCGATGAGAGAACACTGTGGTCGACAGTAATTGCTTCGTCTTGCTCTGATGCCCATATATGGTAATGGAATGCGTGACTGAGAGGGGGTAACCTGTATTGAGCCGAGAGCATCACCACGTTCCCATACACACACACACACACACACACACACACAGAGAGAGAGCGAGAGAGAGCGCAATCAGACATGCTGATTACAAAACACATTATCACTCAGAAACGAGAAGACCAGCACTCAGAAATAAACACTCTACAGAAAAACCTTACAAGAGCTCCTGACAGATAGAAAGAGACAAGAGATACTCAGTCAAATTAAAATCATACATAACTGCCATCATCAAATTATTATGGTCAACATGAAAGGACCTCCGCAGCCCATTTACTTCTGTAATCGGAGTGCAACAGGATACTCAACAAGAAAATAAATGTATGGGGAATTTACTGGATTGCAACAAGTGCATACTTCTATATCAAAATGGAGTCAGGCGATTGGAGGGGATGGGTGCTAGAATTGATCATGCACGAAGGTATTCAATAGCCGCTTTCACACAACTGATATTTTCAGTTTAGAGGTTGTGTGTGGGCACGATGTGTTGTTGAAATACAGAAGTTGCAAAGATGCTGAATTTTGATGCCCTGCATGTGTGAAAAAAAAGAAAGATTAAAATAGTACATTGATAGGGTGCTTTGACCGACGTTCCTTTTTACAGTTTTTTGTGTTCAAGTTTTTGCCTTTGCAGAAAATATCCTTGAAAATTAAGTCAGTATTTCATCAAGTCATAATTATTCATTTTAGTAAATTTTACTGAAAAGGCATCTAATTTTAGTCAAGAGAATGCAAAACCAAGCAAGCAAATAACAAATAAATAAGCGATAGGGATGTACCGATATGAAAATTTCGGCCGATACCGATAACCGATAATTCTTTATATTTGAAAGCTGATAACCGATATCTATGCAAGATTAATCTAAATCCACATTTTTATATTATTTTTTAAAAGAGCCTGATCACAAAAACAAATGCTGTTATAATTGTATGTGACAGACTTGCGCTGCACATGTTTGCCCTCAACTGTATTTTCCTTTTATGATTCCAATCATATTTCAAGCAATTCAAAAGCATCATGGTGAACAGTGCACATTTGAGGTGTCACAGCTGAAGGAAATTATTCATTACTTATCATCTTTAATTTATCGTCCAAATTTTCTTACCGGGCCGATAACGATAACATTAAAAATGAAGATGTATTTGCCGCTACCGATATGGTGGCCGATATATTGTGCATCCTTAATAAGAGAATAAATATCCAAATAAATAAACAAACATGATTTTATTGTTTAAAATTAATGATATTTATATGCTACTATTTCATCAAAATCTTTTCATAAAAGACTGAAAGCGGATGCGTGTGAGATTAACAGATGTGGTACATTTACCGGAAAGGTAAAACAGCAATTTACCTGCAATATAACAAGTATGAAAGTGGCTAGTAAAAGTGACTACAATCATCCGGTAGATTAATCACTATATGCTTCAGTTAGAGCTCAGAACAGGCCACTGAAAAACCCAAATTGGTCAACTACTACTCTGATATCAGCCAGTCAAAAGCTGCTCTTTTCATACATTGTGTTGGCTGATCGCAAGCATCCTCATTACTGCAGGTATTCTAAGCAGAGATTCTGATACAGCTACCTCCCACAAACACCTAGTTAAGGCCCCTCTGTGCTGCACGAGTGTGACTCATCCCATCAGACATGAGGCTGAGGACGCAAGCACAGCGAGTCTTGGCTATCTCCTCCGTTCCTGCAAGTGCTGGGCATCTGGAAGGGCACCAGGCCTACCTCAGCTCCCTGGCACGCCAAGGACGCCCACGTGACCGGCCCCGGCTCTCGTGCCAACTCAGGACCCCTGCATAGACTCAGCAAGATTTGACAGGATTCTGTTGGGCTCATCTGTGAGGGACTCAGTTATGAGTCGCCGCAGAACCAGTGTTGAGGGAAAATGCAGTATGTCGAGAAAGTCTTCAAGTAATACGGAAAACTGTACATGGCAAAGGCAGCACAACACTGAATATATATATAGCACAAAATTTACTATATAAATAGACTAGATATTGTCCATATTAACTAAACTTGTTGTGAATGATCAATGCAATCTCATGGCAATTCGTAACTATTTTACGTTTTGGCTTATTGGTGGCTAATTTGTATGAATTTGTATGATCTCATTCGTACAATCTACTTACGCCCATATGTTTATGGGTGGACCTTCATGCTTAATTTTTTTTCCAAATAATCATACGGTTTTTAACAATTCACATAATACGAATACGAATTCAAACTAAATCGACACCTCATAAAAAGTGAGATGGGGTTGGAATGATTCATCAGTGCACGTTATTCCAAAGAAACATTTCTTTTTTGTAAACTTTAATTAAAGACAATAACTAAATCTGCCTCTTAACCAACTTTTCTGTTCAGCTGATGTCACCTACAAACACTTGTCACACAGAGACCACTTTTTATGACATGCATTTTTCCCACCCTGTATTATCATACTGAATATCCTGTTTATAAAAGTAAAATGGGCTGCAAATGCGGTTTTATGTTGACTAAGACTTTTAGAGCGACCAAAAGCCGAGGAGATGAAGAAATCACTATTGCTATCGCCATTAACTTTTTTGCTCACCAACCATTGTGGCTACTTGTTTTCCAAAGTTAATAGCCACTCAACATTTTCACTGGCCACAATTCTGATATCAATGAGAAAAACTGCCATATAGATGTTTTAAATATTATCTCATAATTTGTCAACAGGTATATTATGCTGTTGTCACTTTAAGACCTGACGTACTGATCCACTATACTGTTACACATGCGTTTTCTTTCTCAACCATTTACATTCACTTAAAACATAACTGACTATATATACACACGTGAATTGTGTTTGTGTGCAAACTCACTGTCGGAGAGATAAGAGAGCGAGAAAGTGCAGCTGGTATAGCGTATTCTGCGGAAAATTTGTATTGGAAGCGGTTTGGACATTTCAGTATCGATATGCATCGAAAAATCTATATTTTTGACAAAACTACATTGCCCTTAGTTTATTATTTCAGATGCCTTTTTACAAATACTACAATTGAAAAATGTATATATCATTTATAAAATGCAACCCGCCAAAGTGTCTAGTATAGTGACTGTTACACGCCACTGCTGAAATCCACCCGCATTTGGCAGGTTGGCGGGTGTTTGACAAGCCCTGGCTATCACAAAATTGTCATGACAATCAGCATGCATCTGGTTTTCCAAAGGCAAAGTTTACGATGCCTCTTCCATGCCATTTTATTTACACATGTAAAGAAGAAATGTTGCTTTCATGCGACAACGCATCTTGGAATATTGGAAGCAGCCAATTAAAGTAAACATAAAATGGCATTCGTTTCCCATTTTACTTCACAGTGCAACATCATATTCAACAAGAAAAAAACATAATGACTTTTTAGGCGTTTGAAATTCATTGGATCAAGAAAAGTGGTCTCTATATGACAGGTGATTGCAAAAAAACATCTATTTTTAGGATTAACATACACAGATGAATCTCAGTATGACTAGGAACATGAAGAAAGAAGAACACCTTAGAGCGCCTTGTGTAATTTCTGCAGCTCAAGGGTGACTAAACTGAATTTCAATATAAAATATTGTTGCAAACAGGTTTTCCAAAACAGCTATTTGTCTTCTATAGAGCATCACAGTCCCGCCCACAGCCGGTGCCGGAAGTAAAAATTCAATACAATTTCTCCATTGACAGTTGGGGTATAAGCCATAAAAACGTAACCATACATGGTAGACTTAAAACCAGCTACGGCTGTACTAAGCGATTGTATATGCTCATATAACCGCCAAAAGTTCATGGGGCACTAACCTTGTTTTGAGATAAATGCCTTTTATTCGCGATGTCTTGGAGAAGTACTTCATTACCCACAATCCTAAACAATCCCACAGTGATGCATCTGATTGGTGGAGCTCGTGTAAACCCCGCGAAAGTTCGTGAAGACTCAAGATAAATAGAAAAAAAAAAAAAAACTGTTGCGTTTTTTTGCACTGTATCACTGATGTGACATTTGAACCGAGGAGTCTTCATATATGGTATGAGTCATATCAAGCATTTTATGATGCCACTGTCAAAACAATATTTAGCTTAGGCATACCCAGAGCCATAGAGAGCTCTTCATGCATTTACTGAACATTTGTGTAATAATTTATGGCAAGTTAATAAACTGAATATGATGCACTTTCTGGTTTGCTGACCTTCACTTTTTAATTTTCACTTGTTGTTATTAAGAAAATACATTAAATGTTATTAAAATTAAGGATGAACTATAACTTCATGAATAAAATGAGCATGGATCACAAGTGGGAAATTGTTGAGGCATTTGTCAGCAACCTGCCCGTGGGCCGCTGAAACTGATGAGCAGAACGCCGCGCGGACTGCCAGATCTGCACCCGTGAGCCGCGGACCACCAGCCATGCTTTCCAGTCTATTTACACAATTACTACTGAAAGAACTGCTATAAACGGCACAAGAAAAAGTTCGCGTGGCTGTCGTCAGATTTTAAAGTCGCTCTAAAGGCTCTTTCGCGGTTGTGGCTTCAGTCGACTTCAGTGAGGCGCGGTGGTTTATGGGATGAGTAGTTCCTTCGCTCGGAAATGAAAATATGTACACAGTCTTGTACCTTTGACTTTTTTTTGGATTTTCTCGCCGTTTTTTCACTCGAAATGATATGTTGTATGCCTATGAGTTCAGCCGTAGCTGGTTATCCTCAGACATGCTCTAAAACTCTTTAGATACGGATTTTCGAAAACGTCAATGGGAGAAATGAATGGGAAATTTACTTCCGGCACCGAAGCGCTCTCGGGCTGTGGGCGGGACTGTGATGCTCTATTGGTTGCACAAAACAAATAGTCCCACCCCCAAACTCACGCCATTGGTTGAGAGTGGTTAGGATGCTTACATTAATTTTTTGGAGAATCAACCTACAAATGGTAGACTTACAATCTACAAATTACTGTTACAAGAAAATAATTTTAACATAAACATTTGAGCTTAAAACAATATATAATCAGGACACGCTTCATCTCTGTAATCATGACTTCAAAAATAGTTCTAAATATGTCACGATTGTGACGTGGCCTACGGCAGTGCTTATGCTAAACTAGTCAAGAACACCAAAGCGCAAAATCCCACCTCCCTTCATTATCCTAGCTCTCCTCAAGTAAAGCCATCAGGAAATATGTGTGATAATATGTGCCAAAAAAAGAGCTTTATTTGGGGGGGAAAGATGACATTAAAATGACACTTTCAAGTCTAGTTTTGTGCATTAATGCATTGCGGCATTGTGACTCATCAGAGAGACCTCATTTCAGGTGTAACACTATATGTCTACAGCTCAATGCAAGTTTCCAAGCCGCCACTCAAATAACGCCACTTCAAAAGAAAAATCTGACAGGTTGCGATGTTATATTTTAACGAGCTTGTTTTTGTGTTGAGTAATATTTGATGGGAGTCAGGTTAATACTTGAGCAACGAGTTCAAAGCAGGATGCAACAGGACACGGATGTTTTGATGTTGACATTCAGAAGACATGTGATTGTGAAAGCGAAACTGCGTGTTTATGAATGGGCACTACTGCACACAGCTTAATCTGGTCATGTGATTAACCAGAAGGCAAACAGCTGATGAAAAGATAAATGACAGAGCACGATACCTAAAATCACGTGAAATCCAAGAACAGCCTGGTAAAATGCCAACATGATATGGGATCACCCTATAAACTGGCTTTGCTTCAGGGCTAAATATAAAATATGGTTCCTGAAGCAAACCCAGTTTATGGGAAATGCTTATTATATCTTGTAATATAATATTATGTAGTATATATATTATGTAATATTTAAATTATATTACTTGAGACTATACCCTTGTGAAAAATCCTTTAGCATATACTGGTAAAAAGAGTACTTATTACAGAAATAATATACTTTACATTCAGTTCGCACTCAAGTATATTTTTTTTATGTTTTCAGGCACTCAATTGCATGTTAACTGATATTAAAAGAAAATGTATTATAGTTTAAATTTATATTGAATGTAATTAGCTGAACTTTAGAGTAATTAGCATAATTACGAGTATTGCCAACTGTACAGACAAGCATTTATGGTCAACAACATTTTATGTTATTTCTATTGAAATGTGCATGTCATGTATTGTAATTTAGTACACTTAAAAAATTATATTAAATTAAAATGAATAAATTAATATTTAATAACAAACTACAGTTAAAATTTATGAGTACTTAACTTGACTTGTTAGTCAACACATCAAAATTATAGCTACTCTATACTATAGCATGACAAAATATTATTAAAACAATGATTTCAAATGTACTTTAAAGTGAAACCTTCAATTTGGCATTACAAAGTGTACTTCTTAAAAGTGTACTTAAGTGTGTTAAGAAACAGTCATGAAAGTGTACTCAATAAATACACTTTAGAGTGCTTTTATTTCATTAATATTATATTACCTGAAAGTTTAATTTTTTTTAAACTTTTTTAAATTTAAAGTACATTACAAGTCATTTTCAACACAATTAAATGCACTTATATTTCACAAGGATGGGCTTTTTGTGTGATACAATAGATTAACTTTTGTATAGGAAACGGTCATTATCTTCTCTACAATAACCAAAAGCAAATGAAATAAAAAATTGCAATGTATTATAATTACCCCGAACTCTAGGTCCAGCAGTATTTTAAATTATTAACATACCATGAATTGAAAAAAGTGACAATTTTGCTTTCTAAACATCTCTTGAATTTCAGCTTCGCCTTCCATATTCTCCACAAATTCAATAGTGTCATTTCAAGAAATGTACTCTTCTCCAGCCTGAGAGGGACTTACACATTCAACATCCTTCTTATGATTCAGACCACGTTTCCTAATGAAGCGGTATTTAACCTCTGTCTTCTGATTTACAGTCAATTTCCTTCGGCTCTTCTCTCTTTCTTTCTTTCTATCTATCACTGTTCTGGGAAATGGTGCAGGATGAGACACTCGCCAGTGTGAGAAAGTGAGAGGACGAGTGAGAGAATGAGAGAGAGAGAGAGATAGAGAAAGAAATGGGCATAAGAGTGCCTTAGAATAGCGTTGGTTATGACAGTACGGACAAACTTTGGAAACTTCTGGGCTTCGGAAACTCTCCGGATACGAGAGCAGCCACCTGTGCAGTGTCAATGCGCCTGACACTCAACCCACCATGAGGTTATGCCTGACAGACAGATAGCTATCGGATGGAAGAAACAGGGAAAATGAGAGTGCCAATCTTTGCGAGACCCCTCACATAGGACGGAAAATGAGAAGTGAGATTAAATGGAGAACAAATGCAGACTTTGACTTGAGGGGAGCCACCCGAGACATTCTCTAGCAGAAACTTCAACTATAGCGCTATAAAGATGTGTTTTCCATGCATATTTTGTAATTTATATTCCATCTGAATCAAAATACATCTGTTTTTCTCACATAACCTGTGTACAAATTATGGAGCATTTACCTGCTGTTGTTCAGCTAACTCAGAAAGGCGTCCTTTGAGAAATCTATTCACATCTGGATAGGAATGTCTGTGTTTATGGGGTATTATTTTAACCTTTGAATACCGAAGCTAAATTTCTGTAGGAAACAACCTTGAACATTTGATTAAAAATAAAAAACATTTATCCTTGTGCAAAATATAAGCCCAAATACTAATACTACTAATAAAAAAAAAAATTATAATTTTTTTTTTTTTAAATAATAATACATAATAATACATCAAAATACAATAGAATTGAATAATTGTTATATAAAACATAAAATGAAAGTACCTTACAATGTGAACTACAGGCAATCAGGGAAAAAAAGAATCTTGCTGCTGAGCCTAGCTGATATTATTTCCCCCAAATATATACAATACATTATATATTTGAATGTTGTTTATTTCAATGGGCTTTAGATGCACATCCAGAGCACATGATGACCTTCATTGCCTACATCCCAAAAAAAAAAAAGTCTCATCTTAATAATAAAAACTACAGAGATCCCAATCTAATCCCATTTGAATCAGTTCATAAAAATCACAGACATCTGATGTTAATAATTATAACTCAAGCATCATTTGGAAAACTTATCTTATCTCATTCAAATAGTGCATATGTGATTAGATTTGCAAAGACACCAGGACTGCAACCAAAAATGAAAAATGTTATCAAATAATTGGTTTTATGCATTTTCACATGTACTTTTATAGCCTTATACTCTATCATATACCAACAACTTCATTTTTACTTATCTACATCTGAGACTTATTGTACGTTTACACGACAACGATGTACTAAAAACGGAAACGTTTTCCTTCGCATTTTTTCACAGATGACTCCACCGTCAAAACGATCCCGTTCACACGGATCCGCGAAAACAACTACAAATGCTGTAATATTCATGCCAGGCCAGTAGTTGGCGATGTCACTTTGTAAAGAAACACTACGCGCCTATAGACTGAACACATAATACACATGCACATGACGGTTTGCACAAATTTGTGTTTTTGTAATTTACATGGAGATAACGGCATCGTTTTTAAAAACCTTGCACTTAGAAACCCGTTTACAAAATTTTGCGTTTTCAGGCCATCAAAACGCCATTGTCGTGTAAAAGAACGACCAAAAGGCATACAAGTTGTCCGAAAACGATGTCATGTAAACTCCTGAACTATAAAAGAGCAAAACCTCAGAGAAATATGATTTTCTTCAGCATGTCTGTGCACATAAGCCTGTATGTTCTCTATATTTGCAAGGACGTAGGTGTGCCTGGAAGTGGACAAAATGCTTGTGAAGAAAAGCTCCTGTGTGCTTGAGGAGAGTGTGAAGCAATGGCTGGATATCTTGCGATTCTACTCTCAGTATCCAGACAAGTGTGATTCTGTAAACTGCAATTCTACAGTCTGCAGAAGCCCGTCTGCTCCTGCTCCATTACTAAAACCTCTTTCAGCTATTTCCATCACTACAAAAAGCTGAACAAACTGCTAGTGCTATATAACCGCCAAGTCAGCTGGAATTAAAAAGCAGAAACACAGAGACACACACACACACACACACACACACACACAGGACGACTAAGTCAAAGGCATGACAGTCAGCCTCTCAAATAAACATTTATGAAAAGTCCCCACGGAAGTCATTTTCCCTTACATCATGACTGGAGGTCCACAGAATCCTCAAGAAGCATTAGCCTTTCACCCTTCAACCAGCTTTGGATGGCAGCAACTCCGAATATTCTCTCCAGGGTTTAAGTTTCCAGCTTGAGACATGCCTGCCATCTCAAATTCACAGAACCAAACTTAAAAGCCAAACAGGAAATAAAACTTATTTATTTATTCTGTTTTGTTTAAACCAAAAGTATTAGTTTATCAGCTCTGAGTGGAAGTCATTCTCCATAACCCTGATTATCACTCACAAAGGACTCAAAATGTTAAAAACGGAGCAAAAGAATATCCTCTTCTGCATCTAAATCGTTTCTCTACCTCTTTTCAAGTTGCTTTTAAATAAACAAAATCAAAATTGACACGATTTACTTCTTAATAGCCTACATGCTCACGGTCTTGCTGTCGACAGTTCATCTTCATAATCTTTCATCAAATTGTGACAACTTGCACAATCCAATCAATTTCCACCTTTTTTTCCCCCCTCATTAAATATTGTTTCATTCAGAAGTAAAATGGGTTGCAAACACACTTGTCGACTTTAAAAAAAAGAAAAGAGCTTTTAATCAAAAACATTCCAGTGCTGGAATTCAATTCCTTGTGAACTGATCGTGAAGACCCAAATCACCATTCCCCAAGTGTAGACTAACTCAAGATTTAATGGCAAATTGCATTTGACACGGCCTTCAAATTCATCTCTCAGAGACAAAGCAAAAGATGAGAAAATTAGATCCTATAAGCCTTCTTTTTTAAAATGACACAAATTTATAGTTGGTAATGAGGTTAACACGGCTGTAAATTACAGAGGTCTGCTGAGGTGAAAGTGTGGTTTCTATTAAAAAGGTAGATTAAGCACATAAAGACATACGCACACGTTCGCATGCGTTTCGGCACAATTAAAAGCACCGTGCTAACGACGTGGGGCTAAGAAAGTCAATCAAGCAGAGAGCTTCTGAAGAAGATCAGTCGGTAATTAAGGCAATTTCAGCTCCGCCCTCAAGAGGATCTCAATGAATCAGCGTAGTTTGCGCTAGCTCAGGCAAAGGCTGTTAACACACAATACCCATCACCGATCCAGCGGATGGATGGAGGGCCGGCTAACCTGCATGTATGGACACGTTAAGCTAATAAAGTCAGAGATTTTAATATGCACTCATATTTCTCATCAAATTCTTCCAAGATGAAATTACCTTTGGTAGTCTATGCTATCCACATTAATTTTATAGCTCTACACTCAATTATTTAGGTGTTTCTTCTAGAACTCCTTTGAGCAATAAAAACAAACATAAACGAGAGGTTCCCACTTACATGAAACATAAATGAGAACTCCATTAAGTCTTCTCAGTTATGAAAGAGCAACATTTATGTGCCTCATGTGCTTAATCCACCACCAACACATCTGACAGATGAAAGGACAGCTAACATGCATTTTAAGACACGTTAAGCTGCAAAGAACTAGATTTGCATTTTCCTTGAGAAATTGTTCACTTGCACAGCAACAATAAAAAGTGCTAATGCTTGAAGTAAGTTTAGGTTTAGGCTTTGGTTCTGTGCAAATAAAAGGCCATAACTAAGGTTGTCAAACGTACCAGTCCAGCACTACTGGTACCAGTCAGTCCTAAAAAGCGTGTTTTTAAAAGCGTTGAGCATTGTAGTAAATCACAATCCTATCTGTTGAGAGTGTGAATGCAATGGCCTTTCAGAAGTGCTAGTCAGTAAGCTAGTCAGAATCCGCTTAACAGCTGAAAGCTCACAAGGTTTTGTTTTGTTCAAAGCGAGCCACACGCTTGTGAATCCTTTCACCAACAGAGTGTAAACACAACACAATGTATATAAGAGATACATTGTACAATTAAGACAGCTTTTTTATTTTATCGTTTGCGCGAGTTTTCGCAAGAGTGCAGAATTCAGTGAGCTTGTGCTTTAGAGATTGGGAGCCTAAGTGATTATAAAGGGAGGCTCTTCTCTTGCTTTCCGTTTATTACCCATTCACAATCTTTTTTGGAATACTTTATTTTCAGTTTTTCAGTTTACACAAAAAAAAAAAAGAAAGAAAAATGCATTTTCTAGCCACTGCCAGAGCTATCTCCAGAAAATGTTTCTGAAACCTGTTTAATATTTTATCAATTTTCCTGAAGTTCCCCAGCAAACAAAACTCTGGGTCAACCGGTAATGAAATTTGTGTAATCTTAGTCAAGACACTACAAAAGTCAATCCAGAAATCTCGCACTTTTACACACAACCAAGTACAGTGTAGGAAGGAGCCCACCTCTATTGTACAGCGGAAGCATGCATCAGATAGCTCAGGCTTGAACTTATGAATCTTCTCCGGAGTTAAATACAGCTGATGGAGGAAATTATAGTGGATAAGTCTATACCGTGCATTACCCATTCACAATCTGATACAAGTTTAGTTTTTCATGCTGCTAAGTACACTGTAAAGTTTCTGGATTGACAACCATATTTAAATGTGTAATTGAATCTGAAACTGTGATGATTGACAGTGATGACCAACGGATGAGACAAAACAACATTTATAATTTCACTTAGGCTAATTCAACAGTTTTTGCTCTTTTGGTACCGATAAATTGTACTGGTATTGGTACCGGCTACTGAAATGTTGGTACCGTGAACAACCCTAGACACAACAGAGTTGCTTTGCACTCCATGTTTTGTTTTCTGTCAAGCATATACGAAAATCAACATATCAACATTTTAAGGCAACTATGTGGTTAAAAATAATATGTGAGAAAGAAACCACCACAATCCCAATTCAATATGAATGTAGATATACGAAAAAGACCCAAACATCAGTTGTCATTCACATTTTAGAGAAGTCAATAAGGACTTTAATCTTAATGTTTTACTACATTTTAAATACACTGTCCTAACCCACCATTTCAGCTGTAAACGTATATCCCATCGGGTTAGAATACAATGAAAGCAGAAACCTTTGAAACAAATTAATATAAAGCTATAGTTCATCCAAATTTTCATTCTGTCATTCATTACTCACCCTCATAACCCTAACCCTAACCCAGAAGACTTGGATTAAACTGCTCGATTCATATGTTACTATCTCTTTATGAACGTTTTGAAGTATCAGAGTTTTGGGTGAATAGACTTTCAATGGAAGGACAGAAATCTTTCAGATTTCATTAAAAAATATCTCCATCACTTGTGTTTTGAAGATGAATAAAGTCTTATGGGTTTGGAATGACATGAGAGTGAGTAATTAATGACAGAATTTTCATTTTTGGGTGAACCAACCCTTTAAGTTAAAACAAATCCTAACCAAAATGTTTGAGGCAGCCTACATCAATGCAGCACAGTAGAGAGATGGCTGTCTCTCTTTGCTTAAAGGATTGATAAAGATGAAGGTGTTGAAAGTTTTAAAGAGGGTGGAAAAACCCTTTGAATGAGCCCAGGGTCACAGAAAAGGCTGATCTCAGAGCCCACACACAAAAATCCCTCTCTTTAACCATCATTTTATCAAGCACAGTGGTGGGTGATAAGAAGGCATGGCTGGCCTCCAGGAGTCCTCCGGCCTTCACTAACGGCACCGTATGACCACATCAGTGCTGAGCGGCAGAGGAGGACAACAAGGGAGAATAAAAAAAGAGGGAGGTGGGAGAGTCAGAGACTGGGAGACTGAGAGTATCTCTTTCACGCCGTGAGACAAACACATAAATCGGGAGACGGACGGAGACACAGAACAGATTTTCCATCTGTTATGCGGCAACATCTGATTCCCCATTTACGACTGCAGCATATTTTCAAGTCCAGCGAGCAAGATTGCAGCTATCAAACAATTTTCGGGTTTTGTATGCTCTGGAACTCACTCATTTCCAATATATCATCTACATTACAAAAAAGGGACCTCGGAAATGGCTTCTAGATAGTGGGGCCACAATAAAGTGTAAACCATGTGAGACGGAGGTAAATCGAGGACAGACGGGGAAACTTTTTTGTCAACACACTCCGAGAAAAACGCTCTCCTATGCACTCCAGACACTCATAAACAATGGAAGAAAAAGGAGACAGAGGGTCTTATAGGGCGACCAATCACTAAAGCCACCAGAACAAAGGCTTGAGACAGAGCTTTGAATGCACACTGGGAGAAAAAAAAGGAGGGGTGCGGGGAAAGGGCACTCATTCAAAGACAAGCAATTTTAGTCCCTTGCATGCTCAATGTGGGTGTGGGTGAGAGTCAGAGAGAAAGGTTTCTTGTGAAGGTGTTAGTTTCATTCTACTCTCTATTTTGGACAATGCAGACACTGAGGTCTTTTGTTCTTGGAAACCTGTTGGCATAGATAGAAGCATATTGTTCGGCGGGAAGAAAAAAGGAATACAAGGGAATTATCATGCCTTTGTGAGGGAGTTGCTCTTTGCCGCCGCTCTGACATTTGTTGCTTCTGACAGTAATGGAAGACCAAAGGGAACCAATAAGAAAAGTATCTACTTCCATTTGTCGTGCTTCCCTGATCCCAAACTGAATTAAACACTCGGCAATAATGTTTTAAACTCCCCTCAAAGACTCTAAAACAAGATGGATGCCATCAGATCCCCAATGAAAAGAGGTCTCCATGACAACTGCGAGGAACCTTAACCTCACCCCTGAAGATCCCCTCTGAGAACTAATACACAAACCTTTGACATGTACCAACAAGATTAATGGGCAACCAGAAGTCTTGCGTTCATCCTGAGGTGTAAAACGCCTTATCCCACGAAGAAATTAATAGAGGCGAACCCCAGAGTGTACCCACACGAGATGAGCGGCACTGAAATCTTGGCATGACTAATTGTGGTGCCAAGATTCATCCATCCAAAACTCATTTATCCAATGGCCAAGATGCTCATCTTATTTCTTGTGAAATATGTGCAGAAGGAACACTTCATTTACAGTCACCCGTTGCCAGCATCTCGAGTCTCCTAGACCTACCCGTTTACCCGAAAAGCCAAGCGCACACTATAAGACTGAAGCTAATATTGTATGGAACTAGTATGCGATAAATAATCTGGATTATAGTTAACTAAGTGCGTGCACACACTGGTTTGAAACTGGTTTGTCCCAACAAGTGGGTGAGCAGCAATGAGACAATGAAAAAGCGAGACTGCAAACAAGCATGCAAAAGTCATCTATATTTTTGGCATTTAAAGTGCTGTTCATTCTAAGGACGATAAATTTAACGTTTTAATAATCATTCTAATTCTAAGAGAATAGTGACATCCACACCCCAGCTATAACATTGACAGCCCATCAGAATGCTTGAGAATTTAAAGTGGCAGACAACAAAACTGCAACATGCGCTTATAATAATCAGAATGTTATCGTCTGTTGGTGTGGACGTGTCATCATTATAGTTATTGTTAATGTTAACAGGTTTTATTCTTTATTTTTCCATTATCTTTCTTATTTTATTTGTGCAAATCATTTAAAAACGACATCTTGTAGTTGACACACCTGCATTTAGTTGCGTAAAGTGCACATTACATTGACAAAAACAAGAAACTTGAGTCTTTAAATACGTGCAGAGCTTCAGTCCTGCAGTGTAGCCTCGGCTTAGACTGAACCGCAGACATGTCTCTCCTTATCAGAGGAAACCAGCCCCTCTGAGACGCCATCAAATCACTGTGATGTTCAAACCACCAGGGAAGAAATGTCTAGGACCATCACCACTAGCAAGACTAGTGTGGCAAACAAGGGGAACAGTAACTTAAAATACAATTTTATAGCAGTGGTATCTCAAAATAGCAGAAGACTTACATAAAATTCAGACATCATTGCATTTTATAAGGTTACAGTCAGCAACATAGACTTGTCATAAACCTCTAAGTGTCAACAACTAAACCCTGTTGCATTTCTTGCCTCAAATATACATTATAATAACATATAACAAATGATGTAGGCTATAGATGTAAAAGTTTCAAACTGTAAAGCAGGTGATTAAGTATGACATTTCAATTACACCTGCTGTCTTCCAGCCTTAGAAAAAGAAAAAGAAAACTGATCACGACAGACAGGCCACACCTTGCGTAACATGGAGTACGAGACAAGGGATACGGGTTACGGTCAGTGGCTCTTATTAAGTTGACCAGGATAACCCAGATAAGCAGGTAAGCCGTAGAAATCAGCGCGCGCAAGCGTAACACATGCGTGCAACTTGCGTATCAATACACTTGGGACGGGCGACTTCATGTTAAACGCCTACTACATCACGCAAATTACCTCTAGGTATGTACAGTTTCAAAATAACAAGAGACCGGTTGAGCAGTAAAAAAAAAAGAAAAAAGAAAAAAAGATTAACCCACAAGTTACTGAGTCACATTACCTTGGCTGGACAGAAGGCACGCGCCAAGAATCAGGCAACAGTTTATCATCGTAAAGTCGCTCATTCCGCTCTTGTCCGCGGGAGGTTAAACAAATCCTGAAAACTTTAGCATAAAATCTCTTTCACTTTGCGAGGCGAACCGGAGGCGGTGTGTTGAGGCTCGTCAGGTCGGAATCTCAGTCTTACAGTCCGCTCCAACTGCTAGTAAAGCCCGGAGTGTGTGCAGGTATGTTATTGTGCTCGTGATGGTGCCCGTTGACTCCTTCTGCCTGACGAGACTAGCTCACTTGTTCTGTTCGGTCGCGAGCGCGAGAGCGCTACAGATGGAATTGGCCGTGATGTCATCGTCGCGTCACGTCATAGTGTGAATGGAAGGGCATTGAAGTTTAGAACTTGTGGATTGGGTTCCAGAGACACCATTAAAGCGTAAAATCCAGATATTCTGGGTTTCCGCTTCGAAGTAGCCTACTATTTTTTTGAGAATGTAATCAGAATGCGAGTAAAATTAGCGGGGCATTTTAGGGGATTTAGACAAAAATCCCCCTGTCGTAAGTAAATTCCTCTGGGTTTTACCAAACATTTGACGTTGTATTATTTATAACATTCTATAGCACTAATTTTAATCGAAATAGTAAATCTAATTTGATATTAAAGTTTGTGACAGTAAACAAAGAACCATCGATTATGTAAAAATATGCTAACAGAGCGTTTCCTGACATCATTGTAGGCCTATCAGTATAAGATTTATTTCAGTTCATATAGTGACAAATAAACGACACGCTGCTTTATTTTCTTCAAAATATGCCCTCGTAAACGGTGAATGATGAAAAGAAATGATTCTGAAATTCAATTTCCATGGGGCGACTATTAAATTCCATAATTAAAAAGTTAATTTCCCACACTGGCAAAATTGTCAGACAATATAAATCAGACGACTTGGCTGTTTTTGAATGTTCTAGAAGTCGAATCTGAACTTGTAAATTAAAATATTTTATACTCATATTGGCGGACTTTCTTCATACACAGACGCCCATAACTGCCGTTGATTGACTGTCAAAACAATGCGATTTATTCAAATAAGGAGGAATGAAGGACGGGATTGATGAATTCAGTGCTCTTCTCCTCTGGGAATGGCCTGCATACTAATCAGTGACCTCGCTCTGCCATCTATTGACTAGTCTGTGAAATTACGCGCTCACATTCATTAGCATGCAGAGCCCGGAAGATTTCTGTCAAATGAAATACAGCGTCCCCTCGATAATGCATAAACGGTTGCTTGCGTATACGTTTATAGTTTTAACTAGAAGTTCGACAAGGCAAACTTTGATGTTAGCTGACAAAGTCTTGCCTGGCAGCTTGAAAAACTTAAAAAGCTGCGAAGTTTGAAGGTTGCATAGGCCGTGTGCACTTTGAATACTTGAAATACCCAATAAATGATTGAAAGACACCGTTTTTCTATTATTTTCTGTTTCCTGTTGAAACGTACTCATTTCAGAGACCATTTGATTGGACAAAAATCTGTTCAGTGCAGCATGAGTTGGGTCCAAATGCACATATAGGCCTATCTGCTAGCTAGTCATATTGTGTTAACAGCTAGGAGTGTATTAGCATATGCATGACCAACCTCATGGCTAATAGACAGACTAAAAGCCACACATTTTCTCTGAAAATGATGGCCTAGGTGTTTAAGTAGAGTAGGAAATAATGCTGCATTCGAGACTACTAAGAAATCGTCCATCTTCTACTTGAAAATAACCACTGGATCTGGACTTAAGTGGGTATGTTTACATGCACTAATTTCCATCAATTGGATTGAATCCAATCCAATTTCACAATCTGAAAGTTCTGTTTATGAACCCTACACGTTGTAATCCGATATACGTTTACATGTGCATTAGTCTACAGGTATTCTGAACAATTATCCAGCGTATGTGCAGTGCTGTAAAAAATGATATGATCAATAAGTTACGACAACATGTTTTTACATTGCTTTAACTCATCAAAATAAGTTATACAATTTTGTTTTTATGGAAGTTTAATGCAATTTAAGTTGAAATGACTTAAACATCCAAGTTGATTGAACCTAAAAATGTTGCATTTCTGAATACGATTGAGAAAATAGTTGGATTCATGCCTTAACATGCTTTTTTTTCCCTTTTTTTTCTGTTGATCAGATTATTTCAGGTCTACACCATCCCTTTCAATCCAATTGAAATTTCATTCAGATCAAGCTCAATCGAATTTGATTGAGGTGTTTACATGATGACTTTTCAGTCAGATTGAGCCACCAATCCATTTATAATCAGATCATTATCATAGCTAGTGTGATGCATCTTTTCCAAGATGGTGGTGACTAAAGCAACATCCCATTAGATATTTTCAAGTGTTGATGGGGAAATTCCAACTGTATTCTGGTAAGTGACATTTTGTATGTAATAATATTTGTTAATTGTGATTTATTGAAGCAGCCCTAAATGACATTGACCCCACAATGAATATGGATGTCAAAAGGATACAAAGGCAAGTCTGCATGCTCAAAGTCTAGTGCAACCGCACATACTAAAAATAAAGGTTGATTATTGGCATTCAATGATTCCATGAAGAACCATTAACATGGATCTTTTCCATTTGACAAAAAGTTCTTTAAAGTGTAAAACAGTTCTTTATATTTTCAAAATGTTCTTCACACTAAAAAAAAAAGGCTCTTTTAAGAACTGTTCACTGAAAGGTTCTTTGGGAAACCAAAAATCTTTCTTCTGTGGCCTCCCTGCAAAAAAACACTTTTTTTTACCTTAATTTTTAAGAGCTTGGGCTGTCAAAGGGACATTCAGAGGTTTTCAAGAAGCCTCACAAAGCTGTGTAAAAATGGGCCATTGAACAACATCAAATTAAAATTTCTTATAAATAGTAAGATAATTAGCCTACGGTAGGGCTACATATGTCAATTCCAAGTCTTAATACAAATAATCATTTCCTTCTGGAAATTACCACTATTAAAATCCTCGGGTACACCATTAGCAGCTTTTCTAGGAGTGTCCATTTACTGAGAGTGCCTTAAGGTCAAATGCAAATGCTGGTATATAAGAGTCCTGTGAAATAAGTGTGGCATATTGTCAGTGGGAGTGGGCTATAAATTCATCTTCAATCTATGACCTTCATATATACTTTTTTTTCCACCCCACAGAACATTCAGTAAGATTCCTGATTATATTGTTACCTAACAGCACTCACCCCCTCTCTCACAGATGCATCCTTAATATAGCTGAGTCATGGTTAGCCGGAACACAGGAAAAAGAGCAATTGAATCCTATTAGAATCTGTCTATATTCCCCCACTTGGTACTGTGTGTTCAATTGCGCTTGACGATGTGTATCTCATCTTGGCCAAAAAATAGCTTGAATTGCCGCTCACCGGGCCAAACGCTTCTAACGACCACTGACAGTTTGGCACTAATGATACGTTTTCAAGCATTCAATGTCATTGTCTCCAACACACTGTCCTAACCGGAGGTCCAATAGGATGGCAAAATGTCCAAATCTGACAACCCTTTTAAAAATGGCCTGAAACCTCCTTCACACTCACATACTTTGCCCTCCATCCGAGCTTTCTGAAAGATTGTTGCTTAGCTCGGCCCAGCAGGCTCAGATTGATTAAGCTTGGTGGCTGCTTTAATGTGATCATGTATCAGTTGCCTGTCGACACCTTTACCGGCATAACTCTCCGACTCGGACAGACTGATTAATACACTGAAGTGTCCATCCCCATGCCTTACTGTTGCCTTATTTTTCTATTCTCCTCAGGTCTCGATCCGGTTACCTTCTGCCCCTCATTATTACAGTATATCTTAAAGCTCCATTAAACTGGCTCAGCTAAGTGTTGCTCTGCTAATGACGCACCAAAGGGCTGCTGATAATACGCTATGATTAAACGCATTAAAGGGCCGAGCAGGCTACCACCCCACAGCAGGGTTCTTGTACGTTCTGCGTACACACTCACTAAAATGTCTCAGTTCATTTGCCTCAAATGTCTAATTTCTCAGGTTTATTTAAAGGCATAGTTCACACCAAAATGCTCATTTCAAGCTTCGAAAAGGATGCAAAAGCATCATAGGCCCTGTTTACACCTGGTATTAAGATGCATTTTGGTCGATCCGATCACAAGTAGACGAAGGAGATACATACCCGTTATACCTGGTGTTTAATCCGTCTCTTTTGTCCACTTTCAACCTGATTTCTTCGAGGGGAGGGTCTATGGGTGGGTAAATGTTTGGGGGTTTTCAGATCTTTCAATCTATAGACGAAATATGCTCCCGCAATTTACATATGAACGCGACCGGAGACGACGGAAAAATACACTGAGCAGTAGCTTTCGTTTCTGCTCTGACAGCCACAAGAAGACCACGCCAAACTCTGTGAGTGTGTGTTAGAAATCAGGAATGGTGAGAGAACATTGTGCTTGGTACGTTTTTCATCTTCAAACCAAACTAGGGCCTCCAGCCAACAAATCCTGTCAGGTTAGCGCGTAAAGTTTATTCATTAAGTCAGTAGGCGGAGAGTATAGGCGTCTTTTGTGGCTGTTCGATCACATTCGACCACATGAGCGTTTACACTACGAAAGCAATCCGGTCGAATGCGTTTTCGTCTACCTCTGGAAGTGTTTGAAAGTGGACAAACTCAAAACATTTTAGACCCCGTTTACACCTGTATTTTGCATCGTCCAATTGTGATCCGACCGAGCAAAACGCATCTTAATACCAGGTGTAAACAGGGCTGTAGAAGTGGTTCATATGAGTCATGAGTCGTGTCATTCACTGAAAATCTTTTTGAAAATCTTATGTATGATTCGTGAACAAATCGTTCATTTGAGTCAAAGCTCGTTCTGATTGATTCATTCACAAATTGCACTGATTTAGTTCTTGAGTTCAATTCGCTGACTCATTGATCCAGTCTCGACATAAATTTCAGTCTATTTTTCACTCAAATACATTGAATAAAGTGGAATAGTGCCACAATTCTAATATGATTTTTATTGATTTTTGTGTTCAAACCTTCAGTCCCCCAAAGAAACTCATATAGGTTTGGAATGACAAGTAAATGACCCAATTTTATGGTGAACTATTCCTTTAAGACTCCTTTCATTACATTCCTTTTTAGTGCTCTTTCACTCCATTTATGCTTATTCACCTCTTGATTACTGTGAAATCAAATCAGGCACTTTGTTTTGCTGCTGGTTTGTGGTTTTTTTCATTAGATCTTTTATGCTTCACTGCAGATTTGTTTAAAATGTGAGTTTTAAGCTGTGTGTGTGGGAAAAGAAAGCATGGAAAAAATAGCAAGACAGGCATACAGAAATTTTGTCTATAATACTAATAATATCTCAATTTAGCTCAAGATTTCAAAAGGATTTGCTTGCGGTGTGAAAATAGGGAAAAAAGGTGTCGCGAATATGTGCTTCTCACACATTTCAATGAATTCTGCCCATTCACATCTTTTCACGATGCATCTGTTTGCACTGTTCTTGTGTGTGTGTGTTGAATTGTGTGGCATTCTCAAGCCACAATGTACTCAGACACGCACACAATGACTGGCTCACTGTGATCGGCTCACATCCTCTCAACACCCCTCCATATATAGAAAATCCTCCGCCTGGGGGACACAAACAACATTTGGAAAAAAGGATTAAAAGAGCGATAGAGTGAGAAAAAATAGCCGGAGTTGAATGTGTGAAGCAGGAAAGTTGGTATGTTGTTTTTCACTTCCAGTGGGACTGTTCTCTCTCATTTTATATATTTATACACTGTGTTATACATTATGGAATTGAATTGAATTGGCAGGAAATAATATTTAGTCTGTTCTGGATCTTGAGAAAGTTATGTTAAAAGAGTGAAATAACATTATACCTTCAAACACGCAGTAGACTGACGTATCTGACCGCTTGCTCGCATCTCGCATATTTTACAGCATCTAGTGCATGTCGAGGCATTCTAAAAATGCGGCACTCAAGTAAAAACAAGTTCAGCTTTTAGAGTGTTCATGTCACGAACTGCTCGGAGACACGAAGGTTCAGATCCAAATGCAGCTTTTATTTAAGGCGCAATCCAAAGGCGTAATCCAAAGTACAGGCAATGGGTCAAAACACAGGTAGGCAGTCCAAACAAACAAATAAACAAACAAACAAACAATCAAAACAGGCAGGGGTCAGAGGCAAAAGAGTAATCCAGGGAACAGGCAAGAAATCCAAAAAACCAAGAGACATGAAAACAGGGAAAACGCTCAGAAATGCAGTGTGACACAAACAAGACTTCGCGGTGAGTGAATGAATGAACATGGTATAAACAGACAGACTAACAGGATGAGACAGGTGAATGCAATCAGTGAATGAGGTACAGGTGAATGTGATAAGTGATGATGAGTCCGGGCAGTGAGTTATGGGAAATGTAGTTTGTGAGTGAAACATGATAGTCTGGTGTGGAGTGCCCTCTGGAGGCTTTCAAGGGCACTCCAGCTGGTTATCGTTACATAGCCCCTCCCCAAAGAGCGGCTTCCAGACGCTCCAAAACTGTCCAGGTGGGAGGTGGCCCGGAGGCGGATCCGGGGGCAGGATGGAGGGCCAGGTCCGTGGAGCGGAAGAGGACCTTGAGACTGCGGTAATACGGGAGGCCAGAATGGAGCAGGCAGAGCAGGCAACCAGGGCGGAGCAGGCTGTGCAGGCGACCAGGGCGGAGCAGGCGACCAGGGTGGAGACGACCCTTCAGGCGGCCAGGGCGGAGACGACCCTTCAGGCGGCCAGGGCGGAGACGACCCTTCAGGCGGCCATGGCACAGGAACAGACAACGGCTCAGGAACAGGAACAGACACCGGCTCAGGGACAGACACCGGCTCAGGGACAGACACCGTGGCAGCGGCTACTATCTTGTCCGAAGACACTGGCTCTGCGGAGACCATCTTGTCCTGAGACACTGACTCGGCGGCGACCATCTTGTCCTGAGACACTGGCCCGGCGGTGGCCATCTTGTCCTGAGACACAGGCGTGGTTTCGGCCATCTTGTCCGAAGACACAGGCGTGGAGTCGGCCATCTTGTCCGAAGACACAGGCGCAGAAAGAGGAAGAGGAACAGATTCAGGCTCAGTATCAGGATCAGATTCAGGCTCAGGAACAGATTCAGTCTCGGCGGGACGAGACTCTTGATGGGCGGACGTGATGTGAAGCTCAGTCTCTGGATCGGCTGACGTGACGTGAAGCTCAGTCTCTGGGTCGGCTGACGTGACGTGAAGCTCAGTCTCTGGGTCGGCAGAAGTGACGTGAAGCTCAGTCTCTGGGTCGGCAGAAGTGACGTGAAGCTCAGTCTCTGGGTCGGCAGAAGTGACGTGAAGCTCAGTCTCTGGATCAGGATCAGCGCGCTCTGAGCTTGACGGGACCAGTGGCGGCGCGGGCTTTGAGCTGGGCAGGACCAGCGGCGAAGAGGGCTCTGGGCTGGACAGGACCAGCGGTGAAGAGGGCTCTGGGCTGGACAGGACCAGCGGCGAAGAGGGCTCTGGGCTGGACAGGACCAGCGGCGAAGAGGGCTCTGGGCTGGACAGGACCAGCGGTGAAGAGGGCTCTGAGCTGGACAGGACCAGCGATGAAGAGGGCTCTGAGCTGGACAGGACCAGCGGCAATGAAGAAGGCTCTGTGCTGGACGAGACCAGCGGTGAAGAGGGCTCTGAGCTGAACAGGACCAGCGGTGAAGAGGGCTCTGTGCTGGACGAGACCAGCGGTGAAGAGGGCTCTGTGCTGGACGGGACCAGCGGTGAAGAGGGCTCTGTGCTGGACGGGACCAGCGGTGAAGAGGGCTCTGTGCTGGACGGGACCAGCGGTGAAGAGGGCTCTGTGCTGGACAGGACCAGTGGTGAAGGCTCTAGCTTGGCGGGCATGACGCTCTCAGTCTCAGGGGCGGCGGGCATGACGCATACTGCCTTGGCTTCGGCAGATTTGGCGTGAAGTGCGGGCTCGGCTGGACTGGCGTGAAGTGCGGGCTCGGCTGGACTGGCGTGAAGTGCGGGCTCGGCTGGACTGGCGTGAAGTGCGGGCTCGGCTGGACTGGCGTGAAGTGCGGGCTCGGCTGGACTGGCGTGGAGCACGGTCTGAGGGGACACTGCGGGTTCAGGGAGCTTCTTCTCCTCCTCGCCCACAGTAAACAAGGAACCGCTCCACAACAGGGCCAGGTCAACGTACCTTTCTAAAGACCCGTGCGGATCAGGTTCAGGCATCAGAGACCGGAGTGGTTCCGATAATCCCCCGCGGAAGAAGATCATCAAGCACTGGGTGCTCATTTGTGCAAGATGTGCCAGCTCGAGGAATTCTGCGACATAATCCTCGATGGCGCAATTCTCTTGGCGAAGACGGATGATCTGGACATCAGGACTCCAGGTAGGCATGGCTGCTGGATCTAGGTTTGGCGAAGTCTTCTGTCACGAACTGCTCGGAGACACGAAGGTTCAGATCCAAATGCAGCTTTTATTTAAGGCGCAATCCAAAGGCGTAATCCAAAGTACAGGCAATGGGTCAAAACACAGGTAGGCAGTCCAAACAAACAAATAAACAAACAAACAATCAATCAAAACAGGCAGGGGTCAGAGGCAAAAGAGTAATCCAGGGAACAGGCAAGAAATCCAAAAAAACCAAGAGACATGAAAACAGGGAAAACGCTCAGAAATGCAGTGTGACACAAACAAGACTTCACGGTGAGTGAATGAATGAACATGGTATAAACAGACAGACTAACAGGATGAGACAGGTGAATGCAATCAGTGAATGAGGTACAGGTGAATGTGATAAGTGATGATGAGTCCGGGCAGTGAGTTATGGGAAATGTAGTTTGTGAGTGAAACATGATAGTCTGGTGTGGAGTGCCCTCTGGAGGCTTTCAAGGGCACTCCAGCTGGTTATCGTTACAGTTCAGCTATGCTGTTTTAAAGCTCCCTAATTTTGTTTTGGAGGTCTCCTACAATATGTACATGCATCAAAGGTCAAAAACACTTTAATTTACTTACAATGTACATTGCGCATCACCTAATTTATAAAAGAGTCTGAAAACGGTTTGTTTGAAGATACAGGCTCTCTAAACCCCTCCTTTCTGCAAGCCTACTCTGCTCTGATTGGTCAGATAGCACAGTCTGTTGTGATTGGTCTACCACTTACAGCGCTTCAGAAACAAAACACTTATTACCAAATCTGAATTTCAGCTCCAGATCTTCCTCAGCGCTTGATATACTGTGATACGAACAGTAACAACACGGTCGTTTTTTCCCTTATCAATTCCAGCATGAGTCCTTATCCTTTTGAGGTGCATGCAAAGTGGATTTGCTTCCTCAGCGCAGAAAACATGACATGAACCAAACTTTTTCAGTCTTAGCTACAACTTTAAGGGTGGGTCAAAGCAGACGTTGTTCACAAGCAACAAATGAAGGCCATAGATGCAAATTTGTTACATTGTTATAGGTATGTAACAGGAAGTGAGACTGGAATTGCTGACGATTGATAGCCTGGAAATCCAGACCTAAATCTGAAAGATTAATGGTCTGGCATCGACTAATGAAAATCGGCCAGCTCGAGGGGCGGCACCAAGCATGCATTTGACTGTTGATCTCACTGCAATTGGATAACACTTCGACCAATCACAACAAGCCCCACACGCTTATCTACCAGCGGAGCTAACTGGTAGATTAGACTTTTGCCGTATCCGGTCGGCAAAACAGCAAAAACGCCCTTCTTGCACAGGAACGATTCGAGCGCCATCTTCTGTTCCTCTTTTAGACAAAAAGCCAAGTCTAACTCGTTCATTGTAGCGGCCAAAGCCGTTTCAAACAACTGGTGTCAACTAGCCATCTTACAATGTTTACTAATGACTTCGACATCACAGCGCTGTCGTCATCTGTTTAGCTCACCTCTGGCCCGCCTATATCAGATAACCCGATGTGATTGGTGCAGCTCAGATCGAGGGGCATATTTAATGAGCACCATTACTCGACGCCAGAGTAACTCGCTGAGCAAATTCAACTTGTGCTCTCGCGAGAACTCTGGATTACCAGGGTAGACGATTGACACTTTGATCTTTAAAACTTTGCAAACCTTTTACATTCACAAACAGCTATATGACGCACTACATGAAAGGTAATTTTTGAAAAAGCATAATAGGGGGATTTTCAAAAATGCATTTCTAGACCTTGCGTTTTTTCTCTCTCGCTCGCTTCACTGACCTGACCTGTGTTTTTACCCGCAAAAATGTGTTTTTCAATTCCTTTTTCAAGGCTATTTTTTATTGATTTTCTATGTAAACGCACTAGACTGATGTGTTTGATCTCTGTGTACCGCGTATGAAACTAAAAACACGGCTTTCAAGTTAAAAGAAGTTCAACTTAAAAAAAAAAAACGTGTCTTGAGACCTTGCATTTTCCCCCCATTCCACTGCCCGTGTCTCGTGTTTTTTTGTGTGTTAACAGACCCTTAGAAAAAATAGGTTCAGTGGGGTTTTATATTACACCCTATAGGGTTCTTGGCTCAATTTTAAAGAACCCATTATGCCAAAAAGGTTCTATATTAAAGAAATGATTGCATAAAACTTTCCTATTTAAGGGGTTATTTAATTTTTATAGTGATAAAATATGTTTACGATCTGATCATAAAATTTAATTAAAATGAATTAATTAAAACTAAATCCATAAAATAATCCCATGGGAAAACTTTAAAGGTTCTATATTTGAAGCGCCTGACAGAAGCCTTCAAGGTTATAGAACCTTTTCTTCTAAGAATGTAGATTGTTTTTGAAAGATCATGAGAATAAAATGTTCAAGTTTCTCCTGTATTGCATCAGATTGTAAAACTCATCTCAGATCTTATTAGAAACCATCTTTATGAGTGAATTCTAACAATAAAGAGATGGAAGAACCTGTCAAAAGGCAACCATCTCTGCAGGACTCCATCCATCAGGTCTGTATGGTAGAGCAGATATATACAAAAGCCACTTGAGCATTGAGAGCAAGTCAAATGAAGCTTATACAGACAGATTTTTGAAGGCAATAAACCCTGGAGTGCACACAACCTGAGAAAAGCTGGATAAATACTGTAGACTTTAAGCATCACAAAAACCAAAGACTGGTGTCAGATTGCAACAAAAATCTATTGGAAAAGGAGAGAAGATTGCATTTACAGATTCACATCCATAATTTCTGACAAAGCTCAAGGAGACATGCATAGATAAACAGGAGGAGCTTCACAAATTGAAAGATTGTTCAGAAACCAAGCCAAAAGGACTTGAAACTGTAATCACTGCCGCCCTACACAGTTCTGAATGCTAATGTAATGAGATTTCGGTTTTAAATTTAAAATCAATATTTAAAAAAACGCTTTTCACAAAGTCAGAATGAGACATTGTGAGATGGAAAAAAAATCAATTGGAATTATTCCGAAATACGCCTAATGCTGCAAAGTGAGGCATTTCCTGAGGGCCTTGTCTATATAACACATCACTCTTCTGCTTACTTTTTTGCTTTTTATTTCATTTCCTTTTTGTTTTTCCGTGGAGCCAAATAGCTATTTGTCTTATGCGTGCACAAAAACAAATATCTAACATTTCAGCCGTCTTTGTCTTGCGTGTAGCTCATTTCTCACGTCCGCATACATTGCGTCTCGCGTCCTGATGTGTTTTTGCAGTCTGAGCTGCACGTAGTTGTTGGTAAATAACATAAAGCTGTGTACAGCTGAAGGGAAGGACCGGCTTGATTACAGCCCTGCAGTCTTTATCTGCCGTGTGCAGGCACACTTTGACGCAGATGAGAATGGGAATGAGATGGAGGGATTTTGTCATCACAGAGCTGTGGGACGTTTGCTTGTCAGCCATGATCTGCTTAGAATGGGCCTGAGTGCACACACACACACACACACACACACATACACACACAAATGTTCAGTTCCACTGGTGTGTGTGTGTGTGTGTATGATGGAGAGGAAGCAGAGGTCATGTCATTTTTGTCAGTGATGGTCTCACAGTCATCCCGCGCATGATTTATTGAAGCAATGTGCTTGTGTTCGCTGAATGAATGTGCACATGAAATCTGACTTTGAATACAGAAGAGTTGACCATGAAGTCTGCATGACTTATGCAGGATATTCCTAATGTTCTGAAGTTAAACAATAGCTTTGTGTGAGGAACAGACTAAGAATTTCCTATTTTTCAGTCCTTGAGAGTACATTTGAATTGAATTGGCTACAACTAACAGGATGTGAAACTGCTATTACAGGAATGAGGAAGCAGATTTTACTGAATCGCCCTGCAAAGAAAACAATAACTCAAGAAGATATGTAATTAAGCTGTTTTAGTGTTTCCATCTGGTAATGGATGTTTGATGCTTTTTGTTTCCTTTTTGAGATTGAGGGTAAATAGCATTCTGGGAAAGGAAGCGTTTTCCAAGATGGTCCCAAAGAGGGTTTACATCCTTATATCGTAATATTCTATTATTTTACAGTTATTTATATAATTATTTATTTAGCCTACAGTTTAAATTTATATTACATTTTAAAATATACAATAATAGGAATTGTTCAATATGATTTGTAACACATTTTTAAATACCTTTTTATAATTATATTTACAGTTTTTTTTCTATCGCTAACAAGCGCTTACCCATACTACAGATACTTTTTCTAAACTCTTAACACAGACTCACACCTACAAAACAATTGGCCAAATGGATCATTTTCTTCTCAAAAACACATTTTGTTAAATATATACTAACTCTTCATTTCAAAATAGAACACATCTTTCTCTGCACACACTAACTTTACCAAAACACTGAAAATCTGACTCAAAATGAAATTATTCTGTCAAAGAATAACACTTGTTTTCACTTCACAAGGTACATGCAGTCAATTTAGTTTTTTTTTTTAACTAAAAAAAGATCTTCAGGGTTAGGCCACATGTTTTCATCAACATCACATCTGATATTATCCAAGGCGATGCACCTGGGATAAAACCGCTTGGTATGTCGGATCCACCCTTGGCAATCATGATCTGTGATGTCCCTGCAGCCAGCATCCATGGCTTCAAGGAGGGACATCTGGTCATGTGGCTGATGGTCATAAACCTTCCACCTCCATGCAGAAAAGAACTCCTCTATGGGGTTGAGGAAAGGTGAATAGGGTGGAAGGAAGAGACTTACCAGTGTTGGGTGGACTTCAAACCATGTTGTTATTGCTTGCGAATGATGGAAAGCCACATTGTCCCAGGTAATTACAAAGGTCCTCATGTTTTCACCCTCCTGATCCTGCTCTGGAACCAGGCGCTGGTGGAGATCATTGAGAAAGGCAAGGAGGCGCTCGGTATTATAGGGTCCAACCTGACATCTGTGAAGGAGTAATCCTGCATTTGCAATTGCTGCACACATGGTAATGTTTGCCCCTCTCTGTCCTGGCACATCAACTGTGGCCCTTTTTCCAATTACATTTCGTCCACGTTGACGCCTTTTGGCCAGATTGAATCCTGCCTCATCTATGTATATGAATTCATGAGGGGCCTGGTTGGCCTCCAATTCCATAACTCTCTGAAACAAAGTTTATGTAAATCATGTCATTACTGTATAGTATACCATACTGTACTGTAACCTATAACTGTGTAGGTTACCTACTTGCAAAGTGACAGCAAAGAACTGGACATTGAATTGAATATACACTATACCTGGACATATTGTCGTCGTTGCTCCTTGACTTTCTCACTGTTCCTCTCAAAGGGAACATTGTAGAGCTGCTTCATCCACACTCTGTGTTTGGACAATGTCCGCATAATGGTTGTGAGGCAGATGCTATCGATATTGTCAAATATCTCATGGTCCTCCACAACTCTAGTTTGAATTTCATGCAGTTTTATTGCATTATTTGCAACAACCATTTCTACAATGGCAAGCTCTTGATCATTATTGAGGAGCTTTCCTCTTCCCCCAGAGGGTGGAAGGCGTTGCATTCTTTAGAGCAGTGGTTCTCAAAGTGTGGGGCGCGCCCCACTGGTGGGGAATAGAGACGTGACAGGTGGGGCGCGCCAAACGGGAGGAAATTTTCCTTTTTATGCCTTTATATCTTTATCCAGACATCCCAACTGTCCCAGAAGTTCCGGGAGTCTCCCACATATTGATAGCGTCTCCTTGACGCCCGCAAATGAGATCCAATCTCCCGGAATCGCGCACTAGAGAGTGACTGCGCGCGCTTGTGTGTGTTTGTGTGACTATAAAGGCATATTAATATTAGCGGAACAAACTTTCGCGCCCATAGATATATGTGTAGCTATATCTATGTTTCGTGCCGATGGGTAGCAGGCTAGTGTGGGCAATAAATAAATTGTTTAATGCAAAACAGGCTCATTTAAGCCACTAATGCAGGGATAAATAGACCTGTCTTGCCAAATGGATTTATCTTCTTTTCTTTTTTAACAGATTGCAAAGTGGCACTTTTATTGCTTTTCTATTTTTGAACTTGATACAAATTTTGACACAGCTGCACTTTTATTTTCTCTATTTTTGAATTTCATGCAAATTATGACACAGCTGCACTTTTATTTTCTCTATTTTTGAATTTCATGCAAATTATGGCACAGCTGCACTTTTATTTTATTTATTTTTGAACTTGCTGTTATTTGATGTAGATAGTTAGTTTGTATTTAGATATAACTTGTTACTATACTGATACTACTTGTTAATTCAATAAATTTGAACATTTTATTTCTTTAGCATGTTGGGGCGATGGGGGCAGGTGGGGCTTGAAAATTCCCCCTTGTCCAAAGAACCACTGCTTTAGAGGGACAAAACATTCAACATATGCATTACTGTAAGACCTTATTGACATGTCAAGTGAGAATAGAAACAATCCATGTAAAATGCAATACTTACCTGTTGGTTTGTTGAAAGATGCGTGTAATGGAGGCAACCGTTGACCGCCTCAAATTGGGCTGCACTCTTTCACCAGCCTCTCTTAGTGAAAGACCGTGGTTGATTACATGGTCAATGATAGTGTATACAAATTTCATCACTGACTACTGTTCTTGCAGCCCTTGGAATGCCACCACCACGCATTCTTACACCTCTACCTGGCCCTCTCCACGGCCCTGCTCTTTTCCCTGGCCCTGCTCCTCTCACTGCTCCTGCATCTCTCACTGGGCCTGCTCTTCTCCCTGGGCCGCTTGCTCTTACTCTTCCTCGTCCAGACATTACAGTGTTTGTCTTTTTCTGTTTCTGTTTCCAAAAACATCACTCCTCAAAGTCCTCCTTTTACTGTATAAGTGTCAATGTAATAGAAAAAAATAACCCCTGCCACTGAGTCTAAGCCAGACTGGAATCAGCTGTGGTTGGCCCAATTTACCCAACATAAATCAGCTGTGTGTCAAGTATTCAATTGTTTGTTTATTATCAGCGGAGATATATTGTTTTTGAACTGATATCATTGCAGAAGCAGAGGTTTTTATACTGTATCTAAGGTTTGGAATATTGTTTTTGCTATTGTGGGATGTTGTGTGTTAACATTCGTAAATACTACAAAAACAATCCATAATTTTGTTGGGAGGTATAGCTTGTCTGTTAAGAAAATGTAAGCATTGTGGAAATGTGTTCACTGTGTGAAAACGACATGAAATGGGTGAATGGTATGGCCACAAAAGACAGATGCTGTGCTAATTGTGTTTAGAGTTTTGAAAATGTGACGACTGGTTGGAGAAACACTTGTTAGCGACTGAAAAAAACAAATTTTTTAATTTGTATAATTTTTACAAAAATTTGATACAAATGTAATTGAAATTAATTGTATAGTTATTATTATTATTATTATTATTATATATTATATATAAACCCTGAGTAATTCTATATTTTGTAATTATTTAAATTATATTGATATAATCCATAATTTATAAAAATCATTAAAAATTTACTTATATTTTGTATGTGTGTATATCTATATATAGATTTACTTTATATTATATATATATATATATATATATATATATATATATTCAGTCACTTTATATATATATATATATATATATATACACACACAACATTATATATAATGTGTAGCATTTCAAACGTCGAATATCATATTTCTGAAAGTATGCCATATGTTGCGTTTTTGCAAGTCTTGTGATCGATTGTGACTTTTTTTATGTTTGGAATTGAATTTGTTTGTGAGATCTGAGAGCTTTGTGTTTTAAGAGCTTGAGAGACTCAGTTCCCATTTACTGTGTGCAAAACAACAGCTCAAACATTCATGCATTCATCTCCTCTCATTTCCACCAGAGATAGAAAATCATAGGTTTAGAACGACATTATGGTGAGTAAATGATGACAATTTTCATTTCTGGATAAACGATCCATATAAGAGTTACACACTGACAAACGGGGGGCCATTATATCTTTGATGAGCTGCAATTAGCCAAATTTAACATTGATTTCTGCATCCAAACTTACTAGAGCAAGTTTAATTTAGTGTGAACACCATCCAATACAACACTGAAAGAGTTCTTCTGTTGAAGTTCACTCTCTATATGTGTCACAGTGGATCAAATGGTTAAAATTACACAAAGGACAGTTTTATTGCTTATAGGGATCGTTCTCTCAGAGCTCAGAGAAAATTCCCCAGGAGATAGACAAATCAGACAACAGATGACATAGCTATGTATGTGGCAAGAATATAGCTTTTTTGATAAATATTTGAGTTTGTATTGAGATCTCAGCTAATTTTACACTGATCTCTTCTGAAACTGCAGTGGAGACGTGAAATTACGGTCTTTTTCTTACACTCTTAAAATAAAGATTCTTTATTGGTACTGAGGGTTCCATTAAGAACCTTTCATTGCACAAAAGGTTCTTTAAAGGGGAAAAACACAGGTGTTTCATCACATATGGCTCATGATGACAGATAATAAGCTATAATAATAAATGAAGTGAATGAATATGAAATGAATAATTATGAACACATCCATACATACACTTCAAAATTACAGCTTGATTGGTAATAATGGGCAGTAAAAAGGGATATTAACCTTGATTTCTCTTTGTGTTTCAGATCATTTCATCTACTAGTGAACTCAACTTTTGAAAATTGAAAAATAAGAGAAATAATAATGAGAAAATTGATATAAGAATAGATATTGAAATGGTTCATATTTGTGTCATTTTATATAGATCACTATTGCTTTAATACTGTTAGAATTCATTTTATAATATATTTTCATATGAAGATTTAAAATAGACAAAAGTGAAGCAAGAAATTCCACACCAAAAAAGTATTAGAAAGTAAGAAAGAAAAAAGGCATGAAAAGTGTAAGAAACGCAAGAAAAAATTCCTGTTCAAATAAAAAATGAAACACATAGAGTTATAATGCATTGAGAGAACTGAGCGACCACTCACTGAAAATTCTCCACAGAATTTGGTCTGTGTAAGAGAGTGCAATGGACATAAAACCTTTAGATTCCACCCTGTAATTCCTGCTCACTGATCTGATATTTCGGCATGAGTAAGAGTAATGTGGCAGGTATCGAAGCCACTCATCCTTCTTTACGGAGCTGCTATCATCCATCCATCCGCTCACATCAGCCCAGCGATGACCGGAGGAGAGGAGATATTTGCAGAGGCATGAGACGTGGACACCTGTGTCCTGTTCACACACACACACACACATCTCAAATCACCACTCAATGTCTGAGTCTGACTGCACCATAAGGCCTGCAGAACCATATCAATAACAAAATCAATAACGCAAAATGCATTCAAGTTCCCTGAATTTATTGATCTGTTTTCCCAAATTTATGCACTGTGCAAAAAGTCTAATTGATGAATTAGTTCAATTGTTTTCCCTTGTTGGGTAACAAAAATCTTTTTCACATTTTCAGAAGCAAATCTGAGTGGCGCTTACCATGCTAAACTCACAACAGTGTTTGCTAGTTTACTGTAGTGCAGTTGAATGAGAACTGAACTAAGCTAGATGATGACATCATTTTATTTATTAATTTTTTGCAGAACTGCTTTAGGTGAAATGAACTAATTTAATAATTGATGATCTTTAAAACGGCATTGAATCAACACTGAACTGACTTCAGCTGAACAACAGCCGAAATGCATAATTTTCCTGTTATCACTGCTTTGAATTGTATAAAGCACTATATAAATAAAGGTGACATGACTTGATTAGTATTCAGAGTGTTTTTATCATGGTGATATGTGGTTGCTAGGGTGTTCTAAATGGTTGCTTACTGGCTGATGTCAAAATAGCCATTTAAAAGTGTCTATGATATTTTGGTTTAGACGTGACTTGTAAAATAAACTTTAGGCAAGGCAAGGATAATTAAAACAGTTTAGAATAAAAAAGAAAATGAAATACAGCGTAATCAGTCGGACGCACAGTGGCACAGTGCTCATTCAGTAAATGCACAGCTAAACAGCTTTGAGTCTGGATTTAAATGTGATACTGTAGGAGCACATCTGATCTCTTCTGGAAGCTGGTTCCAGCATAATAGCTAAAAGCGGACTCGCCATGTTTAGAGTGAACCCTTGGTATTTCTAGCTGATGTGAACCTAATGATCTGTTGGGTTTATATTCAGTGAGCATATCTGCAATGTATTTAGGTCCTAGGCCATTGAATGATTTATATACCAGTAATAATACTTTAAAATCAATCCTAAATGTAACTGTGTAAAGACCTGAGGACTGGTGTGATGTGTTCATATTTTCTGTTTCTGCTCAGCGTTCTGTATGAGCTGCAACTGTCTTATGGTGTTTTTGGGAAGGCCAGTGAGGAGTCCATTACAATAATCCACCCTACTGGTGATGAAAGCATGCACAAGTTTCTCTAAGTCTTGACTGGAAACAAAGCATCTAATTCTTGCAATATTTTTCAGATGATAGTATGCTGATTTAGTTATTGCTTTGACATGACTACTGAAGCTAAGGTCTGACTCTAGAGTCACACCAAGATTCCTGACTTGATTTTCAGTTGTTTGACCCCTAGAGTGAAGGTATGTGTTCACCTTGAGAACACCCAGCAAGCAGAAGTCGTAATTTCACCATCTAGGTTAACTATAGACCCGATATAGTCCGGCTATGAGTAACCCACTTCTAGCCAAAATAACCTTGAATTTGGTTACATGTCGTTTTTGCGAGATGTATGATGTTCCATCATGTAAGCAAAGTAAACAGTGATTACAAAGTGTTTGGTTTAATTTCTTCACTCATTTCATTTCTTTATTGATAACTAGTCTATTCTTGGGCTATGATTTAGACGTCTATTAAATTTTCACTGACAGCCCAAATTATGCCTTGTTTTAGCCTAGACGTCTGGGCTGTGTTGGACGGCTATTCTTTTAAACAACACATCTTTTAAACACAAAATTGCTTTCTGGGTCATCTTTGTTTCCAAACGCAATGACTTCAGTTTTGTCTTTGTTTAACTGAAGAAAGTTTTGGCACATCCAACAATACATTGGCACAGGGAGTCAATGGGGCGATAGGGCTAAGTAGAGCTGTGTGTCGTCTGCATAGCGGTAAGCAATTTGGTTATTTCTCATTATTTGGCTCATTGGGAGCATATACAGGCTGAACAGGAGTGGCGCGAGAATCGAGCCTTGAGGGACTCCGCATGTCATGGATGTCCACTCAGACTTATGGTCTCCTATACTCACATAGTAACCTCTCCCTCCTAAGTATGACCTGAACCATTTTAGGACTATCCCAGAAAGCCAGACCCAGTTTTCCAGCCTTTCAAGAAGTATGTTGTGATCGACAGTGTCAAATGCAGCACTGAGGTCGAGTAGTACCAGCACTGATCATTTGCCTGTATCAGTATTTAAGTGAATATCGTTTATTATCTTTATGAGCGCTGTCTCTGTGCTGTGGTGTGGTGGGAAACCGGATTGAAAATTGAAAAAGTATCCATTCGAGCTTAAAAATTTGTTCAGCTGATTGAAGACATCTTTTTCAATGATCTATGAAAGGAAGATTTGAGATTGGTCTATAGTTGCTTAATATGGTCTTATCCAGATTGCTCTTTTTCAGGAAGGGTTTGACAACTGCAGTTTTCAGGGAGTTTGGGAAACTCCCAGAGATAAGTGAGGAGTTTACCACTTCTAGAAGATCTGCTTCTAAACAGTTTAACACACTTTTGAAAAAAGATGTGGGATGTGCGTCAAGGGCGCAGGTTGATGTTTTAAGGTGCTATACGGTTTCTTCCAAAATTTTGCCATCAATATCTTCAAAATCAGACATAACTACTTTCTCAGGTTGTGGTCTGATCTGTCTGACCCCAGCACAACTCAAGGATGTGCTGATCACCTTTCTGATATTATTGATTTTGTCAGAGAAGAAGGAAGCAAACTCACTGCATTTGCTGTCTGAGAGCATTTCACTGGGAATCTGGCTTGGGGGGTTTGTCAGTCTCTCTACAGTAGCAAAAAGAGTGGGTGTGTTGTTTGAGTTGCTGTTTATAATATTCGAGGAGAAAGTCTGTCTAGCTTTGCCTAGTTCCATATTGAAAGCATGGATGCTGTCTTTGTAGATCTTATAATGAACTACAAGTTTTGTCTTCCGCCACATGCGCTCTGCTTTCTGCATTGTGTTTTCATATTTTGCACTGCTGTTGAGTTTCTCCAAGGTGTCTGCCACTCTTCTTCCTGACTGTCACAGGAGCAATATCATCAATTACACTTTTAACTTTTGAGTTAAAAGAATCAAGGAGAAAATCACTTGTCAGCAGTGACTTTCAACAGAAAGTCAGCAGATATACTTGGTGTTAAAGATATAGCCTTCATAAATAGTACACTAGTGTTCTCATTTAAGCATCTCTTCTTGACAGACACAGATCTAGCTTCAATGGCAGGAGAGATCAATATATCAAAGAAAATACAGAAATAAACAGACAGTGCTACATTCTTAATAACAATCGATGAAATGTTTAGACCCTTACTGATAAGTAAATCTAGAGTGTGTCCACGATTGTGTGTTGGGTCCATGTACATGCTGAGTCAGATCAAAAGTTTTTAAAACAGTTTTGATTTCTTTTGCCGTATTGGTTTCGGCATTATCTATGTGAATGTTAAAAGCTCCAGCAATGGCAAAACAGTCAAACTCTGTAAAGTCCTCAGCAAAGGCTGGAGAGTATTTTGGAGGCCTATAAATAATGATAAGTAAAATGCATGGACCACCTTTAAACACAATACCCAGATATTCGAAAGACGGGTAATTCCCAAATGATATTTGCTTACATTGATATCTTTAAAAAGATCAGCTAGACCCCCACCTCTCTTAACAGCTCTGCAGACACTCATAAAAGTAAAGTTAGGAGGGGCTGTGTCATTGAGGACTATTGTACTGCAGCTGTCTTCTAGCCATGTTTCATTTAGAAACGTAAAATCTAGGTTGTTTGTGGTTATTACCGGTAAGTCGTTGACTAGAAGTGACTTATTTTTAAGTGAGCGGATGTTTAAAAGTGCTAACTTAACAGTCTTACGTTTTGTCCCCACAGCAATCTTAGTTTTATGTGTAATAGGCACCAGATTAGATGGGTTTGCTGTATGGCTTTTGAAGGGCTTAGACTTTCTATCATGTAATAGAACAGCAAAAGAGAAAGATACAGGCACACTGGGTCCACACTGGTTATCATAGCGGGGACCCGACACATATCACTGAGAGCTGGTATCAGTTGTTTTTGGTTCACCTCGGGCAGATGGAGGAGGGTGTGGGCCCTGGCGTTGTAGCAGAGGCTGAAGAGCTCTCACAGGAGGTGGGGGAGGACGAGCTCGGACCGCAGGCTTTAGTGTTTGCGGGGCCTGACGTTTTTTGGTTGATATCTGAGGGCTTGCAGCAATAGAGTGGGATAGTTTGGTTCCAGCATACACCAGTCCATCCATTTTCTCTGGAGAGAGGAATAACATGTCTGGTGAGAGGGGCTGTTACTCTGATGTTATCGGAGGCTGTAATATGCTGTCCTGGCTTCCCTGGCTGTTTTCCAGAAAGCTGTCCTTGGGTGTTGAATCTTGGAGCAGTTCTAATATGTCACAGTTTGTCTGTGGTGAGCTCTGTGGGCATGACAAATTTTTTAAATAAAATTTTAATAAAACATTTAATGAAACAGCTTCTTAAACAGTGAAATGGCTTCTCGAACAAGAAAAAAATGTATGGCGGGACTTGATTTTGCCCAACGGGAATTGATTGGATGGTTGAATGGTTGTGATTTGCTATTGGCTCAATCTCATGTGATTGACAGGTTATCCAGCCCTTGTGCCAGTCAACATGTCATCAGAGAAAGACAGAAATGTTGCTGCAAGATGGAGGGTAAGTATTTAAATTAAAGATAACAAGTGCATATGAATTAAAATAATGATGTGCACGAATAAATCATTTATAATAGGCACTACAATATTCCATAAAAAATAAGAATTGTCAATTCTGATTTCATGGAGACTCACACCCCCTCCCCCCAGCCCTCCCAGCAACCCCCATTTGTAAAACAAACTCCTATCCACAGTAATGTTAGATTCAGGGCCTGACTGGTTCAGAGAGGCTGTGCCACAGAAAGTTGCCCTGAGCGCTTTCGTCCTGAGGTTGCTGAGCGATGTTGTTTTCTAGAGAGTTTTCGGTGCTGGCAGCCCACCCGCTCACCCGGTCAGCAGAAAATGGATGAATTTCCAAGTGTCTCCATGCACTGCTATCCCATTAGATCCCTGTCAGTCACCCAGACGATCTGAAGCAGAGCATGTTCTGATAACCCAACCGTCTGCCTGCAGTCCATCACACTTTAAGCTGTCAGGTGGTTAATGCCTGCTTTTCAGTTTACATTATACATTATATTGCATGTTTATGCTGCATGATATAGGCTCAATATTCTATCGTCCATATAAATGAATATATAATTAGATTCTGCAAAATAGCATTAATGCTACTACTTACATAATAAACTGAGAAGTAAGTTTTCAAATGCTTTAGTTTTCACACACATTTTTCAAATGTTTATTTATAATGAGGTTAACAAGTGACCAAAAGTACATTTTTGCCTTTTCTGAATACAATATATGTATATATATTAGTGCTGTCAAATCGATTAATCGCATCTAACATAAAAGTTTTTGTTTACATAATATATGTGTATATATATTATTATATTTATATACATAGGCTATATATGTGTGTGTGTGTCCATGTCTGTGTATATACAGTACATACAGTACACACACACACACACACACACACATATTATGTAAACAAAATGTTAGATGGTTTGACAGCACTAATATTATTTATATATTAGTGAACAGGGACCCAATGCAATTGCTGTGGGATGGGAGTGATGTGAGCAGACTTTTTGTTAAATCTAAGGGCACAAGCAGCTGAGGTTTGAATTAGTTGCTGGCGATTTAGGGTTTTAGTGAGTAGTCCGTAAAACAAAGTGTTACAATAGTCCAGACATGAGGTTAAAATAGCATGGACAACAGTTTCAATAACTTTGAGATTTAACGAAGGTTGTGTACGGCAATATTACGGAGATGGAAAAAAACTATTCTTAACAAGCTGATTGATGTGGGGTTTAAAGCATAATTTATATTACCCCAAGTTTGCATGTAGGAAGGACAAACTAAAACTGTCCATATGGCCTATTAACAAGATTACTGTTTTTTTTTCAGTATTCAGTTTTAAGAAGTTTTGAGCCATCCAAGCTTTGAGATCGTTTAGGCAGAATGAAATGGGAGGGGGAGAAAAAACTGAATTAGGCTGAGCAGAGAAATAGATTTGTGTATCATCAGCATAACTGTGTAAATTAAGACCAAGGCACTGGATGATCTGACCCAGAGGAAGCATGTAGATTAAAAATAGTAGTGGACCAAGAACAGATCCTTGAGGTACTCCACTGTAAACCGTGACATAATGAGATTTGTGTAAGTAATGAATTGTAGCCTGTCTGAGAGATATGAGCTTGAAGGACAATTCCTGTAATACTGATAGCAGTTAGACGAGATATGAATACAGAATGGCAAACAGTTGCAAAAAGCTGCAAAAGAATCAGAAGGCTGAGGACACCAGTATCAGAGGCAAGAAGGTCATTCACTCATTCATACGTTCTGGTTGTCAAAATACATTTCCTTCAATTCTCTATGGCTTTTATCCTTGATAAAAAGTAGGGAAGAAACTGAATTTGTGGAAGCCCTGTATCCGAGTAAAACGGCTTCTTGAAAAAGAAAATGTGAAGGGTGGGACTTGATTTTGTCCACTGGGACTTGATTGGATGGTTGTGGTTTGCTATTGGTCGATCTCATGTGAGTGACAGGTTGCCCCGCCCTCGCGCCAGTAAACACATCATCAGAGAAGAACAGAGATGATGAAGAGGAAGCTATTTTGATTAAAGATTATGAGGGCACTGGTTTTTAAAACGTGTGCAGATTGATCATTTACAATAAATAATGCAGTGGTCCATGACAAATAAGAATAGTTTATTTTGATTTAATTTACGCTACTCTGTGGGAATGTTTCACCTGTTTTTGTTTGAGCGTGTTAGATTGATTAGTAAAGTAGTAGCGTACCTCTATAATTATAGTCTCATTCATGTCTGTTGCATAGTGTGAGACGAGGTACATGCCCAATTTTAACACATCGGGGATATTAATTATATTGAGGCTCATGCTAATGGGCCAAGACTGCCCTCTGGTGGCCAAAGGAAGCTGGCATGTGCATTAATCTTCCTCTTTAAGCCGTTTTATTTCGCTTCATCCCTACTAGCTTAATCAGACTCTTAACTAGCACAGCAGTTTTCAGCTTTGTCCTCGCATCAGTTTGTTTTTTTCTTCCAACATTAGTCTCTGTCTCACAGGTCCTGCCTGCCACACACTTCCATTGACTGCAAAAAGCATCGCCATGGCAACACGGACAGACTGCAATCCATTGCCCTCATTAGGAAGAACCTGAAAAGATTTCACACCTCTGTTTTATCTCTCCTTGATAACGTACACAGATGTCAGGTTGACATGGCAACCCAACAGCCCTGTACATATAAGTGCACAGGTGAATTTATGTTCAGGAATCTAGTCTCTGGAGTAGTACTAGTATGTACTTATATTTAATAAAATAATTCCCTTTGCTCAATGCTGGACACATAAATAACATTAATAATAGATTATTCGGTCCTTAATTCTGCAGTGCAAATATATTATACAGGTTATTTTTAAATTAGTTCATTATTAATTGATGAATATCATTATCATTGACATGAATAAAATTCATTAAACATTGAATGTTGTTAAAAAATGATCATAATTCTCTTCAAAGAAAAATTAATTTGTTAATTATGCTCAGATTAAGGAATTCCAAAAGAAAGGTAACGTAAAGAAATATATTACACACACACATATATATATATATATATATATATATATATATATATATATATATATATATATATATATATATATATATATATATATATTATATATTTACAAACTTTTATTTTAGATGTGTTCAATCGATTTGACAGAACTAATATATATATATATATATATATATATATATATATATATATATATATATATAAAATGTAATTCATATGAATACATATATTGAATACATTATATTTTATTAATTGTGTGTATATATATTATTAAATATATATACACACATACACAATATTAAAATATATGAAACTCAAAAAATATATTATAAAAATACAATAAAATATACATATATACATTGTATGATATGATATAGACTTGAGTTCAATATATATTTAATATGGAGTTTAATATAATGATGATAGCAAATCAAACGCCCTCAGTCCTCCAGATGCACGCCTACAGATGTACAAAACAGCCAGCGTTATTGAAATTTCACAAGACTAGACGCGCTTCACTTTATCGGAGTAGAGAACAGTTAATACAAGCCATCCATCAGAGAGACAGCCTCTGTAATGCACAGGTATGAGTCTCTGCTGACCTAAAATCCACAAGGTGTTACAAATGCCTCCCAGAACAACAGGGATGTTCAAGGAATGGACAAATGGGACAGGATGTGATGTGACAGTAGGTGATTCAGACATTTAGGTCACAGACTTCATAAAGGTCAGAGGAATTGTACTGGGTTCCACCTGACAAACAGTCCAGCTATAGGGCAGCATTGTAACACGTGCTGCGTAACACAAGAATGAACCCCATTGGTTCTCACTGAAGCTCAAACGTGCTGCGTAACACAAGAATGAACCTCATTGGTTCTTGCGGAAACTCAAACGTGCTGCGTAACACGAGAATGAACCTCATTGGTTCTTGCGGAAACTCAAACGTTCTGCGTAACACGAGAATGAACCTTATTGGTTCTTGCTGAAGCTCAAACGTGCTGCGTAACACGAGAATGAACCTCATTGGTTCTTGCGGAAACTCAAACGTGCTGCGTAACACGAGAATGAACCTCATTGGTTCTTGCGGAAACTCAAACGTGCTGCGTAACACGAGAATGAACCTCATTGGTTCTTGCGGAAGCTCAAACGTTCTGCGTAACACGAGAATGAACCTCATTGGTTCTTGCGGAAGCTCAAACGTGCTGCGTAACATGAGAATGAACCTCATTGGTTCTTGCTGAAGCTCAAACGTGCTGCGTAACACGAGAATGAACCTCATTGGTTCTTGCTGAAGCTCAAACGTGCTGCGTAACACGAGAATGAACCTCATTGGTTCTTGCGGAAGCTCAAACGTGCTGCGTAACACGAGAATGAACCTCACTGGTTCTTGCTGAAGCTCAAACGTGCTGCGTAACACGAGAATGAACCTCATTGGTTCTTGCGGAAGCTCAAACGTGCTGCGTAACACGAGAATGAATCTCATTGGTTCTTGCGGAAGCTCAAACGTGCTGCGTAACACGAGAATGAACCTCATTGGTTCTTGCGGAAGCTCAAACGTGCTGCGTAACACGAGAATGAACCTCATTGGTTCTTGCGGAAGCTTAAACGTGCTGCGTAACACGAGAATGAACCTCATTGGTTCTTGCTGAAGCTCAAACGTGCTGCGTAACACGAGAATGAACCTCATTGGTTCTTGCGGAAGCTCAAACGTTCTGCGTAACACGAGAATGAACCTCATTGGTTCTTGCGGAAGCTCAAACGTGCTGCGTAACACGAGAATGAACCTCATTGGTTCTTGCGGAAGCTCAAACGTTCTGCGTAACACGAGAATGAACCTCATTGGTTCTTGCGGAAGCTCAAACGTGCTGCGTAACACGAGAATGAACCTCATTGGTTCTTGCGGAAGCTCAAACGTGCTGCGTAACACGAGAATGAACCTCATTGGTTCTTGCGGAAACTCAAACGTGCTGCGTAACACGAGAATGAACCTCATTGGTTCTTGCGGAAGCTCAAACGTGCTGCGTAACACGAGAATGAACCTCATTGGTTCTTGCGGAAGCTCAAACGTGCTGCGTAACACGAGAATGAACCTCATTGGTTCTTGCGGAAGCTCAAACGTGCTGCGTAACACGAGAATGAACCTCATTGGTTCTTGCGGAAGCTCAAACGTGCTGCGTAACACGAGAATGAACCTCATTGGTTCTTGCGGAAGCTCAAACGTGCTGCGTAACACGAGAATGAACCTCATTGGTTCTTGCGGAAGCTCAAACGTGCTGCGTAACACGAGAATGAACCTCATTGGTTCTTGCGGAAGCTCAAACGTGCTGCGTAACACGAGAATGAACCTCATTGGTTCTTGCGGAAACTCAAACGTGCTGCGTAACACGAGAATGAACCTCATTGGTTCTTGCGGAAGCTCAAACGTGCTGCGTAACACGAGAATGAACCTCATTGGTTCTTGCGGAAGCTCAAACGTGCTGCGTAACACGAGAATGAACCTCATTGGTTCTTGCGGAAGCTCAAACGTGCTGCGTAACACGAGAATGAACCTCATTGGTTCTTGCGGAAGCTCAAACGTGCTGCGTAACACGAGAATGAACCTCATAGGTTCTCGTACGTCAAGCGTTCAGGTTTTTTTTAAACTAGCTACTTCTCATGCCACTTAATTGTACCATGCATTAAAACAGGGGGTTAGTTTTAGGGGCCTGAAAACACAAACTTTTGAAATCAGGAATAAAAGTGCAAGTTTTTGAAAACGATACAGTGATCTCTGTGTAAACTACAAAAACGCGAATTTGTGAAAACTGTGACATCATGTGCACTGCGTGTTTAGTCCATAGGTGTGAAGTGTTTCTTTACAAAGCAAAATAGAGAAATGCATGATATATTATTTTGTTGCACATTTATATTTATACTGACTAAGTTTTCTTATTATATAAAATGCACTGTCCCATGGTTACTAACAGCTCCTCACTGCACTCTATAAATACTGACAAATCATATTTTAAATATAGAATTCTTTATTCAGCCCTTGATTCCCAACAAGACAAACATGATGACAGAAGTCATTTGCCGTTTTTAGAATGTTGAGTTAAAGTGAAGACAGTGAAAGTATCTTTTAACATTCATACCACAGAAATTCTATTCTTATAAACAGTTATACATCTACACAGAGTTAGTCCAGACCAGAATCAAAACTTGAGTTAATAGCAGGCCACAATACAAAAACACAACTGACAATCGCGTGTGCGTTGAAACTTCAAGGTTAAAATGTACATAGAAATGTTTGCACTTATGCATTCAATCAAAAGCTTCTGGAGTGATTTCAGCTTTAGCTGTTCTGATATTAATGCTTATGAAACTCTTGAATAAGACAGCACATCTTCATAACTGCATCCGTATATATATTCTCATCGCCCATTTAAAACCTCTCATACAGTATTTAATGATAACATATTACATACCAGCCATAATGTTGGTAAAGTATGTTTAACCAACTGTATCTAGTTAAAGCCTATACAAGTCTTCCTAGATATTTTAATTAAAAGACTCAATTCATCAATCCATACTTCTGAAAATATAAAATCCCACAAAAAAAGACAGAAATATATTCATACATATTTTTGATTTTCAGCTTTTAGGAGATTACATCCTTGTGTATGTGGAATACATGTATCATAAATTGTCAGAAAGCATCCAGTGTCGAGTTCTAATGGGATGCAGTGCGTATTGAAGCTGGTGTGCAAATCCAACACCCTCATTTGATCCAAATCAGATTCAATCACCATTCAACGCAATTAGCACCACTGCAGAAAACATTAACTTGTCATCATTCGCACCGTGAATGCCAAGAAACATCATATCTGCCAGTCCCCATGAATTTGATGGTAATAACAACAATGTCTGAGAGCATGTGGTTTATTACAGAGCCTTGAATGAAGAGGAGGGCGAGTGGCAGCCGCAGTGGAAGTCTGCATTGGGGTCGAACAGCAGCGAGTCTCTGTTGTGTTTGTGTGGCAGGCAGTCGAGGTGATACCAGGCGTCGCAGTCGTCACACTGGATCCACTGCACGGTGTCCTGCTGCGGGAGGCGACAGTGTGCCGCTGCGCACGGTTCCACACCCTGAGCGACCCCCACGTCAGCGCCATCCTCGTCTTCAGAAGAGGAGGAAGAAGAGGAGGAGGAGGAAGAGGAGGAGCTAGAGGAAGATGATGATGAGGGAGATGGCAGGGAAGGCCGCGGTGGCAGCGGGTGTTTTCTAGGCCTTCCACGTCGTCGCCTGCAGAAAAAGAAATCAGTAAAATTATATATTAATAAAAGCAATCAAATTCATAATGTATACTATTGTTAAAAAAATGTAATCGCTTTATTTTCATATAATATTTTTTTAAATTGTAATATACTTGTTTTTATATTTTTGAACCTTATATTAGAATAAACATTTTTCAGGCTTGGAAATCACAAATTCCCTGATATTTTACATTAAGATCAAATATCCTACTAAGAAAAATTATATACTGACATTTAGAAATATGAATGACTTTAATTATCTATATATAGTCATTACATTATATATATTTTTTATATTATTATTATTATTATATATTATTTTATTATTATTATTATATTTTATTCTATATTATTTATATATATATTTTGAGGCCTTGAAAACACAAATTCCCTGATATTTTATATTAATGATACAATAATAAATTAGAAAAAATATTCTCACTCTTAGAAATATTAATTTTATAAAAGACAGACAGACAAGAATAAAGATTTTAATCATTAATTTTCTAGGCTTGGAAATTACAAATTGATTCCTGTTATTTCATACATCATATATAAAATGCTATATTTTTCCAAGCCTAGAAAATCTATGGAAATGATTAAAATCTTTATTCTTATCTTAAATATATATATATATTATATATATATATATATATATATATATATATATATATATATATATATATATATTATATAAAATTTCTTAGATACTAAATAAATTCGATAGATAATAAATTCGATACTAAAAAATATTAATGACTTTTAGAATATATATATATATATACACACTGTATATAAATTCCTATATGAATAGATTATAAATTCCAGATTTTTTCAGGTTATTGATGATCTTATTCAGTCTCCTGTATGTGACTATCCAGTATCACTAACCCAGTTGAGGCCTGAAAGCGAGAAATCACCCCCCTCGCCTTCTCCGTCTTGCTCATCCTCGCTGATGGGGAGGTCAGGTTGTAATTCTCACTTCCCATCCTCGGGGAAGAGTATATCGGAGAGCTGTTTGCCCTTGGTCTCCTTCCAGGTCCAGACAAGCAGGGCTTCTGCTGGCGGAGGGGAGTCAAATTGATGCTGTTGCCTGTGGTGTGACTGATGTTCACAACATGATTGAACTGCCTGTTCTGTGCCGCATTGAAAATGCTGCCGGTGTGTTTCGACACATCAAACTGTGAGCGGCAACTCTGCTCCAGTTTGGGTAGATGGGGTTGAAACACCTCTGACTCTGATTTGTAAAGTCGTCGTCTTTTCTTTGCTTGTACTCTCCTCCCGTCCTCCAGGTCTCTGCGTCCCGCAGGATCATCCGAACTGTCGTCCTCCAGCAGAACCGTGTGGGCTGACTTGCGTCGGCTCTTTGAGGACGGCGGGACAGACTTGGATGAAATCTCGCCAACAGCCTGGAAAGGAGGCGGGGTTGTGGGCGGGGCCAAAGCGTTGAATGGCGGAGCATTCAAGGTGGTCGTTTTGTCGCTTTTCTTAAAAGTCCAGCAGCTGCCGTTCATCTTGCTCAGGCTGCCGATGGAGTTGAGGATGACCGTGGCTCTGTTGATGGACAGCTTTGAAATGTCCAGAGCGGGTTCCGGTTTACGGTCCGAGGACGTTCTGATCCGGTTCTTAATGTCAGATGAGAAGGAACCCGCTTTGGGCACAGTGATGGCGTCAAAGTCCAGTGGGCGAACCCGTACTTTCTGGAAGAGGAAGTAGAATTCTGGGCTTGCCCGTCCTGATTGGCCACCGATGGTGAGTGTGTCGCCATCAAAGATTTCCTTTAACACCCCTTGTTGGAGGCGTATGTCATTTACCCATGTGCCTGTGGAACAGAGAGAAACTTTTTAGAAGACATTTTACATCAGAGCTTGTAATGAAATAATCTACACTTGTCCCAGAATGCAATTGTGTAGGTCATGTTCACATAAAAATACAATTAGGCTATGCGTTTAAAGCAAAACATTAAGAAACAAACAATAAATATTGCATTTGTGATATTTTATATATTGAAATCATCATTAACTCTTTCCCTGCCATTGTCAGAATTTTCCGTCATTTATGACAGCGCTTCCCCGCCATTGATGGAATTTTCCATGTTTTCACTGGTATAAGGTAAGGGTTTTCAGCTGTTGTATACTATAACACAGAATCTCCTGATCATTAAAAAAAAAAAAAAAAAAAAAGCAGAAACAAGCGATAGCAGATGCATTTGTAAAATAACGCTATTATCAACATTAAACAGCATATAAAACAAAACTGCCTAATGTTACCAAATGAAATGTCCAGATTGAGATATAGGACTGTGAAGCTTTAGGGGTGTTGATGGACTCGATCTACTCCATCTGTGTTTTGACCATCCTTCTGAATCCGATCTGGATGTAGTCTTTGACAAACATGCGTTTTTCTCAGCTTTCTTTTTGCACAAAATGAATAACGTACCCATATTCAATTGTTGATAAAAAAAAGAAAAATGCATTAAGCTAGAATAAAACAGGGTTTTTCCATTTAAAAGCAGAGGCTCTGTTCTTTCTTTTGATATACTGTATGTTCAGATACAAAATATTCTGGGGGCCATGAACATTTTGTGAAAATGAACAAAAAGACTAGCGGTAAAAAAAAATAAAAAATAAACACTGGCAGGGAAAGAGTTACAAAGTAGTGCTGTCAAATAGATTAATCACAATTAATTGTATCTAACATAAAAGTCTGTAATTATATATAGAGAGATATATATACACACGTGTACAGTATATATATATAATCTATACGTGTGTGTGTGTGTATATACACATATGTTTACAAACTTTTATGTTTGATGCGATTAATGTGCGTGTATATATATATATATATATAGTATGTATGTATATAATTTATTATATGAATATAAATATTATATGAAATATAGCAAAACACCCACCATAGCTGCTACGGTCCTTCACTTGAACTTTCCAGCCCTCTTCTCCAGAGGCATCGGTTTCTCTTTCCACATGGAGCTCAGCATGGATACGGGACACAATTGTTGACTCCAGAGTGACGTCACAGAGCTCTGTGGCCCGTCCCAGCCGAAACACACACTCGGCCAGAGCGGGGCGGAAAGTGTACAGGTCAGGCGCAGAGTCAGATGACTCATTTCCATGGGCGTTACTATTGTTCGTATGAGACAACCCAATCCTCAACAGCTGAAAACACGGCTGGACTCCTGACGACATTTTGACATCCCACAAATAAATGGGGAGGAAATCTGCAACACAGCCAGCAAAAGCTGGGCCAATCACATAACACTAGGCTAAACGTCCTCCATCAAAGACTCTCTACTCAGAAAGACTTTTGAGTGCGACCCTTATAAATATATTATTACGCCCAGTAAATAACATCTGACACACTAGATATTATTAAAATATTTGGAGGACAAGCTAAAAAGTTGCAGCACGGATAGATAAGATTTCTGCGAAAAATGTCTAGGTATATGAAGTATTAAAAGTGGATATGCAGTGCCGGGCCAGATGCCGTCACCTGCAGGTCTTCATTCTGGAAAACAGAACAATACAGCGCTTTAGTGACATTACCAATATTAAATTCTTTATTGCAAATTCTTTTTTAGCATTTCTACAGTGAAAATTAAAAAATACAAATCAAAGTTCTGATAATAATTAACATGATGCTTTCGTAGTTCTAATCATACACAGAAACACACACACACACATATAATATATATGTATGTATATATGTATATATATATATATATATATAGATAGATACACACACACACACACATATATATATATATACACAAACATACACACACACAGACATATATATACACCATGCATAGTAGTATGCGTTTAAATATTTACATGTATATTTGTATATATAGTTTATTTTAATATACACAATGTTTAGAGATGCTGTATTGATCTTTATGCAGAGTAATCCGTCAATAATGTAAGAAATAGCGTACTATTTTCATTATATTAAATACATTTACAAAAAACTATTTAAAGAGTCGCTAGTCAACGTGGACCATCGCATTGCCCCAACAATACATACATTTATAAAAGCTGATAATTTATAGCTGGACCAAATGTCAAAGTTAGTTGCGCTCGTCTACAGTATCACCGTCTGATTCTCTGATTCACACCATGCATTGTAGCCTATAGGTTTCTTTATGAACCTTAAAATCATATAGTTGTTCAAAAACGTTTCAAAGCAGTACTTTATGAAACATGCGGCGTATTTACAAAGCGCAAACGTTTGTTTTGATATGCATATTTCGCTATAGCACCGTCGCAAAAAGAAATGTTAGTGTTTGTGAAGGCTGAGCAGTGGATGGCTCGCGCATGAAGCACATTCACACAAAGCGAGTTGAAAACAGCTGTTTTATAAATACAACCATCTCATTTCGTCGAACATTACGACAATAAAACACTTACAAAAGCATGACATACCTAAATTATGAAGGTATATGTTTAGTAAAACGCTACATGTGTCTTTTATTTGTGCTCCGTGGTAAATCTTATCGCCTCCTCTCCCCAGGAAGTGCTTTGAAATTTGGCGCGCCAGGACCAGGACGCGTTTCCTTGCGCGAAAATCAACGCCACTTCCGTCGATGTTGTGAAGGAGACTGGTGTCACAATGCAGTTGGTTTTTAATCACAGATGAGCTTTTGTTTTTTTGTTGTTGTTAACATAATCATAACCATAATCACACTTTGATGGATACGCTCATTATTACATAATTAATAAATAAATAATATATATTTTTTATAATTATACAAATGAATTATATTTGTATTTAAATATATTAATTATATTTATATAAATACTTAAAAATACTAATTTCATTTCTTTCATAGACTATTTCTATTTCCCTAGTGGGGAATTATTTCCTATTACTGAATAACTGCATGCCTTTGTATATTAACGCTTAAGGATTCATTCAGTTTATAGTGTTCATTTAATGTCTAAATAGTAGTAAATATGCATTATAGAAAAAACAAACAGACAAGAACATCAACCATGAGATTGTTAAAGTTCTTTTATTTTCATCTTTCATTCACGAGGAAAAAAACAAAGTTGAACTAAAGTTGTGCTTGAAGTCAAACTATGAAGCCACATGTAATACTAAATGAACAAAGCAGCCAAAAAAAATATCTTCTACACCATACTTTGTACATGACTGAAGTATTGTTAATATTCATGGTTCTATGGAAGTCAGTTATTTGCCTGTTATCTGGCTTAAAGCAAATACATCTGTGTGAGTTTCAATGCTCATCCGAAAGAGGAAAAATGCTATAATGGTCACAATCACAACTTTTCCAAGACAGCTGCAGATGAATAAAGCACTTTGAGAAACCTGTCTCCTGTCCTGAGAACTCTTAAGCTGACAAAAGATCGATTTACCAACGAACTCAGCATAAGCCGATGAGGAAAGCACACACTCCTGAGCTCGTCTGATAATGTGATGCCAGCATCTGTGTAAACCGCTGATCAAACCTGAGCAGACTTACAGGATGGACTTGTATTGCTATGGTTCCTTTACCCCAAAAATATTGACAAATCTTTTTACCGTGCACTTTTCACTGCGATAAGTGCACTCTTAATTTGATTTATCCAGCTCAAACTACTCAGGGTAAAGTTCAAGTCACCAAACGCAAACGCAAATTTCAACATATTTAAAAGCAATGACCTTTGTAAATCTGACTCGCACTGAACATCGAGAGGTGAATGCATTTGTTCAAGTATAATCAAGTTTAAACCGTTTATACACCTGCTTATTCTGACTGAACACTAGCTTATCAGAAAAAATAATTTCTGTCCTAGTCAGAAATTGAAAAAGCCATTTCCTTAGATTAATCAGCGAACGAGTTTTGATTCTGTTGTGCTCAGTTATGTTTTCTGTTCATGACTGTATTGCATAATCCTAAATTTGACATCCATTATTTGCTTACATTGAAAAAAATGGTCATATTAGCTGCTAAAATAACATTGACATTAAGAATACTTCTCATCAGAGGCAAAGTAATGCAATGAAATCTCCTTTCTAGCAGGCAACCTCTAGTTTAGCATGCTTCTGTGATGCTTTTAATAGTGTATATAGACTATATCTATGACATCAGCGCATATATAAAGAGAGTATAATTAATAAATAGCAATAATAATAGTCTCAGTGAAATATATCTTGAGTTTTGCATTATCAAAATCATTCTCAAGTGCAAAGATAAAAAGCAGTCAAAGCATTTTGTTTCTTATTCAGTAAAGCATGGAAGTGCTAAAGGTTTCTTATTTTGTTTTTTTTTACCTTGAAAAGGTCTTATTTTAAGGGAAATGCATGAGAATCCAGCAATCATTGGAGTGAAAGACTATTGATCATTGACATGCAATATATTTATGTACAGAAGTGTGTCTTGTTTGTCTGTGTGTGTGTGTGTGTGTGTGTGTGTGTGTGTGTGTGTGTGTGTGTGTGTGTGTGTGGTCTCATTCAGGAAACATGAGCGGAACAAATGTGTGTAAATCAAGAATGAATACATTCTTACATAAAATGTTCCACTGAATTGAGTATAAGCATTATTGCAAAAATGGGTTTATGGACAATTTACAAATAAATCTGCTCTGCTCATGTTTGATAAATGAGGCCCGATGCTTTCACACTAATATTGCTTCATAAGGCCCGATAACTGCACATTCAGTCATGTGACACAAGAACAAACTGTAAAAATACAATTTCTGGAGTGAAGCGAAGGGGATTTAAAAGGCTTGCTAGTCAAAAATCTAGGGCTTGATCATGAAATATATCTAATAAGTATCAATGCAATATATAAAAGTTTTTTTTTTTTTTTTTTACCTTTCATACAATGCTTTAAAATTACAATCTATACCTGTTCTGAATGCAGTTACTAAATCAAAGCAAAAAGGGATCCATTTCATTTGTAATTTGACCATGTTTTTTCCATAATTTTTTTGCAAACCACTGTATTTACATTAGTTCAAATTTAATTCACATCTATGCAAGGATTTAGTCCTTTAATTGTGCTTTTTTCGACACCCTGTCTTTTTTTTTTTTTTTGCCAGTTTCCCTCTGTGTCATTCAGACATTAAAACATGAGGTAGCGATCTTACCAACAGACTAAGCCACGCCCCATGATGCAAGACTCCACCCACCAGCTACAGCTCATTTTAATATTGCATTATCTGTTACCTGTATCAAGTCGTGTTAACCTAAAAATCAAGTGCTGTGAGAAGAATTATGAAAGAGAATTATAACTATACACTTTCCAAAAGGGGGTTTTCGCAGCAATGACCCACCGATTTGGGTTTCCCAAGAACCTGTCAGTGAATAGTTCTGCATGGAACCATCGAAGAAAATAAAGATAAGATTGTATGGTATGAAGAAGGATCAGATAGATTTGCAAATAAGGTATTTGCAATTATTAAATCTGAAGTATGTAATCATTGTGTTTGAAGAGGACCTATTAGTCTTTTTTACATTTTCGGCTTTTTCAGCATGTTGCTGTTTGAGCATGAGAAAGGTCTGCAAGTTACAAAGCACAAAGTCACTCCAAAGGGACTTATTCTCTGTATCAGTAAGCATCCACTGTTTCTGAACTCCCTGAAACGCCTCGATTGTAGTCTTGAGCTTTCTTCTAGAAACATGTCACAATATCAATCATTTAAATAATTCCCAACCAAAGCATACGCTTCGTTTGAGTTGCATTAGTAGCGTGTTGAAACTCATTTGTTGTGACATTTTCGAAACGCACTCAAAGCAGTTGACCAATCACAACACACTGGTCCAGCCGACCAATCAGAGCACATTGCGCTTTTCAGAAGGAGGGGCTTCATAGAGAGAGGAACTAAGCAGAGCATTACTGACAGACTGGGAAGAAATATATGTCAAATATTGTCAAAACTTAAAAAAAAACTTTTCTAGTAGACCTTCCCCCCAAAAAAATCCAAGACTTTGTAAAAGGCCATTATACGACCTCTTTAAGCAAAATGGTAATGTTTAACTAGCATGTTACAGCTAGATGTGTTTTATGCCGATTCAAGTGTACTGACAGAAATGCTTCAAACACAAATGATTCAAACCTACATAACAAAACCATATTAGATGTTATGAATATACATTTTCCTGTACTCAGTTCCCCCTACACTCAGACATCTCACTAAGTTCATTGCTTCTTATTGCGAATCATTCTTGGTGAATAAATGTCAATGTATGTGATTCTCAAGCAAATTTCTGCAAGTCTTACAAAGCTCAAGGTAGCTAAAATATATTCAAATGAGTGAGAATAAAGGATCACATGAGAAGCGCAAGAAAAGAGATCACCGGAAAGGCCCAGGTTGTGGAGAAACCCCAGTGGAGTCAGCACCTGAAACTGCTGAGACAAGCCGTTTCTTCAGCGGAGTTCCTCTGAACCAGGGCCAAAACCCTCCACCACAGCTGATCCTATTTACAGTGTTAAGCCCCCGTATCAGATACCTGTCATCCATGCGGACCCGATTCATCAAGGTGTTTAGTTTACCATTGGCAGGGATTATCAGCACAGCACTTCAAAGCCGGAGGCCAATGCAGACGGTCCAAAAGGGAGCATTCACACCAGGAGAAGCGCTGGGAAAGTTTGTTTGCCGGTGAGATGCATTCAGGTTGGTCTTGAAATCTCAAAAAATATTCTTTTGGCATTTTGTAGATGAACTGCTTGAAAAATATGTGAGTAAGATACCCATTTACAATCCACTTCAGGTGTTGCTTGAAGCGTCCTTGGAGTTTCAGGAAGTTTGACACTCTCGTAAAAGTTCTAGATGGCTAAATAAAGTTAAAGAAAAGTTTCGTCAAGACTCACAAGTGATGTGTTTTTTTCTTCTTCACATGCACTACATGGCCACTCTAATCTAGCACTTGGCTTTAAACTAGTCAAGAACTCCTCAGTAATTCAAATGCATGCATAGTGCAGGACCGTGTCTGTTCTTCAAAGTTTATTTTTTTAATATTTTTTTTTACGAGTGCTGTCTTCTCTTGGATTCTTCTTCTCTTTTTGCTTCTTCGACAAACCATTTGTTAAGCATCAGATGAGTCCAAGCAAGATGTGATTTTAGAAGTGTAAGATGATGTTGCGAATGAAAAGTGGCCGCACTGGTGTAATAGATGTTTTTACAGTGCTCAGGTTGTGGTTCCATTAGTTGGATCCAATGTAGTGGCTTTCTCAGAATGTGGCGAAGCATCTTTGCTCATCTTTGCATCCAACTCATTCACCATTTCCTCAGGCGTGGTTGCGCCGATCAAGTCGCCATCCATCTGAGCCCCAGATTTGGGCGGGACAACAGGGCTGGCGCTCAGAATGGAATCAGGGGTGCGAGTGGCGCTATGGTCGCCCTCAGAAATGGTCGGGGGGACGCCAGCGAGAGTGTCAGGCTCAAGAAGGAGCTTGTGAGAGGTGAGATTGTCGGGGACGTCTGTGTCACTGTCCAGAGGAAGCGCAGACGAGGTGAACTCCACGCCTGAGTCGGTCATATCCAAGAAGTTTTTGTCAGATTGGAGGGCCTGGTACTGACCTGGTTTCGATACCTCAAGACCCTAAAAGTGAAGTTAAATGAGAACCGCAGAACTGTGAGATGAAGGTCTGAACTATTCAAATAGTCGTAGAAAAAAAAACAAGAAAAAGTTCTTCTAAAATGAAAATTCTGTCATTATTATTATTTTTTATTTTTATGTTGCTGTTAATTTAATAAAAAAAATTTGGTCTAAACTATGAGCAGTTGTTGTACAAGCTGCATAACAATTCTTTATATTACATATATAACAATATTTAAAATACTCTGGTCCATGGAAACATTGTCATTATTTTAGTAATATTTTTATACTATTATAGTTTTATTAATGTTCTGAACTATATTTTATTTTGGTATTTTCAAGTAACAAGTAATTTTGTTATGTGCTTTTGTAATTTTTATTAGATTTTTGTATTACTATTCAGGTTTCATTTTGTTTTATTTCAGTTTTAGTTTTTATTCATTTCCAGATAGTAATTTTAGTAATTGAGAAATTAGTAGTAATGGCAAGGCAACATTTCTAATTTTCATTTAGTTTAAGTTCTTCTAATATTTATATTTTACTTATCAATTTAAAAAAAATGTTTTTATAGTTTAAGATTAATTAATGAAGATTAATTTTATTTAACAATAATAATCCTGATTTGGGACAACATGACAGAATTTACATTTTTAGGTGAACTATCCCCTTTAAGGTCATGTTGGTGAAAAAACAAACTTTAAAAAAATTAAATAAAATCACATACTTTGATCTCAACTTCTGTGCTCTCAGTGTTGTTCTCCCATGTGGACTGCACAGTGGACTCCTCTGTGAATCTAGTATAAACTTCATGAACCACCTGAAAAACATATGTCAAAAACAATCATACTGTGCTGTTGGTGGTCCCACAATAATATCAAAATCATAACAAGGGCTTTTTCACACTAGAGCTTGTGGTTCGAACCAGAGTCCATTAAAGGCGAGTTTGGTTTGTTGGGTGTGAAAGCTATTTTTGAACTTGTTCCTTCACAAATCTACATGAAAATGGGAGTATGATGGACGGTTTATGTGGAGTATGGTAGTCATTTTTGCAGAAGTGAACTGCTATTGATATAGTGAAGTGAACTGTCACTTTTTGACAGTCCAAAAAGTGGCCCAATTTACCTGCGTCTTATAATGAATCAGTCACTCCTGTTTGCCTGTAGGAATTGCCTCTGGCATTCTTTGCTTCTCTTGCCATGACAGGCGCAAGTGACGTTAAAATCTGCTAGTGAAAATCAAAGGGACTAAAATATGAATACAACAATAAATATTGAATTTTTCTTTCAATTTTGGCTCGTTCTCCTGAGCTGTTATCTAGCTAGAGTGGCAGACAGCTGCTGTTGGTGATCACACTGAGCCGGTGATGCAAACGTATCACAGTTTGGAGCAAAATAATGAAATGTTGAAATGTTGTGTGAAGGTGGGGGGGGCAGGGGGTGGAAATGAATTCAGGTTCAGACCAACCAAATCACACCAAGTGTGAAAACAGCCTGAGAAATATTCTATAAATATTCTGCACACACGTTAGGGTTGTTGGAAATAGAATATACTGTATACTGTAACATTGTGAAAACTGGATGAAGCAATGGGCTTGAAGCAATCATTTCAAACACACTGTTTAAAGCACAACGACTCTCCTGTATTCGGCCTTTCACAGTGTCACAAAATATATACAGTATGAGCATATTGTAAAAACCCTGAGGCACAATAACCCATAATTTGAGGGTTAACACAATGGTGTCACAGACAAACACATAGACAACATGAATTTCACTAGGCTGGCAAATGATTAATTGCTGGAGTCTATAACTATGTTCAGAATAGCATACTAGCATACTATTACTCTTTCTGCAGTATGAAGGATTTTGTATATTGTGTGCAGAATGCTTGCCATGGTAAGGGACGATAGCAGTGTGAAATTTGATATCAAGTAAAAGAGGGAAATGTTATGAACGAAGCAACAGCCTAACGAAAAAGAATAGCCTTATAGTCGCCTAATGAAGAGTTTGCAACTAATGGCAAATTAAATGAACGCATTGACAGCCAAATGTTTTTTACAGACATACATTACCTTGACAGGAACTGTTGTTCGAAGGGCAGAACAAAAGTCAGTGGCTTATCTGGTTACACAACATACATCTTAATTAAGTGTGTAAAATATTAATACAGTAAACCGAACACCGCGAAGGAATCGTTTGCATAGAAGTTGCATTTAGAAGTCAAGACCATTATGAGAATGACTGAACACGTGAAACGGATGAGGTTTGGTGAACAACACGCAATTTAATCTGATTGAACTTTCAGTTAAAAATAAGCGAATAAAATGTAAGTCTGAAATCAAGCTTGTAATTGTGAGTTGTTGCGCAACAAATATTTTCCCACATTTTCCCACCTAGAATCCGACCAGGAGTATAACCGCGGATATATAGCGGGTTTAAACGCGTTTGTGAAATTGAAAATTACGTCATTGTGGCAAGTCTAGTGTGAAGTATGCAAATTTTTAATTCCTTAGTATGGAAGCTTGTTTCCGCCACTGAATAATAAATAAATAATAATAATTGCGACTTTTTATCTCACAATTGCGAGTTTACATCTCGCAATTCTGACTTTATTTCTCAGAATTGCGAGATAAAAAGTCAGAATTGCGTGAAATAAAGTCGCAATTGCGTGAAATAAAGTCGCAATTGCGTGTTATAAAGTCAGAATTGCGAGATATAAAGTCAGAATTGCGTGAAATAAAGTCGCAATTGCGTGTTATAAAGTCAGAATTGCGAGATATAAAGTCAGAATTGCGTGAAATAAAGTCGCAATTGCGTGTTATAAAGTCCGAATTGCGAGATATAAAGTCAGAATTGCGAGATATAAACTCGCAATTGTGAGATAAAAAGTCAGAATTCTGACTTTTTTTCTCGCAATTGCGACTTTATATCACTCAGAATTGCGACTTTATATCTCGTAATTGCGACTTTATTTCTCAGAATTGCGACTTTATATCTCGCAATTACGACTTTATTTCTCAGAATTGCGACTTTATTTCTCACAATTCTGACTTCATATCTCGCAATTCTGAGAAAAAAAGTCACAATTCTGACTTGATATCTCGCAATTGTGAGAAAAAAATACAGAATTGTGAGATAAAAAGTCGCAATTATTATTATTTATTTATTATTCAGTGGCGGAAACAAGCTTCCATACCGTAGCTCATTATTTGGTTGGTCTAGCAAAAGTTTTTAATGTCCCCCTTTTGGTGAAAATCAAGTTTTTAATGTTGTTTATTCAGTTACATTCAAGCTATTTTAAAGCATGAAGACATTTTCTTTCACAGGAAAAAACTTTTAAATATGTCATTTTGGTGATCACAGATGAGTTTTACGGGATACAAGTATTGACCACAGGAGGACTTTAAACAAAATTTGACTAAAAATGCAAAACAAACGTTTTTATTTTCGATATTTCATGAGGTCATAGAATAGTGACAAGTAGTATGTACATTGTTTTTACGTGTCACATAAATATGGAGTTTAAATGTAAAATAAAATGTAAAAAGTATACACTTTGTAGTATGCAAGTATTCTATTCTGAGCATAGCCTTATTTCTGTTCTGTATCTAATTTGCGAAGCTAAAAACATGAAATGTGAGAGGAAAAATTATTACCAATTACAAAATCTGCAACAATGTCCCAAGTAATTCAATATGAACAGGACATAATCACTGCCATTAATCACTGCCAACCATATGTACACACTCACACAGCAGCATATAAACAGAAGTCAGCACACATATACACACATACACATAGATTCATATTTACCTCTCCATATATATTGCATATGTGCATGTGTGTTTAAAGCACGGCAGAAGCTTTAACACACAGGTGTATGTACCTTTATACCTATTTATATTAAGAGTTCAAATTAGGATCAGTGCAATACACCTGAAGTTACTTATCTCAGGAGATCTGAGAGGAAAACGAAGGGAATAATGGACAGGTACACAGTCACTACGAGTGACAGAAAGGCTTTTGGGACTCCTATTGCGCTACCACAACACCAATACAGATTCATCAACTTAGCAATATAAGAAAATACGACACCAGAACGCAAATCTCTCTCACCCAGCAGGGACTCCGTCAGATGATCCTTTAGGGGGGAGAAATGGAGTGTTAAGCTAACCACCACAAAACCTCTTTCAAATAACTGTGTTCGGGAGAAATACACACATTCAATCTCACTTTACACTCCACAGACAAACAGACAGATTATATTTGTATTGACTGATGGGTGATAATAGATAAGACTGGCAAGATTGGATTGGTTTGTTGTTGGAAAAGGGATGAATTTGTTCAGGTTTCCTCGAATTTGCTACAGGAGGTTTTGTCTCGTACGGTAAAAACAGGGTAAAAGCAAACTACAAATTACTCAGTAATAGTCAAAATATAAAAAATAAGCATTCAAAAATAATAAATAATTAAAAGGGGTTATTCAGAATGAACTGAAAAAATGAACAAAGACAAGAGAAGAGACTTACATAAACACACAGACACATATTTTTGTTCAATCACATTTGCTGAAACTGATTTGATTATCATTACATATTGTATAAGCCAACCTACAGTTACGTTTAAAAAAAGTTTGGGGTCGGAAATACAGTACAGGCCAAAAGTTTGGAAACATTACTATTTTTAATGTTTTTGAAAGAAGTTTCTTCTGCTCATCAAGCCTGCATTTATTTGATAAAAAAATACATTAAAAAAACAGTAATATTGTGAAATATTATTAAAACTTAAAATAATAGTTTTCTATTTGAATATACTTTAAAAAATAATTTATTCCTGTGATGCAAAGCTGAATTTTCAGCATCATTACTCCAGTCTTCAGTGTCACATGTGACATCCAGTCTATCACATGATCCTTTAGAAATCATTCTAATATTCTGATTTATTATGAGTGTTGGAAACAGTTCTGCTGCCTAATATATTTGATGAATAAAAGGTTAAAAAGAAGATTTTCTAATAATATAAATCTTCTTTACTATCACTTTTTATCAATTTAACACATCCTTGCTGAATAAAAGTATTGATTTATTTTTTTTAAAGAAAGAAAAAAAATTACTGACCCCAAATTACTGACCAGTAGTGTATATTGTTGTTACAAAAGATTTCTATTTTTAAAAAATTTGCTTTTTTTTATTTATTTTTTTATTACTTTTTATTCATCAAAGTATCCTAAAAAAGTATCACAGGTTATGAAAAAATATTAAGCAGCAGAACTGTTTCCAACTTTGATAATGAATCATCATATTGGAATGATTTCTAAAGGATCATGTGATAGACCGGAGTAATAATCCTGAAAATTCAGCTTTGCATCACAGAAATAAATGATAATTTAAAGTATAATAAATTGAAAACCAATTATTTTAAATTGTAATAATATATCACAATATTACTGTTTTTTTCTGTATTTTTGATCAAATAAATATATGCAGGCTTGATGAGCAGAAGAAACTTCTTTCAAAAACATTAAAAATAGTAATGTTTCCAAACTTTGGCCTCTACTGTACTTTTTAACGTCTTTGAAAGAAGTCACAGTTAAAGCTGCATTTATTTGATACAGTAAAAACAGTAATATTGTGAAATATTACTACCATTTAAAATAACTATTTTATTTCTGTGATGGCAAAGCTGAATTTTTAGTAGCCATTACTCCAGTCTTCAATGCCACATGGTTATTCTAATAAGCGGATTTGATTCTCAATATACATTTCTTCTTGGTATTATTATCAATGCTAAAAATGGTTGCGCTTCTTAATATTTCCGTGGAAACTGATTCATTTTTTCAGGATTCTCTGATGAATAAAAAGAACTTGAAGCATTTTTGTAACAATGTCTTTACTTTCACTTTTGATATATTTATTCCATCCTTGCTGAATAAAGGTATTAATTTTATATATTAATTATGAATATTTATAATTATAATTATTTATTTATTTAAAAAAAATTTTTTAGCTGCCCTCAAGCTATTGAGCGACAGAGTATTTTGCAACCTTTAATATATTGTCCAAATGTAGAGGAGCAGCATCCAACATTTATGCTTTTTTTTTTATTATTGTGTTTTAAAGTAAGTCAATTTTATTATACGTCTGAGGTTTCTGAAGTTGTTTGGTTTTACCTGTCTGAAAGCATCACCGTCGCCCTTGCCCGCCTGCTGAGCGATTAGGGAGAGCTTACGTGCTCTATCTGCCCGGCGGTGAACCTTGATCAGACAGGACAGCAGACACACCAACAGCAGGAACGCCAGCAGAGACACCAAGGAGATGATCGCCACATAGAGTTGTGGCAGCTTATAGGCTGTTATGGGAGAGGAGAGGATCATGGGTACAGGTAATAGACCTCAATTTGTTAGTTATTAAAATCCGATCCAAACACAATCAAGAGTGCGTTCTCAAATTCTCTACTCACGCTCCACGTTAAGGTAGACGTCAGCTATACGGAAGCCTGAGGAGTCCATCACTCGAAAGACACCCATGTCACTGACTTTGACCTTCTTCAAGTAGAATACGGATCCTTCCACAGACGCTCGACCATCAAAAAGAGACTCAAAAGACACCGCCAGCTCTCCCTGGTCCATGATGACTCGTTCTTTGTGGTCAGAGTCCGGGATGTAGACCATTTTGACTTTGGCGTGGTCCACGTGAAGCTTGATCTTCAAGGTTTCACCATAATTCAAGTGCTCAAAGATATGATGATCTGTGAAATGGAAAAAAAGCTCAGACTCAAAATTCTGACTGGATATACACTGATATTGAATGTTGAATTAAATATTAATGCACCAAATTTCTATGTACCTGAAAACAGCTGAGAATATAATCAGAATTATCTGATTAATCATAATAATAGTATTATTAAAAATATTATTGGCAATAATAAATTTAATTAAAGTAAATAAATAAAAGTATAAGTAAATCAATATTTTTTAACAAAATATTTTAAACAAAGTTTTTTTTTAACATTGATGTCCTTTATCATCTCATGCCAAAGAACAACCATTATCTATGTTAAAAATAATAATAATAATTGTGGCAAAAGTGACAAAATATTCATTTGTAAGACTAGATTAGAGCATATATAGCATGTCAAAACTAATATCACCATCTTTGTGCTAGTATGGCATTTCTGTATGTTCAGCTTTGTTTTTAGAGTTGATTTTGGATTTATGCAAACTGTTTTAAGAATAAGCAGCAATGTGAACCTTTGTGAGTCTTTTGTGAGTCCAAGAGAATGTGAGTCTTTTGTGCTTACATGTCCTATTTTTCCTTCTCTTTCCTTCCCTCTTACACTTCCCTCTTTGTACTTTTACACAATTTTAAGGCTTTGACACATGTAAGGCTTTCTCTTTTATCAAGCGCTGAAACTGTCTCCTCATATAATGCTCACACAAACATTGATTTTGCACCTTTCACGTTGAGGCAGGCCCTCAGTCGGACTTTCCCATCCCGGTCCACGATGGTGTAGCTGCCCTCGTCGGTCCCTGTAACCAGGAGGAGGTTGACCCTCCTCTCGCCCACGATAAGGCGGTTCTCGTACTGTTCCGTGGGGAAGCCGGTCTGGTTGAGGAGAACCTCAGGTTGGTCCTCTGTGGTCTGGTTAACTGGAGTCAGAGCTCCAGGCCTGAACTCAAGGGTGTATGGACCGATCGCAGGGTTGATCGGGATATGATACGTTTCTCCATATTTCACCACAGTCTCTAGTGCGCAGTCTAGAAGAACAACAGAACTGAAGTACATCAACACCCAATGAGGACATTCTTTTTGACTACACACTGTAAAAAAAAAAAAAGTATATATAGATACACTACTGGTCAAAAGTTTTAGATCTGTAAGATTTTTTTTGTTTTTAAAAGAAATCTCTTCTGCTCACCAAGGCTGCATTTATTTGATAAAAAAACAACAACAAAAAAACAGTAATATTGTGAAATATTATGACAATTTAAAATGACTGTTTTCTATTTTAATATATTTAAAAATGTAATTTATTCCTCAGATGAAAGCTGAATTTTCAGCATCATTACTCCAGTCTTCAGTGTCACATGATCCTTCAGAAATCACTTTAATATGCTGATTTTATGCTAAAAAAAACATTCATTATTATTTTCAATGTTGAAAACAGTTGTGTACAGTTTTTTTTAAATTCTTTGATGAATAGAAAGTTCAAAAGAACAGCATTTATTTAAAATATAATATTTTATTTTCTAACATTATAAATGTCTTTACTGTAACTTTTGATCAATTTAACTCATCCTTGATGAATAAAAGTATTGATTTATTTTATTTCTTTCACCCCAAAATAAAATTAAAATTCTTACTGACCCCAAACTTTTGAACGGTAGTGTTTAATGTTACAAAAGCTTTCCATTTCAGATAAATGCTGTTCTTTTGAACTTTCTATTCATCATAGCATCATGAAATAAAAATTTAAAAAACAGTTTTCAACATTGATAATAATCATAAATGTTTCTTGAGCATCAAATCAACATATTAGAATGATTTCTGAAGGATCATGTGACACTGAAGACTGGAGTAATGATGCTGAAAATTCAGCTTTGATCACAGGAATAAATTACACTTTACTGTATATTCACATAGAAAACAGCTGTTTTAAATTGTAATAATATTTCACAATATGACTGTTTTTGTTTGTATTTTTAATCAAATAAATGCAGCCTTGGTGAGCAGAAGATACTTATTTTAAAAACATAAAAAATCTTACAGATCTAAAACTTTTGACCGGTAAGACTGGAGTAATGATAATGAAAATTCAGCTTTGATCACAGGAATAAAAATTTATATTTATATATATATATATATATATATATATAGAGAGAGAGAGAGAGAGAGAGAGAGAGAGAGAGAGAGAGAGAAAGAGAATCATTACGCCAGTCTTCAGCGTCACATGATCCTTCAGAAATCATTCTAATATGCTGATTTGCTGATTTTTTTTGGAAATCATGATACGGTACCATTCTAAAATTTGGGGTCAGTTATCTTTTCATTACATTTATCAAAAGTGATGGTAAAGATATGTTATAATATTACAAAAGTTTTCTATTTCAAACAAATGCTGGTCTTTTGCACTTTCTATTCATCAATGAATCCTGAAAAAAGTAACATGCAGCAATTACAGCAATAACTGTTTATATCTAACATGTACCGGCCATAACTTTTCATCATCTAAAAAAGCATTTTGCTTATTGAATCCTTTCCTGTCATCCATCAAATAACCAACAGAGGAAGAACTTATTCAGTGGTATCATAACTTTTACCTCTAACAACGAGAATGATTCGTCTGACATCAGCTGGGGCCGCAGAATTCTTCACCACGTATGTGCCCTCATCCTCCTCGCCCACATCCTCCAGGATCAAATGGCTGATGTGAACGTTCAGTTTGGCTCTTTGATCCAGAATTGTCCCGTTCCGCAGGAGAACCCGCTCCAACACCGGCTCCACCCTCGGCTTGAACAACACCTCTGATGTGTCTAAAGCCGACACGGGAATATGAACATCCTCTCCAAAGAAAGCAGTGCGGTGTTCATCTTTAGCTGCATAGTGACAAGAAAGACAGAAAGTCAGACAATATAATACACTTAACTACAGAAAATTGAGAAACATATATTAAAAACCAAATTTATAGGAAATAAGTCAGTTGCTTTGTAATTATTAGGCCTATAATAATATCAGAATCATTACCTTTAATGGTTGATGACCAAGCTGAAAAAAAAGAGAGAGAGAAAAAAAGGTAAATACAAGTATAATCGAGGCAGACAAGCCATTTCTATTCCAAATATCTAAGTGTTGTCTTAATTTATGCAACAATAAACTTAAATTCCTGAGTCACTCTCTTGGATTCATTGTACAAAAATAATCATTTTAACATATTTTTCACTCATTGATACCGTTTTGATATTATTTTAATTAATGCAGGTGTTTATTAATTGCTCATATCTAAGTGCAAATAGAGTTAAAAGAAAACAGTACATCCTATTAAATGATCTAAACGGTTCAGAATGCCACTGGCAATTTGAGAGTATTTGCTCAGGTGACAGATCAAATTTCTATTAGATCAAATTTAGCTTATCTACAGTATATAACTGCTGCAAAATAGAAATGAATTTGCCCTTATGCTCTCAACAACTAAATCACTTTGGACTTGGAAATCAGCAGTTATGAAGGAGAATAACAAGGAGACAAAGTCTCTCTCTCTATATGTATATGTATGTAATTCTTAAATATTGACAAAATCTTAAAACCCTGACTGACAAACTACCGTCGAAGCAAATCACTCCTAACTCAAAAGACGAAACAAAGAAAACTGCAAGGATTTTGTGCTTTTAAAAACCGATGGCCTGAATATACAGGCTCTAAAAATATATGGCTTTTTGCTGACGATAAAAATACACCTATCTGAGAAAAGAGTTCCCCTTCTCTGCAGCACGAACAATATGAAGGGACTATTAGGAATTCTGCCACGTCAAAACCGCCAACTGTGCACTTTCAGTCCAGCATCTTATGATAAATGATGCTGCAAATGTTGCCCTTGTGAAATAAAGCCATTGCAAATGAAAGGCTAAGTCTAGTATTTGTTGTAGCATTGTAACATTTATTTTCATACTTCCCTCAGAAATGTGTTCTAAAGAGGTTTTCAATCAGTTACCTGAGCACATGAGGGTGCTAAAGACGGCCACACACGTGATGATCATTTCGGCTGGATATCTGTGTAAATAAATGCAACTGTGAAACAACATAAACAAGCAAAACTTATTTCCAGCAAGATATGGGAAGAAATAACAATTAACGATACCTTATATGGCATATCAAAAATACAATTTTCACTTAACTTGATAAATATGTTGTTCACTGAATTAGAATATGGTGTCTCAAGCTATGCATTTAAAATGAAACCGAACTTTCAATTATTTTCAAAAAAAGATTTCATAAATGCATGATGCTACAAGATGACACTAAAGAGGCTTTAAAGAGATTCTTGTCGTAGTCTAATAGCACTAGTTATCTAACTAAAGGCCTGAATCATTAATGCTAACTGAATTCACTCTTGTACATCAAAATAGACCACTATTGCTTTTAGGTCAAACTCTACAGCAGCGTGACAGTTTGATCAGTGTCTCTTTAAGACTGATTGTAGATCTGACTAGAAGATTGGTTGGCTGTCTCTCAAACAGTAGCTTTGTAATGGATGCTGACCATAATGCAATGACATCCGGCTTCTGACAGTATACTGTACTTGTCCAGACTGAAGGTAGCTGACAGTGCCACTTCTTCCAAAAGCTCTATCTTTCCCTTATAAGATTTAAGGTTTACCTTTTATAGCCTAGCCCTAGACAACCATTCTTAATCTTAACCAATAGGTTGAGCCTAAAGGTAGCCTAATTATTTCCAGTAGGCTAATAAAAAGTGTTCACTAGTTTCCTACACTAGAAATATAGTTTTCCACTAACACTTATTGTGGCAAAATATGGTTCAAAATTGTGAGAGCGAAAGAGAAAAATACAATCTTCTTTGTTCAAGTGCTTTGCCAAAGTAGGCCTACTCTTTGGCCTCATATTATTTAATCTGAACTGAGCGCCTCAGCGTGAAAACAAACTGCATCTGCTCCACTTCCACTTGATTAACAATCGATTTCAGAACACCGCATATTTAGAATAAATCTGTTTGGTTTTTAAGTGCACTTTACCCGAAAGCACGCTCATTTCTAGTTTCTTAATAGCTTAAGATATAACGCTAAGACGTTGGACTTAAAAAAATAATTTGAATGGAGTGAGGAGACGCTTGACTGACAGGTCATGTTTCAGCGCGTGCCTTTTAAATCGCTGACTCGATCAATAATTATCTTTCATACAGGATTCCTTCTTTATAAACACGAAAGTCGCTGTCGCTTTGAAATGGTTAGGTTACACAGCTTATATCGTGGTTTTCAGTCGTGAGGGAACGTTGCGCTTTAGCCGCCTTTTCTCCGTTAACCACACGGGCCCGCGGATGCGACAAGGGTGTGTCACACTCACAGTCTTCAGCTGGACCTGTCCCATCAAAAGGATTCTGAGGACCCCATTTAACCAGAAATATTTTCTTATGCATACAGCCTAAGCTTGAACAAAGCAGGTTATGTACAGAAATGAGAACAGGCACGATGAAACATGACGAGCACTGTCGTCTTATTTATCGAGATGAGGAACAGACATTTAAATAGACTACCGTAATGTCTGTCGGTTCTATTATATAAAAGAACTGGTGCGTCGCGAAAAAATTGTGGTTATATATACAGTAACGCTCAGCGGCGTGGCGATAATAAAGTCACTAGCTTTAGTGTCCACTAGCCTTAGTGCCCACTAGCCTTTGAGAGCAGCATGTCACGGGTAGACAGTATTTGATGTCCCATTCAAGAGGAAGCTGCATCAATCGACAATGAACTATGAATCAATATTTTTTCGTGTTACCAACACGGCCACTTCAACTGACAGGCGCTACAACCAAGGCGCTAAATTATATAAGAATTTATTTTGATACAAACGAGCAATGTAAATGTAGTCATGTCGCTATAAACCTAAAAACTGCGTATAAATAGGCTACAACATTCAAATAATTGTGCCAAAAGGTTTTACGTGTCCACATAGTTCTGCATTTAGCCTATTAAGGATTAAAATGTAAAAAATGTCCCGATGCGAACCGTTTGTTTGATAGTAGGCTATCAATAGAAACGCCCTAAATCATGTTATCATCACTGCATCTAATAAGAAAGTTATAAAGCAGTAAACGACAAAACGGCATCATTTAACCCTATTATTTATTTTGCCTTATGTGAAAGCATCATTCTTAAATATGATAAAGAAGTGGTGTAGTTACCTTTGTAGGCTATAATGAAATCCAAATCTGCAAAAGGATTGGTAGCCTACGTTATATGAAATAAATATGGTTTAAAAGGTTGGTTTTCTTCCTCCTATTTCGCAACCCTTCTTTATCGCCCCCAAACTGCCAAAGAAAGACTCTTCCGTTTTTCAAATCGGCGTTATCTGGAAGACTTCGTCTGTTTTCGTTTTAGGGGCAATTTAAGCTCGGCTTTGCTCGGATGTTGTCGTTAATTTCCGGAAAATCACTCTCGCCTATGCTCTACCAGAGCAATAACATTGTCATTTACATAAAGCCTAATATATAATGGTAAATCCGTGCAGCTCTTGGTAAAATTAACTTAACAACTGTTATCTCAATTAAATTCAAATAGCTTTGTTAGCTTTACTATAATTACTAATACAATATTGCCAAGGTTTGGAGTATTTGCACACACAAGTCTTCCTGTATAGGAAATGCAATGATGCCTATGGTGCCTTATATTCACATGCTTATACTGTATCACAATAGTGTATGATCACAATAGTTGATGGACAATATTGTGTGTGTGTGTGTGTGTGTGTGTGTGTGTGTGTGTGTGTGTGTGTGTGTGTGTGTGTGTGTGTGTGTGTGTGTGTAAAACAAAGAAAGAGGAAATGTTTTCATTTCTTTTCTTATTCCAAAAACCTGTATATAATAAAAGCACTCCAAAACAATCCAGTCTTTGTGCTCCTGCTCTGCTCACTGCTAAGAGCTGAAGTAGCTTCTGTAAAATATGAGCTGTCAGCATCTTACATTAAAGAACTACTCAATGATTTAATCTTCTCTAGATCTCAAGAGGAATTAGAAGAGATGGGGAGGGAAAGGAGGACAAAAAGCTATAGGCCTAGCTATTATGTGCATAAGTCCTAATGCACAGAAATAATAATAATAAATAATAGATCATTTTTACCAGTTTCTAGATAGATAGATAGATAGCACGCTGGAGGAATACATTGTGGAGTTTCTTGATCTCTACAATGAGGCGCGCTGGGATGATGATACCCTTGACAGATGCTGAATACAGAATACCCATTCTTGGACAGATGCTGCTATTGAGGGAGGAGCACTGTCCCTTTGCAGAGTTCATGGAGTTTGCCTTATGGGTTTGCGGATCCTCCCTCACCATGGAAGTTGCGGAGGACGACGCTATCAACTCCGACTCCCCGGGACTTTCAACACATTTCAAGCAGCCATCTCCTTGTCCACTCCAGATAGGGCTTGTTGTCCCGGGAGAGTCCCGGACAGCAAGAGAAAACCTCCGCCACAGACCTGATGATGATGCCCGAGGCCGCCACAGAACCAGAGCCTGAGCCCCCTCCAACCACGGAGTCAGAGCCAGCCAGAGTTCGTCCTTGAGCCAGTGCCAGTTGCCATACCCATCCCTAGATTAGTGCATATCGCCAGGTCCATCACGGACACAGTGCCGTTCGAACAGTTCAACCCAGGGCCAGATGAGGATCACTGGCTGGCTCAATAATTTTACATAGGAGCAAACTCTCACGCACCCTCGAACTCTCTCCTTCTGGTTAAGCTAGCTATGATTCTGGATATCCCACTCACGCCCAGGACCATTCCCATCCCGTTACTCCTGGATTCTATGCTGGCTCCGTTCAGTCCCCTCCCCTGGACTTGGCCTGTCCTGCAGGTGCCTCGCAGCTCCTTGTCTCCGCCCTCGCTGATGACTCCTGCAAGCTCTTTGGCTCCGCCTCGCAGCTCCTTCACCACCAGCACAACTCAATGAAGTGGATTCTTCATGATTAATCGCAATAAAACTGCACGCGATTTGGCAAAGGCTGCGATTATCTTATGCGCAGCTTGTCAGTGGAGTGCGGCTGATCGGTAGTAAATACTGCTCCATCTAAACGCCAGAGGGCGCTCTCACGCAAACACGCTAAATATGCCCCGCCGCAGAAGTACAATAATGGCGCATCATTCCACGAAATCCCTATCACTGTAGCTGAATAAACAGAAGATTGAAACGCTTTGATTAAACATGACTTATAAATACATGACTGCCTTCTGTGTAAGAAGGCAAATCATCTCACAGAAGGATGCTCAACTGTCGTTATGAAGTGAGTTTGGAGTAAATGCATGTTATTAAATGTTGTCTTTTGTTGGACAAGAGGTTCATAAATGATTCTCGTGTTTGGAAAGATGTTTGACGCGTGTTGCTTTTTCAAATGCATGTTATAAGTGACTCAAACTCACAGTGCTTTCAGATGGAGCAGCGTTTACAGAGCCGTACATAACTGACAAGCTGCGAATAACAAATAATCGCAGCCTTTGCGATTTCAAAATCGCGATAAGCCAAATAGATTTAAGTGCGATTACATGTAAATTGCGATTAATCGTGTAGCCCTACTCCAGGTCCATTTCTCCACCTCGACTGGTCTGCCCTTCGGCTCAACCTTTGGTCTGTGCTCCCTCAGGTACACCGTGGTCCACCATCACTCAGGCTCCACCGGGCTCCCTTGTCCCTCCGGCACCACCTGAATTCGGCACGGACTTTCAGACCTTCGGCTGTGCCTTAGCCTCCACCCCTTCGGCTCCACCAAGTTCCTCCTTCCCTCCGGTTCTGCTTTGGTCCTTCCTCCATCAGGTGTCGCCCCGTTCTGCCAAGCCCCCGCCTCCACCATGGTTACTTGAGCCAACGATGTCACCTCGGCCCTCCAGGCCTACGATGTCGTCCTCACAGTTATGTTTGGGTCTCCACCGCGTCCTGTTCCATCGCTGTCGGTCGGTGCTTCGCCCAGGAAGACCATCAGAAACATTTCACCTGTCCTCAATGCGAAAAGAGTTTTAGAATGAAAGAAAATCTTAAACGTCTCATTAGAATTCACACTGGAGAGAAGCCTTTCACCTGCTTTCAGTGTGGAAACAGTTTCACTGTGAAACGAAGCCTTGAGAGTCACATGAGAATTTACACTGGAGAGAAGCCTTTCAGCTGTCCTCAGTGTGAAAAGTGTTTCGGAGTAAAAGGAATGCTTAAACGTTACATGAGAATTCACACAGAGAGGAGGCTTTCACCTGGCCTCAGTGTGAAAAGTGTTTCGCTGTGAAACGAAGCCTTGAGAGTCACAAGAGAATTCACACTGGAGAGAAGCTTTTCATCTGCTCTCAGTGCAGAAAGAGTTTCACGCGACAAGGAAATCTTGGGCATCACGTGATAATTTACATGGGAAAAAAGCTTTTCAAGCCTTTCAGTGTGGAAACAGTTTCACGCAACAAGGAAGCCTAAGTCACAAGAGAATTCACACTGGAGAGAATTTTATCACTGGAGAGAATGATTCTTGTCATGTTTTTCCAATGCTGTATGACCTTATGTTGTGCAAAGAATAACATGCTTCATGTGCAATGCTGAACTGTAACAGATGAAAATAATAACTGCATCATATCCACAATCTTAAAGGGATAGTTCACTTTGAAATTAAATTTTGGTATGTTTTAGCTTACCTCAAGGGCATCCAAGATGTAGGTGTCTTTTTTTCCGCAGTAGTTTCAATTTTGATATTTTTAGGTCAAACCGTTCTTGTCTGTCAGTCATATAATGCAGGTCGATGGTCATGCACAGAGTCCAAATTAAGACAATTCCCCGTCGTCCAAATTAAACAATTCCCCATCGTAAGTACACATTGATGGCCTAAGACACGAAACGAGCGGTTTGTGTGAGAAAACGAACAGTATTTATATAGTTTTTACCTCTTGTACACAGCCACGTCCAAGTGATCTGAGAGCGCGGGCGGGTATAGATATATGCACTAGATGTCGCCTTGGCTACGGCATTGGAACGAAACCGTTCCACCTACATCTTGGATGCCCTTGAGGTAAGCTAAAACATACCAAAATTTAATTTCAAAGTGAACTATCCCTTTAAGGAGAAGAGGTCTCTGTGGTATCCTTACCTTCAAAGACTTCAAGGCACTTTTACGAAGCAGAAAATTCCCATCATTTCTTGTTAAAAGAACACATTATGTTTCTGTTTATATGCAGTCAGACTCAGAGCTACGAGTTACACAAAAAAAGACGGCTTTTTTTATTAGTTCATTT